>NC_040915.2:63278675-63595299 GCF_004126475.2 Phyllostomus discolor
TCCATAGCTCTTGGTTCTACAGTCTAGGTTGCTTGCCTTAGTCATTTGGAAAGGGCATTGGCTAATATGCCCTTCCTGGTGGATAAGGGAGTTTCTCGCCCGATTCTTGCCCTTAGGAAATTGAGAGCCCAGAGGTCTCTTTACCTCTTGCACATCTTCAGTCTCTCTTAGTTGTTAGTAATGCTTTTGCCCACAGACTTTTCTTTAAAGCCTTGTGAGTTTCCTCTGTGTTTGATTCCGGTCAGCTCCATATGCCAAATGCTGTACCCACAATGTCTTTCAAGATATGCCTCCCTCTCTCTAGGTTTAGTTCTGTTAAGAGTGACAAATTAGAACCAGTATTTTAATGTCCTAAAGCCTCATACCTGTCATAAGCATTCTCCCTGCTTCCACCCTTTCTGCCTGTCAACACAGCAGCTAGAGTGTGCTGTTATAGTTGAAGCTATACCATGTTATGCTGCTTGAAACCCCCGCTGGTTCCTCGTCTCATCCAGAGTAAAAGCTAAAGTCTTCATAGTGGACTACAGAGTTCTCTGCAGAGCTTGCCTCCCGTCACCTCTCTAAGCCCCTTCCTTTATCTTTTTATTTTTCTCCTTGGTTCTGAACACCATCATTTTTAAAATATATCTTTTTATTGCCTGCTTCTTTCCCCTAGAATGTACATTCCAGAGGATAGAGCTTTGTGATTTTGCTCACTGCCTAGCACCTATTTTACATGCAGCAGGAAACACTGAATCATTTCTAGTGGCCCATACTGAAGTGGCAGGAGCTCTAACAAATAACTTCTTCCATCAAAGTAGCTTCAGTTGGGTTACATACCCATTGCTTAAGGAATCATTGAGACCAGGAGGAAAGAATATGCTAATTACCTGGCTGTGGAGTAGAGGGTCAGTTCTATGAAAAAACCTAGCTGAATGTCAAGAAACCTTAAAGTTCCTTCTAGAAAACAGAGTAATATAGTCAGGAGGAAGGGTTAGTGGATACTGGACAGGCAAGCGACAAATACCCACCACATGGCTCCTCACTATACTGTACTGTTTGTTAAACTGTTGGTCAAAACCAAAGGTTAGGAAAGTATTAGGAATGAAAGGAAAAACTTAAAACAGCAAGTAAGGGATTAAACATGGGACTGTAGAGATTTGAGCAGCCTGCTACATAAACAGCAATGTGTAGAGCTGGGCAGTGCAAATGGGAAATCTCTCCAAAGTAAGAGCTTTGGAGGCTGGGAGAATATGAAAAGTCATGTAAGGAAGAACTTAAACTGTTTTTTAAAAGATTTTATTTATTTATTTTTAGAGAGGGGAAAGGAGGAGGAGAGGGAGAGAAACATCCACCATTTCCCTCTCACGTGCTACAACTGGGGACCTGGCCTGCAACCCAGGCATGCACCCTGACTGGGAATTGAACTGGTGACCCTTCCGTTTGAGGGATGATGCCCAACCCCCTGAGCCACACCAGCCAGGGCAGAACTTAAACTGTTTTTAAAATCCATGCAAAATTTACTCTGTGGGAGGCTAAGTGTGAGAGTTTTTTAATGTGAATTTTCCATAAAACACTCTTATGAACACTTGCTGTAGAAAAGGAGTCTTCTGTCAAAATCATCAATCAGTCCTTTTTAGTAACTGGAAGCCAAACATCACCTGGAGGGACCTGCTCTGCGTTGCACTGTGGGAGCAGCTCAGTCAGTGCCTCTGAGTGGACGGTGAACCCAAGATGCGGGTCTGAACCCTGCTGTCCTGTAGCCTTTAAACACAGGACCGTACTCACCGCGGCTGCTGTTCTCAAGCCCACTCCGCAGCGACTTCCCAGACTTCTCCATGACATTAGCCCAGCAGCCTCTCTCTGTTCCTCAAGTTGACCTGAGTTTTCGAGCATTGGGAAACATTTCACCGGGTACCATCTTTTCTTAAACTGTGGGTTTTCTCCTGTAAAATGATTCCCATGTTCTTGACTGTTGGGAGGGTGAAAAGGTTATACAGGAGCCAGGTACTAATTTCCCACATGCGGCTCTCTTGGCCTGAGGATATTTCTAAAGAGCACATTACACACGTAGAGTTAGGAATTCAACTCTTCATTTTTGCTTCTGTTTTTCCTCTCCTCTGTATCTATAATAAGCATAGCATGATGACCCATTTTGTATCAATTTATGATGTGGATAAACTCATTTGCAAGCTGATGTGCTTTTGACAAATATAGCTACTGAGATCGACAATTATTTATATCTGAAAGGCTCTCAGGAGAGACCGAACATGCAAAATACTTCAAAATGTGAACTTATTTTCGTGAATGAAATGTTTTGGGGAGTAAGCAGGGTTTGTTGTGCAGAGCCAAAAGATAAAGGACTGCTGGGTGGAGGTGACATGGTAACTGAAGCCTCAAGGGTCACCACACTCATTACTAGTCACCTTAGCAAAGGACAGTCAACACTCCACACCAGGAGAGCACCACAGGAAGCGTATAAACACCCTGTCCCCACAGGTCAGACATAATGGAGAAGGTGTGAAGTCTGCCATTATTCTGTCCCTGAAGACACTTGTCTCAGAGGTTTCTGACCAACTAAACATTCTACTACTAAAAAGTAGGGCTCAGTGTGACAAAGCAGACATTAAACCAATTTTGAAAGGTGTCAAAGAACTTGGCTTTGAAATCCTGAAACAATAGAGAAGATGCTAGTCTGGAGACATTTGGTAGAGAAGCCTGCTCACTGCCCTGCTATCCCAGTAATGAGTCTGGAGTCCCTGCTTCTAGATTGCTAGGGCATTGTCACGAAGGCTGTGGCTTGTTGCCCAGATCTGCCCTCGCCCCGCCCCCTTTTTTCCAGGACTAAAGGCTACTTCCTTTCTAGGAGTTGCCTTCAGCAGCTGCCTCTGCTGCATTTTACCCTGGAGGCAGCTTGCATGTGCTGACTAGTCACTGCTGTAAAAGGGCCTGAGCCCTTGCTTCAAGTGGAGACGGCTCTATTTTCAGCCGTAGGATGTATCCTGGTTCAGCTTCATCTTCTGTCCAGGCCTGCTGTCCTACTGTCCTTGTTGTTGGTCAGGTGTTGTTGCTGGAGGTGCACGCTCCAATAAACCACCTCTACTCAAACTCTCAAAGCCGTTGGTCTCCAAAACCATTCCCAGGAACCTGACCTATAACAGGTAAACTGAAAATCTCGGACATGCCTGCACATTTAAAAATTCTTTGTTCCTTATAATGTCATCTGCATAAAAATCCAGTGGTGGGCATACCTGTGGATCAGGGGCTAATCTATCACAGAAAAATATACACTTCTATTTCTTCTCTAAATGAATTATAATTACAAAATCCCAAATAGTAATACTATGTACTGAACTGTGTCTCCAAAATTCACACGATGAAGTCCTAACCCTCGGTGTGATAGTATTTGTATAAAAGATCTTTGGGAGATACTTAGGTTTAGATGACGTCCTGAGGGTGGGACCCTCACGGTGGAATTAGTGCCTTTACAAGAAGGGACACCAGAGATTGTCTCTCCATCATCCCCTCTCTCTCTCTCTCTACTAAAATGAAGGGTTAATGGCAAGAACTAAGGGCTCATTGATTATCATATATGAAAATGGGAGACAACTATACTTGAACACCAATAAAAATAAAATAAAACTAATATAGATTAACACTGAATGTAAACCATAGTTGAAAAATAAAAATATACATATTAAAAAACTGGAGAATTCTACTGATTCCATTTTTTCCCATAGGGAATGTCATTTGAGAATGACAAAGATAAAGATTGTGGTATTTGGAGAATACAGTAAATTTATTGATCCATAAAACCTTTATCAATAGCCAGTTACTATACTAAAAGCTGGGATACAAAAAATAAGGAAGAAAGTTACTTCAAGGGGTTCACAAAGAGATGAGGGACTGAGTATTGAAAGAGAAAGAGAAAGGAAAGAAAGGAAAGGAAGGAAGGAAGGGAGGGAGGGAGGATGGAAGGAAGGGAGAAAGAGAGAAAGAGAGAGAAAGAGGAAGGAAGGAAGGAAGGAAGGAAAGAAAGGAAGAACGGAAGGAAGGAAAAGAAAGAAAGAAAGAAAGAAAGAAAGAAAGAAAGAAAGAAAGAAAGAAGAAAGAAGAACGAAATAAAGAAAGAAAGAAAGAAAGAGAAAGAAAGAAAGAAAGAAAGAAAGAAAGAAAGAAAGAAAGAAAGAAAGAAAGAAAGAAAGAAAGAAAGAAAGAAAGAAAGAAAGAAAATGGGAGAGGCAAAGTGGTCACTTAGCTGCCACTTTGGGCCTAATGTCAGATTGTTCCGGGGCGGCTATATCTTGATTATCCAGTATCACTTCCATCTTCTTTCCTTCTACTAGCACACAGCTTTTCTTTTGTGCTTCTACCCTTTGTAAGCACAGACCAGAAGCTGACACAGCTCTAGCAGCACTTTCCAACCTCAGCAGACCCGCATTGTGTCAGGACCAGACAGATGATGTAGGCTCATGTAATTAGGATAGAAGCTCTCAACCAGTGGTGACTTTACTCCTCCCTCAGAAGACATTTGGCAATGTCTGGAGACGCTTTTGGTCATCACAGCTCAGGGTGGGAAGGAGGGCTGTTACTGGTGTCTGATGGGCAGAGGCCAGGGATGCTGCTTAACATCCTGCAGTGCTCAGGACAGACCCCTTCCTCTCCAGAAAGAATTTTTCAGCCCCAATGTCACTATTGCCAGGTTGAGAAACCCTGAATTAGGCATCAAACCCTAAATATGGCTGCAGGGGAGGACAAGCTTAGAGAATAAAGCTGACCCAGCAGGAAGCAGGACAAAACACAGAGACATCATATCTGTCCTTTAATGATCGTGTCAGTGAGCCGCAGAATCAAAGCTGAAGTCTGAAGATCCTCCACTTGCGTGAGTCCGTCAGTCCTCTTAATTGTTAATAGTTCTTAGCTGTAACTGATATTCTTCTAAACTTATGAGTCCTGCATAAAAGATTGGGAAGGGGAAAGACAGATACGAAGAGAAAGGAGAAGAGAGGAAGGACAAAAGCTAGTGACTCGAGGGGGCAGCAGCTAGAGCTGGAGATGCAGAGAAAGACAAGCGGCTCTCCACCACTCTGGTCTTTTGGCCTGCCCGTTGGGAGTTGCTGGAACTAACACTGCAGAGGACGAAGGAAGAATGTAAACCGTGACCCTTTCCCCAAGGGAGCGTAGACTTTCGGCAAGAAGAGAAGACATGCAATCACAAAACGAGCACAGCAAAGATAGAAGAAGGGTTTTAAAAATACAACGCAAAAAACACAAACTATGAAAGAAACATCTGATAAGTATGGTCACATTAAAATGTAAAACTTTCATATATCAAAATGCACCATAAGCAAAGTGAAAAACACAGCACAGAATGAGAGGAGGTATTTGCAATTCAAAATGCATAAAATTAACAAAGGATTAGTATTCAGAATATAACTCCTACTCAGTATAAAATCTTTGCATGGGAATGATAAACACGAAATTCAGGATAGTGATTACTGGGGAGGAGAAATAGAACTGGGGAAAGGGGCCAAAAGGATATCAAGTATAGATGTTTTATTTCTTTTTAAAAAATCTGAAGGAAATTGGATAATGAATGAAGAAGACAATTTAATTAGGCTGAGTGGTAGGGACATTAAATTTTTTTTATTTTGTCCTCTAGTCTTATCTATATGTTTCAAATGTATTTTATAAAATTTTTAAATGAATTTCAGCAAATCATTAAGAAGAAAAAAACAGAAAAATAGGCAAAAAATACGAGCAGAAGAGCAAACCCAAGGCCAATAGACACAGGTAAAAGAAGACGCTCAGCCTCTCCCATAAGAAAAATGTAAATTAAACAATAGTGAGACACAAGTTCTCATTTGTAAATAAGCAAAATTTAAAAGTTTGACAATATAAGTGGATGATGTGCAACAGCTAGAACTCACTTACATTCATTCCTCTTAGGAATGGGTATAGTTGGCACAGTAGCTAACACACTTGTTGAGGATAAGCATACTGTTCATGTTTAAGAAGGGCAATGTATAATACCCCTCTCTTCCCAACCCAAATTCTGAACCAACTGAGGGAAATTAAGGAAAAAAATAGGATCAAATAACAGTGTTTGAAAACAGAATATTCTGATGGGACTACAACAAAATTTGATCAGTAATTAATATAATCAGCAACCGTGAGACTATCTCCCACAAATACAATTGCTATTTGGATTTCGTGGCTCCTCATTTTGGAAAGTGAGAGTGATTTTTGTAAAAAGCTGGAAACATGGAGTTGATTTTGTTGTTGTATGGAAGTCCTAACATGCTCAGTAGGCGCACATGGCTCTGAGCCCGAAAAGGAAGATTATGCCAGTTAAGCTGTTGTCCCTCAGCCTCGAGCCCACCTGCTTGTTGGCTTCGTGATGCTGGGATCGTGCTCTGAACACCACGTTTCTCCTCTGCCAGCTGGATCTCTTTGAGGCTCTGACAATAAGGGCCATCGGGAGGGACTATCTAATTCCTCCGGTAGAGGAATGGATAATCCTCTACAAAGGCCACAGATCTTGCCAAACAGCCTCTCCTATAGCTACTCTCTCCTGGTTCTAGTAACCTCTTCCTCCCCTTGATCCTGCAAGCCTACATTTACAAGGTTCTGCCCCTGCATTTTTTTAATGCTAGTGTATAGCTAGCTATTGATACATTAATGCTGCATATTCGCCACTCCAAGGTCTAATATCTTAGAGCAACCACTTGTTCTCCTAGATCTGCAGGTCTGCTAGAACTTGGTTGATTTAGGCTGAGTTGGCTGGGCTCGGCTGGGCAGCTTTTTTTTTTTTTTTAGAGTTTTATTTATCTATTTTCAGAGAGAGGGGAAGGGAAGGAGAAAGAGTGGGAGAGAAACATCAATGTGTGTTTGCCTCTCATGTGCCCCCCAACCAGGGACCTGGCCCACAACCCAGGCATGTGCCCTGACTGGGAATTGAACCAGCGACCCCTTGGCTCACAGGCTGGCACTCAATCCACAGCCACACCAGCCAGGGCTGACTAGCCAATTTTCCAGAGGGTGTACAACTGGAAACTGGGTTTTAATGTTATGGCTGGAGCACTTGGGAAATGGCATTAATAGTCAACAAGGTTGGCCAATCTCAACAGTAAGCTTTAGCCAGCAGGAGGAAAATTCCAGAACTTCCCTGGCATATTACAGAGTGAGAAGTCTAAATGCTAAAGAACATGAATGCCAAAATGGATTTGTTACAAGCAACCTGCCCAACCACCCCCTTGCCATATTCCCTCAGGAGGTCTCAGAGGATGCTGTACTCTTCCAGGCATGAAGAACCAGATTGAACCAATTCTAATTGTAAAACCTGAAATGCCACCTTGGTTCACTAGTCAGAGTGTAAAAGTCAGCTAAGAGATACAGTTTTCACCCAAGTCTAGTGGGACCAGGGATCTATTTCATATACTTGGAATAGAGATACTTAGGAACTGGAAGAATCCTCATGCTGGTTCCCTGACCCACAGAGTGAGGGCAATTATGGCCTAGAACTACCTTACCCCAACACTACCTACCCCGCCAAGCTAGTGATCCAACAGCAAACCCACTATCTTAGAGGCATCACAGAGTTAGTACCACCATTAAAGATTTGAAAGAGGCAGAGGTGTGATTCCAACCCCAATCCGGTTTAGCTTCCTTTCTGGCTCTTGCAAAAGCCAGATGGCCTTGGAGAAAGGATGCAGATACATTATCACACACTTAATCAGTGGTGCTGTGTGCAGCTGATTATGGGTGTGGTAACTTTGCTGGAGCAAAACAACAGCAACACTTGGAAGCTGGTGTACAGATAGATACTGGCCTAACGAATTCTCACCCATTCCCCATTCCTATAGCCAGAGATAATCAGAAGAAACCTGTCTTCCCATGGCAGGGACCACAACACTCCTTCCTTATTAATTCTACTCTTTGTTGTAACCTTAGAGAAACCTTGATTGTCTTGATATCCTGTAGAACATCATAGTCCATTACATTGGTGCCATGGTAGAAGGCTCCAGGGCTGGCCACGCTAGTGCGGTTCCTAAGGACCTAGTGGTCTAGTTCACATCAGGATATACTCTCTATAGTAGAAGATGGCTGGTTGCATCTACCTACAAACAAACAAACAAACAAACAAAAAGTGCTTGGCAGGACTCTTTGGATCTAAAGGCAACATATACCACATAAGAGTGTGTTGCTTCTACCCATTTCTCAGGAACTCATAAGAAGGCTGTCAGTTTTGAGTGAGGTCTAAACAAGAAAAGACTTTGCATCAGGCCCCTGAGGGAACAATCCTGCCACTTTCGATTGTATACGACAACGCTAATCAGTGTAAAGTAAATGAGACAGGTAGTGCACTCTCCACAGCTATCTGGCACAGCTACAGCCAAGGAAATCTTGCTGGGGGAAAAAGAGGCCTGGGTTCAAATGTCGGGAAGGAAGGGTGAGTTCACTCTAATCAGGGAAAAGCTCGTGTATTTGCATTAGCTTTGTTTCCAAAACTCCAGCCTCAGGAAGAAGTATCATTCTTACTTTAGAGAGGTCACATGGAGCTCCAAGTTGCCTGTCCTCTGGAGACGCAGCTAGCATTAGGGACCACGGGCTTCTGCTACCCCAAGGTCTTCCAAACCCCAGTGCATTGATCTGTCTTAAAGCAAGTCTTTGCCAGCAGCGCCACCTCTGGCCAAAACGGTATCAGGCGGTGAGACAAAATGGGGAGAAAGAACGTGATGTCCTGGGTAAATCTGCCCAGTGTCGTGGTTGTGGCCAGTCCTGCCTGATATATACAAGGGTGATTTTAAAAAATTGTTTTTCGTTCTATAACAATAGACTCCTTCCTAGGAGCAGCGTACAGCCATGCCAGAGGTGGTTTCTCTCTGGACCAGACCTTAACGTTGGCACTGCGAGCCAGAGCGGGGGAGAAGTGGAAAGGACGCCCTGTTTAGCTTCGCCTTCCCCCGGCTGCTGCGGTGGCCCGTGTCCCCCTCTCCCCGGCCTCTGGGAGCGCCCAGCGAGCCGTCAGTGTATCCCAGGTCTCATTTCAGGACCAGCAGAAAGGGATGGAGACACAAGCTGCAGTCCACCCCCGCACCGCCCCTGCCCTTGCCGGGATCTCTCCGGGGAGAAACGGATCAGAACCCCGTCTCCCAGTCGGCGCTGCGATGGCCGGGGAGGCGGGAGCGCAGTGAATCCTGGCAGAGCGCCCCCTTCGTAGAGGGGGCGGAGGTGGGGGGTTTGCAGAGCAGCAAAGGCTAGGTGGCTGAGCGTCCTCCCATCTCCAGGGTTTCCAACGCCGCCTGCGGACCAGGCAGCGTCCTCTTCCCTGAGGGCCCTGGTCCCTGGCAGTGGGGCCGCCGCCCTGGAGGGAGAGCCGGCGTGGGAACAGCGGGGACAGCGGGGTACAGAGGGGACAGCGGGGACAGATGGGAGACAGATGGGACAGCGTAGATAGCTGGGTGACAGCGAGGGATAGTGGGAACAGAGGGGTGGCTGGCTGCTTGTCCGGGAGAGCGAGGGCGGCGCCCTGTGCTCGGGACCGAGATGGTGCGGTTTGGGGAGGAGGGAGCATCAAGCAGTGTAATGACTTGTTTCTCCTCAACCAAACAGTTGCTGGTGGCGGCTGTTTTATTGTCGTGGCTAGCACGTGGCAGCCCTACCCCCTCTTTCTGGACCCTGAGCAGCCCTCCCACGGCCTGGCCCGCGGGGACCTGGAGCCCCAGCAGGCTTTCGCTGCTGCTCGGTCTCCTCTTCCCTACCCATCCCCGAGACTGCTGCGGGGGAGGGGAGGCGATGCCGAGGTACTCATTGTATTAATGAAAGTGGCAAACACATCCTTCCCATCTGGCAGCACAAAAAGGAGAGGCTGTTGGGGGTGCAATTACCCACTACGGGAAAGAGTGAAATATTTGTCAGGTTTAACAATAAAACTAATATCCCCAATTACTAGAACCTCGCTAATGAGATGAATACAAAGTGCCTTTCCTGTTTGCAAAAGGGAGAACCTGTCTCAGAAAACCCACCGGGTCGTGTTTCCCAGGAGCCTCTGCTCCTGAGGCAGGCGGTTTCCCTGTTGGAGGACTTAGGGTAGTAAAGCTGACGATGGAGCTCCATGGCTGGTCACGCACACCCTGACACTGCAAACTGGGATTGTGTGGGGGTGTGGGGGAGGGGGGAGGGATGTCCATCTAAAGCCTGTGCCCCTAGGACCCCAGAAGGCTCTGGACAATCCCCAGACCTGCTTGACCGGATGTCCAAGGACCCCACGTGCCTGGGTCACTTTTTCCACACCATCTCTGCAACCTTCCGGGTCTCCTGTAGCAAGTGGTTGTAGCCCACTTACAGCCAGATATTTCTGTAGTTTCCGACATTTTTTTTTCCTTCATGAAATTTGTATATAGCAAAAGCTGGGTCTGCTTTAGGCTGAGCATATGCTTCATATTTATTGGAATAAGGTTTTTAGTTCCCTTAGCATTCTGTTCGCTGATATTCCTTATGTTAAAAATATCTCCGCTTTCCCCCCCGATACTCAATAGTAGGCAGCTGCAGTTTCCCTCTGCAGGTTTGGGGAGGGGGTTAGAAATTGGAGCCTGCTCTCCACAGTCCAGGGAGGTGTTCAGCCCCTTTGGAGAGAATGACCTGATTTCCCACCTGTGAAGAGAAATACAATTTTCTTCCTCTCCACCAGTTTCACCTATAATGATATCAGGCAGCCTGATTCTGGGAAGCGAAGATTCTTGTTTTAGAAATGAAAAAGCTAAGGCCAAACACATTGTCTCTCACTGAGGGATTCTGAATTCTGATTCCTCTCATAGGTCTACAGCACATTCGGTGTAGGAAGCAAAAGAGGCTCTGAACACCGCAAGGAGTCTGGGATTCCAGGTGATTGCAAACAAGCTCAGTGGGCGTGCCCTCCCCAGGAGGAGTGGGCTGATGCCCCAGGGACCTGACAGACTGAGCCCACAGCTATCACAGCCTCCATGATTTCCCAGAGGTCCAATGGGGAGGCCCCGTCCCTGCCAAGCTCCCAAGAGACTCGAGGAGCTACTGTCTCAGCGATGGGGAACTAACTTTCATGACAACTCCAACAGCAAAACGACAATGAATAGGCCAGACCTCTCCACATTTTAAAAACAGATTTTGGAGTTGAAATGGTAGAATTAATATCCAAACTCATATGTATGTGCATGCCTGTGTGTGTGCATATGAGAGAGAGGTGGGGGGATAAAAGCAGAGACAGAGACTGAGACGGTGCAGTGATGTGTACAGCTGAGGTGAGAACAAACCACTCCTTGGGGGGACCTCAGCTGAATGTGCCCCCATCTGCTGGAAGAGTGGGGTGGGGATGAAGCTGCCAAGGTCAAAGCTGATTCTCCATTTTACTGGTCCCAACAGCCCCTCAGAGATCTCCTTGGAAGACCTTCCCCCTCAGAACCATTTCTACAATGGACCACAGCTTCTTGTCCATTTCCCAGAGCCAGGAAGCTGTCAGACCTGGGATCCAGGTCACGCATGGCTGAGTGGATGGACCCACTAGCAGGTGAGGTACCCTCCCTGGACGCTGACCTGACTTCTCTGGGCCTGGCCTCAAAGGGAGTCTGTAAGAAGATGAAACTTAGAAACTCCTTATGTTTCTAATACTCTTTCATAAGCCAGTTCTCTTTCGGTCAAAATGCCTTCTCTCCCATAAACAACATGAGTTTGTCCTCACACTCAGCCATCTTTCACTGAGTGCCCACTACACCAGGTGCTGGGGACACGATGGTGAAAACAGACCTAGAGGTTACATTCCCAAATCGGTTCATTAAAAAGCTATCTAATCAATAATGAAGGCAACCTGATCTTTGTGTGGGAGAACTACATTCTGAGCTCCATCTTGCGCTACCTGGAAAATAGCATTCCCGGTCTTGGCAAGAGCAGCTGCGGTTCCCACCTGGTCTCGGAGCTCCGCAGCCACGAGCAAGCCGCGCAGAGAGCGCTGTGTGTTCCATGCCTGCTGTGCGTCTGTGCTAGCACCTCACACACAACCGAGGTCTGACTCCGTAAGACAGACACAGTTGCTCTCAGTTTACAGATTTAAAAAATCCAGTTTTCAGGAGCTAAATAAGTTGCTTCAGATGCCCAGGCTGCTGACACCAAAGCCCATGTTCTTTCTACTAGTCTTCAACTGACTGCCTTAGCTGGGGCTTCGGCCCAGAAGAGTGGAGTACTTTGGGAAGGTGGGGACTGAGGGCACCTTCCCAGGGCTTTGGCCACAGGGTGCCAGCGGCCACAGGGAAGTGAAGCTTGCAGACGTATAGATGCTTTGTAGTCAGTGATTCTGAAACGAAGCTCTGAGGACAGTAGCCGTTTCTGGGATGTGGCTTGTGGCTGTAACCACCCTGCTGCCTATCCTGGAATCCTTACAAACAGACCATGTCCTCTAGTTGCCAAGACTCAGCTGGAACTAGAAAGCCTTCTCCTCTGCTGCGTTTTCCAGGTGAGATGCTGTAGGAGACTCACAGGAGGAAGCGGAGTGTGAGTAGTCAACGAGTTGCTTCCGTCGTAGGAAACCACACTGCCGGGGGCCCGGGCTGCTCCGGAGCCAGGGAACCAGGGAGCCAGGGAGCCAGGGAGCCAGGGTGCTGTACCAAGTTTGCCACTTGGATCTGCCCCCTTGAGCGAGCCACCAACCCTTTTCCAGTTTCCTCCCCGGAACCTCGACAGGGTGGCACTCTTCCTCCCCTTCCCCACTGAGACACTCCATGGAATGACAGTGTAGCGGCCACCAGGAGCTGTGTGCACCCCGAGTGACATCCTTCTGTTTCTACCCCCTGCCCATAGCTCTCTCACCCTTGGGTGCTCATTCTCCATGGCACGCCACAGGGGTGGCTCCCATTTGCCCCTCAAATGTCTTTCAAATTATCTGATGTTCCTAAGACGACTGTTTCTCCCCCCACCCCTAGGGGCCCAGCAAGGTTATCATGGCTTCTAATTCTCTAGCTGTGTGCCAAGCAGGGTCGACAGCAGCTTCAACTTAAAATGGAATGAGCCCTGGCCTGGATACCTGCTTTCTGGTTTCACCTCTGCCGCTAATTGGATCCTGGGGAAGTCACTCACCTCCCTGGGCCTGTGTCTTCATTTGTAACAGAAGGGGATTAAACCAGGTGTATCTAAGAGTCTTTGCAGTTTCTCAGTTTTGGCCCCCTTTCCTAGGAATCCGAGCATTTCTGTATACTTCCTTTTATTTCATAAGCTTAGGAGGGACAGGGCTCCATGGGCTGGTTCAAATGGACACACCCAGACCATGTGCACACACCCAGGCCCCATCTAATCATCATGTGCCGGGTTAGACACCTAGTGTCAGCTTCTGAGAGGCAGCCTTCCCACCACTGCCATCAGGGGACGTCTTAAACTAGGGCAGCCGCTGTCTCCCCAGCCCTGCACCTTCTCCCCAGCGCACAGTCCTTTGCCCTGGTCCAGTTCATGCAGGGTTTCTTCTGCACAGCAGGTGCCCGCCCCCCAGACAGTCCCTCTCTGAAGTTAGAGGGGGGCAAAACTGTCACTCGGAGACTTCCTCGCCCCAGCCACCCGCATCTCAGCCCCAGGACAGCTTCACTTTGCTCCACACGCCCTACGTGGGCTGGCTCCTGTTGCTAGGAGAACCTGACCATTTGCATTTCCGCTGCGTTTATTTAGATCAGCAGCCACTGCTGCGGGAACACAGGGTATTTTAAGAAAGCCAGAAAAGGAAAGGGTGAGGGGAGCACCTGGCGTGAGACCTCCTTCCCAAAAACACTCAGACAAAGGCAGCAGGCAGACAGGCCCCCGCCCCGCTCAGGCCTCCTGCCTCCTCTTCCCTGAGCAGCACCGTCTCCCGGTCCCAACGCCTTCGCAAGCACCTTCAGGTACAGGAACAAAACAACACAGTCCTCTCGTGGGACTGTGGTCCTACAAGACAGTGGTGGGGCCTGTGCTCAGCCTCACACACACAGCGCCTCCCTTTCCCCCACGTGAAAACAAACAACGAGAAAAGCATCCAGACTACACGGCAGTTCTCCAACCAGGCCAAGGGCTGGCCCTCCACAGACGGCTCGTGTTCTCTCCCTTCTCCCTGCCCCTTGTCCCCCAGTCGGTGCCCCCGCCCCCCGCCCCCGGCCCCCCGAGATGGGCCTTGATTTTCCTTCAAGACCTCGAACATGTCGGTTACCTTCCCAGATCCCTCTTCTCTATTAATCTCCTGTCCCCATTCTGAAAATACCTGCCCACTTATGCCCATTATCTGTGTTTCGGATCAGCAGGCAGTATTTCTGTTTGCCCTACAAGACTGAACTCCTAGAAGCCAGCGTCTACATAGTTTTTAGTTTTTAACCCCCTTCTTACCTCTAGAATATTCTGCTCACAGTAGTTGCTCATTCACACCTTTTAAAATTTGTTCATCTGCATCAGACTCCTGTTGAGCCCAAGAGGTGTCCACCATAGAGATCATGAGACCGTCTCCATTATTCAGGAGCTCTTAGCCCAGTGGAGGAAGACAAGCACACAAACAGTTTGAAACAACGTGATGAATGTTGCAATGAAAACATGTTCAGAATTGTAAGACGTTTCCTGAGGCAGGGGTGGGGGTGGGATGGAGTATGAGAAAGAGGAACCAGGATGGTTTCCTGGAGATAACTCATGAAGGGGATTAAAAGTCCACCATGGGAGCCCTGACTGGCGCTGACTGGTGTGGCTCAGTGGGTTGGGCATCGTCCCACAAACTGAAAGGTCACAGGTTTGAATCCAGCTCAGGGCACATGCCTGGGTTGTGGGCCAGGTCCCTGATTGGTGTGTGGGAGAGGCAACCGATTGATGTTTCTCAGGTGTTTCTCTCCCTGTCTTCTCCTCTCTCTAAAAATGAACCTGACCTTTACTGAGACAGAGACTGCAGCAGAAATCCTCAGTTGTCTGCCATTCTCTTCTTTTCTCATGAACAGAAACACTGATTTTATGTGAGGCTACAGCATGATTCGCTGAAGGTCCGTGTCTCCCACCCTCTCTTGCAGGGGTGTGGGCAGCAGGGTGGGGTGGATTTCTGGGACAGCTCTTTGATAGGGGAGCAGAAAACTGGAGTGGAGCTATTTTGCCCCACTCCCCCACCCTGCCTTTCTCGTACTTCCTACCTAGAGGATAGATAGACAGCTGTGCAGCTAAGCCTCTAGCCATCTTGCACCACGAGGTGACCTCAGAGACGGCCTCACATGCTGGGAGTGACACTGTGGGCCACCATACCAGTTCTGACGGAAATCCACAACTCTCCCCAAAATGCTGTTCACATGCACATGTGCAGTTTGCAAACAGCTTCCAGGTCTTCCTGCCTTAGAGGCGTGGGGACAGCCACCTCTACCAAACTTCTTAGATCGTTTTTGTTAAAGTGGGGAGAGACTAGGACTGAGTTGTGACTGTCCTCCACAACCTGAGCAGCGCTTTCCTTCCCCCCTTGATTTCCAACCTCAATACTTGCGTCATTCCGTCATTCCTCATTCATTCTTCGGAATGGCTCTGAGGCAGGGCTGCCCAGCTCCCCTCACCTTCTCCCCCACCCCCACCCCTCAGCTAGTCTTCCTGGGCTGCCAATCCTCCTCCAGAGTCACTTAATACCAGGAAGGAAATTAACCATTTGTGCTGGGACAGAAAGTGACACTGTCCAGCTCTCACTGTCATTCTGCTCTTTTCTAAAAAAAAAAACCTTTATTTATTTATCTATCTGTTTACTTGCTTACTTACTTATTTATTTTTTTAGTTTTAGAGACAGTTGGGAAGAGAGAGAGGGAAAGAAACATTGATCGGTTGCCTCTCACATGCGCCCTGACTGGGGACCGAACTCGCAACTGATGTGTGTGCCCTGACTGGGAACCAGAACCTGAGACTTTTCTGTTTACGGGATGATGCTCCAACCAAATGAGCCACACCAGCCAGAGCTGTCATTCTGCTCTTAATTAATATTTAACCTCAGAGAGATTGTGTCGTAGATGAAAATGGCTGATGGGAGAACAAGGCCTGGACTGCCTCCCCCACTTCCAGCTCCCTGAACCTTCGGGCTCCGAAGGAGGCAGCCAGCCCAATGGGAAGTGAGGAGGAGTGGCAGAGGATGGCCCGGAGGGCCCTCGGCTGCACTTTATGAATTTGCTTCCTTGGATGTTTTGTGTAGAGAACGCTCCTGCGACCGAGTGAGAGCAGCTGGAGCCCAGAACCCGTCCCAGTGCCCAGAGCTAGATCCCGGCCTGGCCTGCCCCAAAGGATGAAGAGACAGGCGAGGGGGAAAAAAAAAAGCAATGCAAATGTGCCCCTCGACAGATTATATATAAAGCTCTATTTTTAGTTGCCTTCAATCCCTTGGGGCTGTCAGGGCGGTTGCAGCCCCACTCCCCCGGGAGAGGAAATGACAGGCATTATTACCCAGCCCAGAACACTGGTGCAGCGCGTGGTGGGTGGGGGAGGTGCTGCCTTGCCAGCTCCAAAATTTGGGAACTTAACTTCCAAGGGGAAATTGAGGATACAGGAGAAAGATCAGGTTACGTACAGAAGGCCCACAGGACCCCCTCCTCCGTTCCCAGCTGGCCTGCCAGACCATCCTCGAATCCACAGCCACTGGGCCCAGACCAGGAGTGTGGGAGTCTCCTCAGTCCCCAGGCGGCTGGAAAAGTAGGTTATACAACACCCCTCACTGCCAAGTTCTTCCTTCTCTCTAATCTTAGTTCTGCCTTCGGTCTAAGCCCATTTCCCCTTGCATGCAGAGGCACGGGAGGACAGCTGGTCGCCACCCCCCAGCCGGAGAGCCACCCCGCAGCCAGAGAGCCCTTCTCCTCTGGGCTTTCTCTTCTCCAGCCTCTGAGTCATTCCTGTTCCTTTAACCTTTCCACACGTGTCGTGTTTTTAGTTCATCTCCTTGTCACTCCTCTAACTTTGCTCTAAATATATTCCCAGGTTCCTCCTTGGAAGCTGAACAGGCACTGCACCTGATGGGGCAATGGAGAGTTGGAAAATTTTAGCTTTAAGTAACAGTTCATAAACTTAGTAATTTATGCAGTAAAAAGCTATTGTTTCAAGAACTGCAGGACCCACGCTGACTCCAGGAGACCACAAGCAATGCCACCTCTGTGCCCCAGGGGGACTGCAAGTGATTAAGTGGTATCTGAGCCACTGTGCTCCAGGGAGAGACATCCCCGCTGCCCAGGACACAGGAGACAGGTAAAGGATTGCCCAGGAGACAGATGCCCAGGACACAGATGAAGAATCTCTGATCAGTGGATGAAAGGATGCTGGGAAATTGCCAGACCACAGCTTTCATCTGATTAACCTTTTTCCTGAATACCAAACCCCTTACCTACACTTTTCTTCTCCTTATGAAAAAAAAAAAAAGCTGGCTTGAAATGAAATGTAAGATGGTCTTTTAGGGTACATAACCCACTGTCTTCTTAGATCTCTGGCCATCTGAATAAAGCATAATCCCTGCCTCTGTTTATTGGTTCTGAGGGTGACAGGCAGCAAGAATGCCAACTTTTCCCATTTCAGATCTTCTCCAGGGAGCACCTGAGCACCAATTTGAATGGAAGACCTTACCACATCCTGTCTTGAAAGGTTTTTTTTAGGTTGTCTTAGTTATCTTGCCTCACTGCAAGACCAAACTCTCCTCACATATCACGTCCTCTACTTCTGTGAGCTCCCTCACCCTCCTCTATACCCAGCTAAGTGCAAGGCTTATAAGAAGGGGTAGGTACACTTTCATTGTGTTTAGATTCAAATGAGATGCATATATGAAGCATTTTCAGCAAAGTAGTTATCATTTACTATGCTTTATAAATTCGACAGTGGCAGCTAAACAGTAACTTTTATTATTGTGGTGCTTGTCAGACCTCTGTGGACAATGCTTGTTTCTAAACTGTAGCATTGCAAACTGTGGCATTCTCTTCCATTCACTCATTCATTCGATAAGCATTATTGAGTTCCCGCTCTACGTCAGGCACAATGCCAGGTGCTGAGATGTCAGAATGAAAGACCAGATCCTGGTTCTACAGGGGTTCACAGCCTAGGGAGGAAGGCGAGATGTAAGCCATGACTGGACAGCGTGGTGACCGCTAGGAAAACACGCACAAAGTGCCAGGGGATGTGGACAAGGACGGGACTGACCACGACTCTCTCCAGTCGTGATTCCACTTACTGGACACTGATGGGGACATGTTTATAATGGCCAGCATCTCGTCTCAGGGTTGGCCTGGTGCATTGTCCTGGAGTCAGTTTCGTGGGCACATACCCAGGAAGGGCTATGCAGGGCCCTTTTTACACTATTTGGGATATGGACACATGGAGATGGAGAATCTCTTTCTTTAAGGGTTTTCAGCCCATCTGCAAGCTTCTCGGCAACCTGAGGATCAGCCTAACCCAGAGACACGTGCGGGGGAAGCCCTGCCGGAAGGTGGGTGGGGGACAGACACATGACAGCACTGTTCTAAGCCCCTCGGTCCAGCTGTGCCAGCCCAGTTAAGTGGCTCAAGAATTCCCTGTTGTTGTTTTATTTTTGTTTTTTAAGTTAGTGCCTCCAAGAGAAAAGAGAAGCCTGAAAAGAGTCCTCAACACCAAGATGGCCTTTCCTGGAGGGGAAAAGAGGGGTAGAGGGTGGTTGCTCAATGGTTTTATGACCCTAATTCATACACACAGAGTGAGGAGGAATCCCTCCAGGCAGGAGAGGGGGCCAGTTAATGGAGAAGCTCCGAGTTAAACAGACTCAAAAGGAATTCCAGATTTTCTGCCTACCAGCTGTGAGACTGTTTTCAAATTCCTTAACCTCTCTGTTTGCCCACATGTTCCTTGCCTGTAAAACATGGATAGAAGTATCCATGGCTACTGTGAGCCTCGCAATGACACAAAGTCCTGAGACAGGCATTCATACTCGGTCAACCTGGTCTGAAACGACCCCCTTTGTTTTGTGGAACAGCTCTTCGGCCGTTCTAATCAAGTGGTTCTGGAGGGCACTGCCCGTCACCTAAGGCAGCTGCCCATGCGGCTATGCCACAGGCTGGTGAGCCGTAACACCATGTGCTCACGGCTGAAGGGCTTGCTGCAGGAATGGCACATGGCCCAGGTCTGGTTGGTCAGAGACTCACCTGGGAATTTTTTTTTTAATTTTTTAAGATTTTATTTATTTATTTTTAGAGAGGGAAGGGAGGGAAAAAGAGAGAGAGAGAGAGAAACATTAATGTGCGGTTGCTGGGGGCCATGGCCTGCAACCCTCACCTGGGAATTTTGCAATGATTATTGATGAAGCTGGGATTGAAGAAAGATCCTTCCTCTATGACCCAGAGCTGCCTGCAGCCACAGTGCCGTTATTGTGGGGATGGCAACATCATGCAGAAGGAAGGAGAGACCAGAGATAAAAAGGGAAAAAGAGAGTCTTTTTTTTAAAGTTCTGCTTTTCTTTTTAAAAAGATTTTATATTTATTTTTAGAGAGAAGGGAAAGGAGGGAGAAAGAGAGGGAGAGAAGCATCAGTTGACTGGGGACTGAACCTGCAACCCAGGCATGTGCCCTGACCAGGTGTGGAACGGCGACCTTTTGCTTTGTGGGATGACACCCAGTGAACTGAACCACACCGGTCAGGGTGGAACCACACCTGTCAGGGTAGAAAAACAGAACCTTGGTAGGATTTTGTATGACTGGACCTGGTTGTTCCTGAAGCTCCACCTCTGCCCCTGCTATGAATTAAGGTTATGCTAATGTGAGTTGGGTTTCTGTTCCTTACAACCAAGAGTCTTGGTCAATATGGCATATCATATGAAGCAGATAGCATGTAATAATGCCAGGAATAAGTGTTTGGCACAGAGGTGCTTCCAGGAAAATGGTTTGGAGTCTTCCAGGCTGATGAAATGTCTAATTTAAGGTAAATTCAGAAGCCCTCATATATATGTACTGTTTACAATAATGATAATCTTTAATAATAGTATTAATTATTAAATTAGTACTACTAATAGTATGCCAGTGTCCTAGAGGTTTCTGCTTATAGGGACAAGCCAATCCTATGTCGTGGTTACAAGTAATGCCCATTTTAAAGGAGACAAGGCTACTTTAGCCAAAGAACCTGCAGAAAATCTTCGTCTTGAGCATATCTCACCAACTCTTCAGAACATCAGCACGACTGGAGGGGCAGCTGCGCGGGGACCTTACAAGCCGTCAGAGAAGTGAGGGAGGAGAGGAGCCACGCCCTGAAAGAATGCCGAGGGCTGCATAACAAGGGATTCTGGATGAAAATCTACTCTGCCTTGCAACTGTCTCCTTCCAGCGCTAACCTTGGAGGGTTTTACTTTTATCAAAAGAGGCGGGAAGTTTCTTCATTGGGTAGTCCGATGTGGTTCATGCCAGTTGCCTTGAATAGGTTTATGTGTTAATGACTTCTGCCTACGGAGCTAAACCAATGGTGTGTTGGGTGGATGCAGACCAGCCCACCACTGCTGTTTGTAAGGGATTGAGCCTCTGCCACCCACCACTTTTAAAAACCAATATAGATCAGTCATCTGATTAGAATAAAATGCCCAAACCCACCCAGTTCTCATCTATCTCTGAGTTCTTTGTATTTTTTAAAAAGAAAAACATGTCTATTAATTTCAGAGAGGAAGTTAGAGAGAGAGGAAAAAAACATAGATGTTAGAGAGAAACATCAGTTGGTTGCCTCCCACATGTGCCCTAACTGGGAATTGAACCCACGACCTAGGGAATCAAACCCCAAATGTTTTAGTGTATAGAATGGTGCTCTAACCAACTGAACTACAGCAGCAGGGGCTTGCCTCTGACTTAAAGAGGTTTTCCTTAATCATCAGTGTATCTAATTACAGCAAGCCTGCACAGCAGATGTGCAACAGCTGGGAGAGGCTGGTGTGATGGAGGTGCTGAGAGAGACCAGGGGACAAAGGCTTTGTGCATGACTACAGAAATCACAAATGGTCACTTAGAATCCTGCACTGGTACCTCCAGTTAAGCAGAGCCAGCCTGGGACAACCAGTCAGGAAGGCAAGCAGTACGAGATCGCATAAACCAGTCTGAATCATCAACTATTCCAACTTAGACTTTTCAGGGTCTGCCATCAAATAACTTGCAATCCCCATCTTGTCAAAATGACAGGTGTGTCGTCAATCTGACGCACCAGAACCTCTCTTGCATTATTACGGCATACTAGGAATTCATTTGTGTAATACTTTAGAAAGCTTGAATGATGATGGCTTAAATATATACAAGTTTTTTTCCTCATAATTTTAGCATTTGACTTGTCGCTTCATGTTAAAAGACAGCTGATGCAGCTCCAGACTTCAGGTATTCGAGGCAGAAAGAAGGGGGACCAGCGGTGCCAGCCACATCTGCCTCCTTCTGTCTGGAAAGCAAAAGCTTCTCCAGAAGAGTTCTCAGCAGAAATCTGCTTATACCTCATTGGCCCATCTGGGTCTCGTGACCAGCCCTTGTTGTCACCAAAGCTGAGAAAGGGGAGACAGGCTTGTTCTGTCTCTGATTCTGAAGCTTTGTCAGGTATAGGCGCATGACTGCCCCCAGCAAAATTCCCATTCTCTTAGCAAGCAAGAAGGGGAAATGCATGCATATTGGCTAGATAACCAGCAGTGCCTGCCTTCATAGTTTTAAGATCTACATGTCTTGCCCTGGCAGGTGTGGCTCAGTGGATTGAGTGCCGGCCTACGAACCAAAAGGTCGCTGGTTCAAACAAGGTCACTGGTTCGATTCCCTGTCAGGGCACAAGCCTGGGTTGTGGACCAAGTCCCCAGTTGAGGGCATGCAAAAGGCAACCGGTCGATGTTTCTCTAGCACACTGCTGTTTCTCTTCCTCTCTTTCTCCCGCCCTTCCTCTGCCTTCCCCTCTCTCTAAAAGTAAATAAATAAAATCTTTCAAAACAAAGATCTTCATATAGTATTCCAAATATGGAACTTCCCTGTTGCTGTGAACCGACATACACTTAGCAAAACATAAGCCGGCAGAGCTCAGCCACCCGGTTCCAGTAGAACAGAAAGTGTTCTCCTCTTTAAAGGCCAAGCCTTGTCTTTCTGTGAAGAACGTCTTACACAGGACTGTGTCTGCTGGATAGGTCTACGATTCTGGCTCCTCCGTATATGTGAAAACTGATCACCTGTAGAAAGGCTATGCAAATACCTTAGGCTTCGGGGTCAAAAGGACAAGGTGGTTTTACCCGGCTTGCCTTCTCCCTACGCAGCAGGAACATCTCTACTAACAACCCAATCCAAAAACAGCTCGTGTTCCAGCACTCCCCACCCTCACCCCACTCCAACACACAATCCCACGGCAGGCAAAGCAAAAATAACAAAAGTGTACCAACCTAAATACCGATCAGTACTTACCTCCTTGAACTTAAGGGCTCCACCCAAATGACAATAGAACAAAAGTTAGTGGTTATTAACCCTTGACTTTCCAGTGCTTCAGTCTGACAAAAAAAAAAAAAGTCATACAAAACAAACATTGCTTCCCAAGGTTGGAGGCAGGGTTAATCTGGGTAGAACTACTGAAAGACACTTAACCAAATGACCAAAGTCCTGTGTCCTAATCTAGTCCCCAGGGTGTGTGATGGGCTTGTCATGTTGAATGGTGCCCTCAAAGGAGCTTTCTCTTACAGGTGGCTGCCACCAGGCCCTGCAATGGCTGAGTTCTAATACCTGTTCCCCTACACCTTGGCCATGCTGGAGGACAGGCTGCTAGGACAATTCTGTCAATGTCCCCTTCCTTTTGAAGTCCAAAAATGAAATACCTTTTCATGCCCACACTGTCCTCACAGAAGCTCATGTGAAAATTCAGTAGAAGACCATGCCTGGTAACACCGTTGCCAGCCAGATGGCTGATTTGTATTGGCTTAAAAAAGGTAATAGGTCCCTGACTGGTGTGGCTCAGTGGATTGAGTGCTGGCCTGTGAACCAAAAGGTTCCTGGTTCAATTCCCAGTCAGAGCACATGCCTGGGTTGCAAGCCAGATCCCCTTTGGGGGGTGTGAGAGAGGCAACCACACACTGATGTTTCTCTCTTTCTCTCTCCCTTACCCTCTCTCTAAAAATAAATTAATTAATTGTTAAAAATTAGGTATCAAGAGTCCTTATATTTCAAAGACACATATTTAAACATTTATGAATTAAATGATAATGGGGGAATCATTCAGAATGTAGATTAAATAAGTTTGGTGATGAGCTGAGAATTATTGAATACGGGTGATGGGTACAGTGGAGTTCATTATAGACTATTTACTTTTGCATGGGTTTAAATTTTTCTAAAATGAAGCAAAAGGTTAAAGAAGTATTGCTATGACTATAAGTGCTAGAGGCCGGTGAGTGTCAGCCGTGGCCAGTGCACCCGGATCCAGACCATCTATCTGTCGTGCTATCCGATGGGAGCAGCAGCTGGGGGCAGCGGGGCCGGGACGCTGAGCACGTACACCCACTCCAAGAGATGCTCGTTCTGGGTGGTGGTAAGAGGGTCTGCATCTCTTGAATAAGAGTTTCTCCCTTCTGCCCTGACGGAAACAAGAGGGGAGGATGGCCTGAACCCCATTGACACACCTTGTGGTAGAACCAGGAATTTCTATGTAATTGTCTGGCTGAACCACGAAAGGAGAATGGGTCTTTAAATGGACTAAGGAATAAGATAAGAATTATATCTCATGTAAATCTTTTTATAAATACTAATTAAAACAAGAATTTGTCTGGTTCAAAACTGAGGTGGTTATTAGGTTTGTGCTAGAGTCTGTTACTAAAATATTAACAAGACGGTTGTTACCTTGTTATAAAAATGATTGTGTTGGTCCAAGGTTCACAGGCAGGATGTGTAGGCCCAGGATTGCTTGACCATCACCAGCTTTTATTCAGAGGGGAAGGTGGGAAAGCAAACTTAAGAAAGGGAAGTGGAGCCCTGCTTGGTGAAGCTCACTGGACTGAGTGCCAGCCTGTGAACCAAAGGGTCGCCTGTTCGATTCCCAGTCAGGGCACATGCCTAGATTGTGGGCCAGGTCCCCTGCAGAGGGCACACAAGAAGCAGCCTCCCTTTCTCCTCCCTTCCCCTCTCCCTTCCTCCCGGGGGGGGGGGGGGAAGAAGGGAAGTGGAATGGTACAGAACAAGCAGGTGTTTGAGGCAACATAGGGACAAGTAGCAAACCAGGCCCAGGACTTTGAACTACAGTGAGACACAGAGAAAAAGAGGGTGGGGGTGAAGGAAGCAGACACCTGAACACCAGTAGGAGAAGAGGTAGGTGTGTGCTAGAGCTCCAAGGAGCTGCAGGGCTGTGAAGCAAGCATGAGCACCCTTGTGCTGTATACCTGGAGGTCCTGCAGGCTCCAATATGTCACCGTAGGTAAAGTTGGGGCACTGGGTTTCAGATGTAAAACTCCACGTGAGGGGAAGGAGATTTGGATTGCTGTCCTCGGGGCCCTTCTGGACTGGGGAAGCATAAGCTAAGAGTGACACTCCGTGTAGTGCCTAGGTCACAACACTGCCCCAGCCTGAAATGTCCTCCTGACCATTCCCAGCCCCCTCCACCTCTCTGGGTCCTGTTCTTCCTCCAAGCCATCCTCCTCCAGGAAGACCTCCTTGATCATCCAAATGCTCAATTACTTCTCTCACACCTCAACTCCCATAACATTTACTGTGTGCATCACTCATCTGGGTCCATAATTACTTTAGAAGATATAACTCTATCTCATACATATGTACATAGATATATATTTATACAGACATATATGTGCACATACATATGTATTTGTATCACCAGACTGTAAGATCAAAGAGGGAAGAGACAATGTCTGATTTGCACTCGCCATAACAGGTCACTTAGCCCAGTGCAAGTGCTGAGAATAATAATACACAGCAGTTTAGGGGTGAAAACACACAGGATTTAAAGTCAGAGCTCCTAGTTCCGCAGCTCATGAGAGGACGACCGTTAGACAAGTCACCAGTCACTTAACAGGGGTTTCCTAGGCTTGGCTTCCTCCTCAGGAAAGGGGTTAAAAATACTAATACCCACCTCATGTAGTTCTCAAGAGCACAAAATTAAACATGGATGTGGGAGCACTTTGCAGAGCAATATTCAGAGTCAGGATAATTTTATTATTCTGCTCGGAGTTTTAATCTGGACTTTCCCATTTGATAACTGTGTAGCTTTGGGCAAGTCGTCAACCCCCAGAAGCCTTCACTTCCCCAGCTGTAAAATGGGAGACATAATGCTAGTCCACTGGGCTGTTGTAAGGCTTACATGAGCCCACACGTGCAAAGCGGCCAGCACAGCGCATGACACCCAGGACTCAGAAGTGTTGGTTCCTTCCCAACACACTATATTAAGCTTTCACACTGTGTCCCTGCACCCTACGCAAGGAAGGTCAGAAATATTTACTCCACTGGATCATGCTGCTGGCGATAATGCTGCTGATAAGGATTAATAAGAACTGTTGGTGAAGATGAGTTAGTTATTAGCCACCTAATGTCCAGCAAGCCTGATTTTACATTTGAATCCACCCACTGAGCCCTCTGTTTCTCCCCCTCTCCTCGAGGATATGTGGGTGAGGGGGGAGGCGGCCTCCCGTCTGGCAGAGGCCCCTTTAAAAGTGTGTCTAGGCTCCTCCTCTGCCAACCAAGTTGCTAAAAATACTACTATAGCAAAGCTGAAATATTTGCACAGAAAACTGAATTTCTTACTACATCCACCCCTTCCACTCAAATGGGTAAAATCCTGACCTGAGAAGCCCCCAGATCAGCCCCACGGAAGGCACAGGCCTCTTCTGATCACGAGTCCCGCTGTGAGCTTGCACTGCGATGTTTTGCTCTGAGGGTGCCTACTCCAAGGAGGCAAAGCCACAAGTGTTGGCATGCAGCTCACTGTGTGCCTTGGTTGTCTCTCTGCTTACGAGGACCAAGTCTCTCCAAATCCCTTTCATCTGTCCCGAGAAGGATCTGTACTGGACCCCAGAAACTTCCCACGAATCCATCTTGTATCCTCTCTTTTGCTAACCACCTCCTCCTCTGCTGGTCTGGGTGCCTAGTCAGTGCCTCTCCCCCTCCATGCTCCTGGCTGGATCCAGCCCACCCACCCACTCACCCACCTCCCTCTCTGATCTGGCCCTTCCAGAGTTCATCTGCCTCCCAGGACTGTAGTCCTTTTCCTTCAGTAGCTGTAGGGTCCAAGAGTTTTTGAACAATGACAGGTCCAGGTAGTTAATAGATAATGATCCATAAGGTGAACTTGACACCAAGGCCCTAGGACACTCTGTGGGGGGTGTCATCTGGCACTGCTCTGCCACGGTCCGGAGCCTCATAGAGCAAGACAACCTGCTCCTCACAACAGCCAGGCCCAGGCATTCGGTGTTGGTCTGGGTCCCGTTTCCTAGCTCAACCATTTGAGAATCAGAGGCTCAGAGTTCCACCCAAGCCACCTGGTCCAGAAAAGGAACCAGCCCCCTACCAGGGGGAGCATGAGCCCTTGATTCATGGTGGAGGAGGGGTCTGCTTTTGTACATGTCTTATGGCAATGTGCCCACAGTGCATGTCTCTATAAATGTGTCTGAGCTTCTGTATCTATGTGTGTATGTGTCATTTAAATGAGGACATATGTGTTGCTGCTTCTGCCTCTGGATATTTGAGTCTGCGAGTGTCTGCCTTCTCATTATGGTCTCCATCCTCCTCTCCTGTCTATCCTTTTCCCTCACCTCGGCGTCTGCCCATCCCCCAGGGCACGGCTCTGCGGCCAGTTCTGCGTGGGCGCCTCAAGTGGGCTGTTGCTGAAATGGCTGTGTTGCGGATGAAACGGACAGTTACCATCCTGGTCTCCCATGGGCCCGCCAGTATTGAGAGACACCTCGCCCCACACAAAGGTGTCTTTTAGAAAGAGAAGAGGGCTGCGCTGCCTGCGTGGGAGTTTGGGGGGAGGCGCGTTGTAAAGATACCCTTCAACTCTGACCAGCAGGAAGGGGGCCCAGAGGCAGCGCAGGCTGCCGAGGGACGTTGCCTAGCAACTTGGGAGACTTTACTGCAAACTCACTAAATCCCGAATTCTAAATTAGGAAGAGAAAAACACAGAGTCCAGGCCTGATATCCACTCTGCCCCTCAGTTTCCTCCTTCCTTTCCCCTCTCCTCTGTGTTCCGGAGTTGAAGTCCAATGAGAACTGGCACAACTTAAGGGCCCAGATGTGCAAGAGCCTAGTTCGCGGGACTCTTTTGATGGAGGTGGGGGATGGAGGATGTGCCAGGGACAGATTGGGGAACAGATTTTCATTTATAAGGTGGGTGGGTCCCAAACATGCTGGGAGAGACACCCTTACACCCCTAGCCCTGGAATCGCAGCCAGCCACCAGCCCAGCTTGGGAGCCCAGGCTGGCAAACCCTGTCCCTATCAGGAGTGGCCACTGGAGTTGCCCTCCCACTCATTTTCCCTTTGGCAAGCAAAAGCCATGGCACAAACAGTCAGATAGGGAGGCAGCATGGTTGCTGTGGCCGGCCGATGTCTGTGGGTTCACTGCCGCGCCCGTTTCAGAATCCCTGGCCCCAACCAGAGCCCCAGGGTGCCTTTCCCTCCTCGCTCCGCTTCAGGCAGTGAGCCTGAGTAGCAACTGTCCTTTCTTCCTTCCCACTTATGGGACCTCAGTGGAAAGAAAGACTTTCTAGTTTTCTCGGACATGGCCCACCCCACCCACCTACCAGACAGGCCACACTGCCAGCTCTAGAACCCTGACCCGTTGGGGGAGGCCGGTATCCACAAAAGTGGTGGCTGCTCCTTCTAGGTGCTTCTGCCATATCACCCCTTCCCAGACTCCTGTGAAGCCCACATCCTTCCCCTCTTGTGGACCCAAACAGCCATGACTTTGGGCATTTCCCTGTACTGGGGTTTAGGTATCTGTCCCCCCAGGGGCAGGAGGGGGAGGGGCCAGTGTTCCTCTTACTCTGAAGCACTGGATCCAGAGCTTAGGGAAGCTCTGGTACAGAAAGTGGGAGGAAAGGGTGCTTTTCCCAAGTCAGCATCCATATATGAATACTTACAAAAGGAGTGTTGTGCACACCAGACTTTGTCTGGAGAAGGGCATGCAGATGGATGGAAGGGTAGATAATAGACGCGTCAGGCAGACATGTCGGTGAGGACGATTGCCCACGTGGGCTCACACACAATCTGCATTTGTCTGCACACTCTGTACTCGGTCCGTGCAGTTATATTATTTGCAGGTTGTGTCTGTAGTGGCTGCACGCTGAAGTGCTTGCTTAGTGAGCCTGGGAGAATCATATATGGACACGTGGGCTTGTGAGCATTTGTGTTGTATGTGCCCACCACCCGATTGTGTACCGACAGCGTTCTTCATTCTGGGTGGAGTGTCGATGAGAGTTTTTAATCGGGTGTCTTTTGGGCTTTTCTTTGAGGACCGAGGGTGGAGGGAAGCTAGAGGGAGCCCTATTTGGGACTCTGGCTTGGTTGTGGAAGTGGGGGGAGGTGGCGAAGGGTACGCGGTTTTCTGTATATGAGTGGGAGGGTACTGCGCCCAGATGTGAGTGTGTTTGTGCCCGGGATATCAGGGGCCTCCATCTGCCTGGCAGTCTGCCGCCTCAGCAACAAGGGGTTGGGTTTGGGAGGATGCGTGTGTGGGAGGGGTGGATGGAAATGTGTGGGAGGAGGGGTTCGGGAGGGAGCGGGAGCCGGAGGGGGCGTGGCCATCCTCAGTTTCCCCGCCCACCCTGCCCGAAGCGGCTCCTGATTGGCTTCCAGACTGCAGGGCTCAGGTTACATTCGCAAGCAGAGCGGAGCGCGGGAGAGCGACCGGAGAGCACTGCTGAGGGTTCGGAGCAGGTCAGCACGCAGTGCTTGGCCCCCTACTCTCCACCCCGCACCACACGGACCCACCCCCGCCCCGCACCAGCTCCACCCAGCAGAGGACCCCCAACACCAGTATGGACTGCTGCACCGTAAGTCAGAGGGCCTGGGGGACTGGAACCTTGCTTGGACTGTGGCAAGGGCTCTTCAGAACCCCTTGGAGGGTGAGGGAGAGAGGGAAGTGGGTGCAAAGACCTAGGAGCAATAGGCGTGCCTCCTGAGACGTGATGGTGGGTGGTGGTGGTGGGTGGTGGAAGGCACCCGGCCTGACTTGGGAGGCCTGGGAAAATGCTCCCCATTCGCGGGGGCGTCTGGGCGCCGCTCCTCCAGGCGGTCTGGGTTGGACTGGGAACTAGGCAGGGCTCTGCAACAGGGAAGCTGCAGGTTAGGGGAAAGGAGAAACTTACCCCTAGAGAGACGCTGGAAACCATCATCTAGTGATCCTGCAGCGACTCCCATCCGACTCCTTTCACCTGGCTTTCAGCCCCCGCCCCATTCCCCATCCCGCTGCCCCGGCCAGCCGCCATCGGTCAGCGCGACCCTGGAGCCCTGTTTGGCGCAGAGTAGGATAGTCAGTTTATATTGGTTAGCTTAGTGGTGATGATAGACAGCAAAGAGTCTAGTCTGTGTGATTCTGGGGAGGGGTTGGCCCGGCCCCCAACGCCTTCCAGCCCCAGAGGGGACTGGGTGACCGCAAGAGAGCCCTGCTGGCGAGGGAAGGAAGTGTCTGTAATTTGTCAGCGCCCACGGAGACCTGGGTGCGCAAGTGCCTGACATCAAACTAGGTTGCTATTAAGAAGACTCTGGTATGAAAGCGTCTGGCTCGCTAGAGGAGTACAGTGCTCATACATACATATAATTCATTTTTTACAATGTTGTAGTGATTGATTTGTAGCCCCTACAAGTGGAGAAAGACTGCGGCGGGGACCCCGAATTCTCAGCCATTCAATCGGCCCAGCTGATGATACCGGAGCTTATGACTTTGCTGGCTCCCCACCCTTAAAAAAGAAAACAAGAAAGTGAGGTTTGGGAGGAAGGGATAGCTCAGATGATAGGAGAGGAGACTTCCTTATTACTGGGTACCAAGAGGCAGAAAGAACTTAGGACCAAGACGTTGTGGTTGCTTTGATGATTTTAGCTCAGATTAATGTGAATAACAGTTGTCAGTTTGTGAGTGCTACCATGGATTTAACTCTGTGTGTTTAATCACCGTCATAGCCCTGTGAGGCACATGTTGTTTTCGCCATTTTACAGATTTGCCAACTGAGGTGCAGACGGATTCAGTGATTTGTTTGAGGAGGCACAGCTTCTGAGTGTGGAGGCAGGATCCAGACATAGCCTTCTTGTCTGATTCAAATACTTCACCTCCCCTTTCAATATTTACTGTTTTTCCTCATTATGAAGGTAATAGGCTCATCAGAGAAAATGTAAAAACTAAAGATAAGCCTAAAAAAGAAACATGTCAATCACCCACAGTCCCACTCCCTGGAAAAGCCTTGATAACCTTATCTCACTCCAGTCTTTTCCTCTGCTTGTTCTTCTCCAGGAAGCGATTTTTGGTTGTGGAAGGAGGAAGGGGCTCTTAATGGAGGTTCTTGGGTTCCCCTGAAGAAGAGCTCCTTACCCCTAGCAGTATTTTATAAAGTGGAGGAAATACGTGGATGGAAGGTTCTGCAAATGAGAGGGGAAAAGTAGGCAGTATCATTGAGGTGATAAGAATTGTGGGGGAGGGAAAGCAGACAAGCAGGTGGCAGGGTGAGTGGAAAGAGGTGAAAGAGCAAAGAATCCAAGAGGCCGCAAGAGGCCAGGGAGGGAATGTAATTTGTCTCAGGTGGTCCCTGCGGGTGTAATTAGGGTAGAATTTTGGGTCCCTACCTGTAGGCCCTGGTCTGCCCTGACCGTGCCCTTGAGTGCCCAGAAAGCCAGACTGAGTGAATGCTGGGCGTGTTTGGAATGAGTATCCCCTAAGAGACAAGGAGAGGCTGCCCACCGAACAGCGCTGAAGAAGCAAATGCACACCCATCCCAGTTGTTCTAGCTGGGATGGGCGGTGACAGCGGGGCAGTCTTAGAGGTGCTGGGGGAAGAAACCCCTTCCTCAGCTGGACCCCTGTAGCTGCCAGCTGGGGAGAGGTGGGCTGGGACTGGTTTCTTTGGTCATTGTCCTCTTCTGAGGAGCAGCTTCACAGTCCCCTGAGAATATCCCAAGAAAGTCTCAGGCTCTGAGAATCAAAGAACTGAAAAGCTTTACTTTGGTTTCTAGGTGCAGAATAAGATGTCAGGGAGAGAGCACCAGACCAGGGAAAGATAAGAAGTGTGGCAGGCCCTCCCCGACCCCTCCGGCCTCTCGATAACTCCTTTCAACTCAGTTATAGGCACACACTGAAGAACTTTGGAATCTAAGAAATGAAGATAGCCTTGGGAAACATAGCGAGGGAAGGCGTTTGTAGACCTGTGCTTAGACCCCTGGGGCTTTAAATTTGTGCTCCTGGGGCAGAACTTGGCTGGGGCGGTGATCACGGAAGCTGCTCTGATACCCACCCCACTTCTGTGAACTGGACGGGAACTGAAGAGAGCTGAATGACCTGACCATCTCACGCCCAGGGAGCAAAACACAGTGAAAGCGGTGGAAGTCCTCAGGCCCCCAAAATGAGGACAAATTCCTAGAAGCCAGAGGGTCAGACCAAAAGAGAAACGCCCTTCTGACTGCATAGTAGTAGCCATCCGCATCCCAACCCGCATTAACGCTGTGAACGCTCGTGGGCTCAGGGGTGAGGCCCTCTGCGTGCCAGAGCCTTGCCTCTGAAGTCAGGGCCTCCGGTCAGCTCCCTGACCCTTTCTGACTCCCAGCTGGGGCAGGCTGTGGGAGAAACGGAGACTTGGGGCGTGGGGGTGGGTCTGATTATTTTTAGGTTGAACCATATAAATTTTTTTTTTATGACCACGTTTGGCCTACAGAAACCACTATTTCACATCAACTCATTATTTAAAAGAGTATCTGCCATTTATTGAACAACTAGACTGGGCCAGAAACTTGATGCACATTGTGTTGTTTATTCTTCCCCACAACCCACAGCGGTAGACATTATTATCCTGACCTCAGAAGGGGCCCTTTGGAGCTGGAGGCACCTCGGAGCATGGGGGAGAGGCAGCCACCTCCAGGAGTGCCTGCTGCAGTTCTCTCTGCTCTTCCAGCTCCGCCCTCCAGGCAGCTCTACAGCTCCCCCGACTCTATTGATGGCCACGGACCCTTGGCTCACTCAGGGCTATCTGGCTGTCTTGGATCCCATTCCACCGTGCACTTCTCTTTCCTGAGTGGGGATCACGACTGTGTCCCCTGAACCTTCCTTTTTCCCTGCCTCTGCCCAGGAGGGATGCACACACACACACACACACACACACACACACACACACGGCACACCTGGCTTTAGCCCTTCTCCCCGCTCCCTCTGCACTTCCCACCCTGCCCCAGTCAGCCCTCTCTGAGGCTCTCCAGCCAGCCCAGTGACCGCACAAGTACCCCTTGCCCCGTCCCCAGGAGAGCGCCTGCTCCAAACCAGATGAGGACATTCTAGACATCCCGCTGGACGATCCCGGTGCCAACGCTGCTGCTGCCAAAATCCAGGCGAGTTTCAGGGGCCACATGGCACGGAAGAAGATCAAGAGCAGAGAGGGCGGCCGGAAGGGCCCAGGCCACGGAGGGCCTGGCGGAGCTGGGGGCGCCCGGGGAAGCTCGGGCGGCGGCCCCAGCGGAGACTAAGCCAGGTGAGCGGGCCCTTTCCCAGCCCTGGGACCGGCCTAGAGTGCCCGCTCCTCCTCCGATGGAGCGAGGAAGGGAGAAGGTGGGCTGAGGGAGGAGAGGGGGTTGGGAAGGTGAGGGCGGGGGACTGGGAATCCGAGACAGGAAGTGGGGGGAGAGCTTAGGGCACCGGGGATCCCAGCGCTCACCTCCTTCTCTCTCCTCCCTCCCTGCCGTCCCTCTCTCCCCGGACCGAAGGACTGAGCATTTTCGAAGGTAATGATATGACCTCGAGGTGGCGGGTTGGGTACCCTGAGTGGAAGGGACAAAAGGACCCAGTCCGCACCCTTTCCGGGGAAAATGCACCCTGCGACTGCCAGGTTTCTGATACAGCAAGACGCCCGAGGCTGCCACGGGGGACGCACCTGGACCGACACAGATGCAGTCACCCCACTGGGCTCCATGAGCATGACCGGGGAATATAGCGCCCTGTGTCACACACGTACACACCTACTGGCCACGGCTCAGTTCAGCTCAGTGGCTCGGGGTGGGGGGTGGGGTCCAGGGTGCCTGGGGCCGCCTGGCGCTTCTGGCTCCTGCCCTGGTGTGCGTCTGGGAAGGTGGGGGGAGGGGAGGGAAGTCCCGGAGAGGGCAGGTGCTCAGACCTTCTCTGTCCGCAGTTCCCGAAGAGAGATGGATGCCGTGTCCCCTTCGCAGTGACGAGACTTCCCTGCAGTGTTTGTGACCCTCTCCTTCCCACCAACCTGCCCGCTTCAGGAGCCTCCCTCCGTCCCCAGAGACCCTGCCCCCAGGCAGGCTCCGTCGAAGTCGCTAAATCTGTGCTCTTTCATTTGGTTCTCCGTTCCAGAACGGTCCTGTTCGCCCTTCTACCCCACCCCAGCCCCGACCTCGCACTCCCCAGTCGTCTTTCTTTGCTTCTCGCCCCCGTCTCCCCGCAGCAGCATGCAGCTTTGCCTCCGCAGCCTCCATGCGCTCCCCTAGGTGCACCGCAGAGGGCGCCCTACCCTCTGCGTTGTCCCAGGACGCCACTTTAAAAAAAGTCCTTTCGTTCAGTGCGCAGCTAATGGGGACGGGACGCCTTTCGTCTCTGTGCGGTTCTCGCCGTCGCCCACCCAGCTCCAGCGCTTTGGATCTGGGGCGAGGCGGGAGGGGAAGAGAGTTTTTATGGTGTCGGATACCCCTTGCTCTGATGGAGGGCAAGTCCCTCTTTCACACCCTACCCCAAGCCTGCCTGTAAATCGGCCCTCCCCTCATCCTGTGCACCCCGACAGCCACCCTCTCATCAGCTCTCTTTTGCTTTTATGGGCGCCCGAGCACCGGGGTGGCTCGGTGGGAGGGATCTGTTGTGGCCCTGCCCCTGCCATTCTGGCTCGGCCCCCAACGGGCTCCCGGGGCTTCGGCCAGAAGGTTATCTCTGTGTGTGTGCATGTGACGGTGCTGGGTTGGAATGTGAACAATAAACAGGAATGTCCAAGTATTCCCAGGGTGCCGGAGGGAAGGGTGCTTGAGTGCACACAACCACTGCCCAGAACTTGCACAAGTCTCCTCTGACCAAGCCAAAAATTGGAGGTGGGAGGAAGGAAGGGGCGAGGGACCTCGGTTAAAGCCTACCCTTTGGAGCCAACTAAACGTCCCGACTACAGCATCACACCTGGGACTTGAAGCCCATTCCCTGAGCCGGCTTGGGGGGGGGGGGTTGCTGTATCAGCAAGAAGAAGAGGGAGACAGCATGGTACCCAGAGGCTTTAATTGTAGGTATTCCCACTTGGTGAAGGGGAGGGCAGTCAGACAGCCATGGGGAGCTTGGACTTGGTCTTCATAGTGCTGGCAGAGAGGGGCTTCTGCAGGAGCCCACTGTTAGAATCCGCCCTCACAGAAGTTTGTTCAGAAACCCCAGGAGCCATGGCATCCTCACTGATGGATATAAACATGCTCTTAGTGAAGACCGGAGGCGCCCCTCCCTCTCCCAAACCAGGGACCTCACACTCACTCTACCCTACCCGTGCAACTGTGGTGGAAATGAAGATTCCGGGACCTACCACCCCCCCAACACACACACACACCCACAGCTTCCACTTCCAGGGGGTTAGGAAGTGACCAGAATCTGAATGTTAACCAGCTCCTGGTAATTTCTGTCCAGGTAAACGGGAAGGCCACACTTGGAGAAATACTGCTCTGACCCCCCTTTTAGATCCCACAGTTGACAGCGGGGTGGGTGACAGGAAGCTTTTATCTGTCCTCTCCATGCTGCCCCACACTCAGCTGAGTGGTCAGGGCAAATCTAACTCCTGTCTTCCACATCCTGTTGATATATATGCAAAGATCTTTAAAACGGAAAGATAACAATTCTTTTAAACATGAGGAGGGTGATGGTAGCTTATGAGCCAACCCTGCCACCTATACACTTTGCTCACACACTCAATACACGGGCTACACCGCCAACCCCACCACCAAATCCCAGGGCTGAGCGGCACCCCTTACCCTCAAACACCCCAAAGATGTCAGAGTTTGGAGGCTGACATCATCCTAGCCCCTTCCCCCCTTTCTGTACTACCCCTCACCCTTCAGCTCACCGGAGGTCACTACCCCTGTAGATCTCCTTAGGCCTCTTCCTCCTCTCTTTCTGGAATCTTATTAGGCAGAACACAGCAATGGACAGGAACAGCACGCCCAGGAGCACCCCGATCAGAGCCCCAGCCACGCGGCCTTGGGAAGGGTCTAAGGATACACAGAGTCCTCAGAGCTGCAGACCCTCCCAGGCCCCTCCTCAGACAGCTCCATGCAGCCTGTGCCATCCAGGCCTGCCAGCCTGGCCAGTGCCCCACGTCCCTACCAGTCACAGAGAAGCTCAGTTCACAGGCGGCGCTGCCCATCTGGTTGGTGGCCACACAGCGGTAGGTGCCCGAGGAGGCCAGGGAGAGGTTGCTGAGAATGAGCTGGCCAGACACCTCATCTGGAGGGGAGAGAGGAAGGTTCCTGCACTCATTCCACCCACAGTGGGTGCCCACTATGATGAAGGCATGGTGCATCTCATCGCTATAACCATCCTGTCAGGAAGGGACTGACCTCGTTTTATTGGAGGGAACACTGGCTCAGAGAAGGAAAGTAATTGTCTGGGGTGCCCCAGAGAGGAAGTGCCAGAGCGACTGCAAATCTGTACTCTTTCCACTGCACACAGCTGCCTTTGCCAGCGGGGGGGGGGGGGGGGGGGCTGCACATACATGAAGGGTTGGGAAACTGGCCATGGAAATTGGGGTAAGGTGCTTCCAGGCTGACGTCATGTTCCTGGTTGGGGGAGGGGTGGGAAGGCCTTCATCGTGAGAAACTATCCTCTGGGATACTTATAAGCTGACCAAGTGTTTTTCTAAGCTGCTTACCTTCCCTTTAGAAGGCAGAGCACATGCCAGGAGGTGACCTGGGGGCTCTCTGGACTGATAAAGGCCTGGCTGGGGCTGGGGCTGGGAGGAGAGACGGGGACTGGGACTAGCATGAGGAGGCTGCGAAGCCAAAGCTCTCAGCCAGGTATACAGTTCCTCCAGAGAAGTGGCTAAGTGATCCAAGACAGTCCATGCTATTCTGCCTCCGTGTCCCTTCTAGAAAGTTCGGAAATGATTCATGACCTTTAAGCAACCTAAAAGAAACCCCTCCAAAACAGACAAATAGGAATCACAGAACGCCCCTGCCTTCTACTCTCTCCCAGGACAATGAGGGTGCATTTAACTCGAGAGATGCTTCCAGGTTCACGCAGTCACAGACGGTGCAGGGAGACAGGCAGGAGGGACCAACACAGGAACCAGGAAAGACGTAGGGAGAAGGTATAGCATTTGTCTCCTACCTGCAGGCATGGGTGCATGGAGTTTAGAAACCTGATTGGCCCAGGTCCTAAGACCCCCTTCCCTGATGTCCTGGCTCTCACCTTGCACCACGCTGCCAGGAGAAGGTGTAGGAGAAGATCCGAGGCGGACCCAGTTGTACACTGGCCTGGGGGCTCCTTCGGAAGAGCTGCACTTCAGTACAGCAGATCCCCCCACAGAGATCTGACCGGTCTGACTGCACGAGGGGCTGCTAGGGGGCACTGCAAAAAACCGCAGAAGAACCTCCGTGATCTTGTAACCCCGCCCCCATTAAGTGCTAGATTTCCCGAGTCAATACCCCACCAAACAGTCGTCCACTTTCGTCCACGTTCCACGGCATCCCCAGGAAATGGTGTGCACCTTTGGAAATTCTGATTGTTAGAACAAGATTCTCATATTGAGCCCAATCTGTGTTAATAGAATATCCACCCATTGGCCCAAATTCCTGCCCTCTGGGTCCACAGGAGAAGTGAAAACTCCGTCCCCCACAGGGCAGCCGGTCAGATTTCTGAGGACAGCTGCCATTCACCAGCTCCTAAGTCTTTTCTTTCCCTCGAAACATCCCCAGACTCTTTGGTAGTTTCTTCTTCTGTCTGCCCCTCCCCAAGTAGGCTCTAGTTTGGGCTGAGATAGAAGCGCTGAACATAAAATTGGTGCTTAGTGTGGTGGGGGCCCTTGTTCCTTGAATAATCGTCCCCCTTCTCTGCCACTGGCCTGGCGAGGGATGGAATCTGAGGTACAGAGGGGAAGTTTCCCCAGAGATGGAGCTGTGGGGGGCAGGACTCAGGCCCTATCTGTGGGACCTTTGTTTCTAGGGCCGGGGGAGGGGCACTCTGTGGAAGGCGGAGCAGGTGTGTGGCCGGCTGGCTGGGTTAGAAGGCTTTAGGGAGGAGGTACTTTCCCTCGGGGGCCCCCAGTGCCGCTCTGTGCTCGGGCTGGAATCCAGGGTGTGTGGGTGCCCAGCCCGCCTTACCCAGCACAGTGAGGTTGATCAGCCCCATCCCGTTGGTGTAGAAATCTGGCGGGTTGTTAACGTGGCAGAGGTAGGTCCCAGTATCTGAGGGGCGCACGTCAGTCAGTTTCAGGGTGGCCACTCCTCCTGTGGGGGGGTTCTGAAGCAGGCTGGCCCGCTTTGCCTTAGAACCGGTTGGATACAGGTGTCCATTGGTGAAGTACAGGATCTAGGGAGAAGCAGAAGGCTCACCTACGCGCCTTTCCTGCCTGGCATCAGCTCTACGGTCCTTTCTCAAGGGCCCCTCGCTTACACCAGCCTGAGCAGCTGCTACTCTGCAGCTAGAACCGTGCAGCCCTATGTCCCCCAACGCCAGCCCTTTCCCAAGTGCTAAATAAAATAAACTATATATCCATTGCTTACAGCTGTGTATGGCTCTCAGTTTGGGGGGAAATACAGATATTTCGGGGGGCAGCATTTTATCGTGCTTTCAGTCACGACAGCCGAGCGTCAGTCAGTACTGTTCATTCGCTGAAGCCGGGACGGCTCCAACAGGGGGCTGCGTATGGGAGCCCTGCCCCATGTGTGCTCTGGGATTACGCCGTCGTGTCCTCAGAAGATCTAGAAAGAGTCCACTCTGTTGTTTAAAATTCTCATTTGAGGACATGCTCCCTGATTTTTAGAAAGAGGGGAAGGGGAGACAGAGACAGAGACAGAGATGGAGACAGAGAGATGTGAGAGAAATACTGATGGGTTGCCTCCTGCACACACCCTGACCCAGGACTGAACCTGCAGCCCAGGTATGTGCCCAGACCAGAATCCAACGGGTGCCCTTCCGGGGCTGGGGGCCATGCTCTGACCAACTGAGCCACACTGGTCAGGGCGAGTCCACTTATTTTTTCCATCCAAGCATGCTGACCTCCCAGCACACCTTGCCTGCCCTCATTCCAAGTGGGCCCCCTGTTCCTGCCTCTCCGAGTCTACAGGCCACAGGCCAGAGGCCCCCCACTCTCGCTCACGGGAAGGGACTCAGAGACGGGCTTCCCAGGCTGCACAAAGCTCCACTCCAGGGCGAAGCTGTCCGTCACCGATGTGCTGTAGCTGCAGGTCAGCTCGGCGGTCTTGCCCACCGGCGCGCTCAGGGGCTCCGCGGGCACATGCACCTCCACCGCCGGGCTGGGGGCTGAGGGCGCACAGGAAGGGGCGCTCAGACTGCCAGGCAGTGGCCGAGGGGAGTGGGGTCGGCGGCCGGGCTCCGAACCCCCGGCGGTGTGGAGCCTGGCCCACCCGTCTTCCGCAAAGAGGCTAAGGGCTCCCCCGTTCACCGCTCCCTTCTCCAAAACCTGAAGTTCCAGGAGGGAGGAGCACACCTCTGGGCCGAGTTTTGTGAGTAAAAGGACGAGACCGGTCAGGTATGAGGGTGCGTTTGTCGGGGAGAGGAAAAGAATGGTTCTGCGCTGGTCCAGCCCTTCCGGAGAGGCCCAGCTCGCTGGCGGGCTTGCGCGCCCTGTCCTGGCCCTACCGGCCCAGGGCGCTCCCTCCCCGGCCTGGCGCAGCTCCCGCCGCGGCCCGGCCCTGGCCCCCTCCTCACCCGTCAGGCAGACCAAGCCCAGCAGCGCCCCGCACAGCATAGGGCCCGGCAGCCGGGCCATGGCCGGGTCCTCCCGTCTTCGGTCTGGTGTCCGGGTCCAGGAACGGGAGGCGGCGCCCACAGGGCAGCCTCCTGGGGCTGGGCAGGGGTTGAGACTGGCTATCTCAGAGCAAACAAGGGGAGAGGCCCGTGCCCTCGAGTAAGGCAACGCCTCTCCTTCTCCAGGCCCAGTTCTGGAACCATTTTAGCACTAATTCTCCCCGAGATTTGTGAAGCTGTCAGGCCCTGGGGAAAGGACAGGGCTGGGACTGGGCACCTGAATGGAAGGGTCCGAACTGCAGCACCAGATCCAGAGGCAGAGGTCGGCGGTCTGACAACCTGTGAGCTGCCAAGTGACATCACCACGTTGGGTCCTAACACCGAAGACCCTTTCTGACCCCTTCAGAGATTCTCGTTCCTTCCAAGCCCCTCCTGTTCTCCCTGAGATCCTATCTCTAGCACTTTTATCACCGCGGGCTGTGGTAAGAGTCTCCATGGCAACTACAGCCGCCTCCCCACTCCCATAGTCACTGCTTTCTCCAGGCACAAAGGCCGAGACTCGGAGGAGGTGTGTTCGTCTGGAAGAGGGGAACCCAGGTCAGGGTCCTCTTGTCCGCCCCTGAAGCGGAAGCAGAGATCAAGCGCGCGCGCGCGCGCGCGCGTGCCCCCCCCCCCCCCGCCCCCCCGAGCTCCGAGCGCCCGCCCGGGCTCTGGCAGAAAGCGCACCAATGTCATCTCCCGGCTGCTCGGAGCTGTTCTGTCTCCCAGCCTCCAGCTCGCTGTGCCTCTCCCATGCCACCCGCCAGCAGTGACCCCTTTAAAGGTTCTAGAAGAGCTATACTGAGCCAGTAAGGTGGGGTGGGGGGGACGCCGCGTGGAGAAGCCGTCCTGGGGACATGGCCTGGGTAGGGGTCCTCTCTGCATCACCCTCAACTTCTCCTGGCAATTCCAGCTTTGAAAAGGTGACTCTCACTTTCCATACAAACACGATGTATCTTTATTGAAATTTGTAAAATACAAACAAAAACACACGTTTCAAAACACGCATTTCAAGTTAGTTTAACAAATATCTTCCCTACCCCCTGCCCCGACAAAACCTAACCAAGTCAGCAGGACAGGTCACTTGAATTCGGGGAGCTGGATTGGGAGGGTGGTGTTAGAGGGTGAGGTCCAGATCCAGGGGGCGAAGGACTCGTTGATTGGCAGCGCCTCCAGGGCCTTGGGGGTGGGGAGCCAATCTCAGCAGCGTTCCTCTGCAGTGTTAGGGAGGCCCCAGGAGGGAGTTTAGGCTCTTCCTAATCCCAGGTGCATTTCCTCTTCTCCTGCCTCCCGGAAGTTTGAGTCTTAACCATGACCCAGTTTTTCCAGAGTAAAGAAAGGTGGGGGCAGAGGACTGGCCATCCGGAAGGCGGCCACCCTCCGGGACTCGGGCCTCCGCGCCAGGGCGACCCCCATCGTGGTTTCTCTAGGAAGGGAGAAACGCGAGGGCTCTGCCAGCACTCGGGCTGGGCCGTCACACCAGAGACCCGGCCTGGTTCTGGGCGGGCACCATCACAGGGACAGCACCCTTGCGGCTCAGAGCAGAGGTAGGGACCCTGCCGGGGCTCGGCGTGGGGGTCACCGCAACCGGCCTGCGAGGGCCTTGGGGTGGTCTGAGGGCTGGTGATGAGGTGACTGAGGAAAGGGTCCCATTCTTGGAGATGGTGTCTGAGCCCTTGGGCCAGGGCAAGGTCCGAGGAGCGACGGCATCCTCCCTAGTCATCAAAGAAGCAGCGCGGTCAGAAACAGGCAGTGAGGGTTTCTGGGCCCCTGTCCCCATCTCCCCGCCCCCCACCTCCGTCTCCTCTGCCTTCAAGTCCACCCCCGGGATGACGCCCACCCTTTTGTTGGATGCGAGCTGTCTGCACTCCCAGCTCTCTAAGGAGCCGGGAGAGTCCCCCTGGGCAGGACTAGGCACTTACTTGATGTCATTGGCTGGCTCCTCCAGGGCCTTCCCCTGGCGTTGGCACAAGAGGACCAGTGCGGCCAGCAGCCCCAGTCCGACCAGGGCGCCCACCACAGCGCCAGCAACCACTGCAGCCCCAGGCCCTGCGTAAACCTTGCCGTCAGGGGGGCATCCGGCTGTTCCCCACCGTCTCCAGTCCAACCACCCCTCTGCCCCCGCTCACACGTTCCCTTCTCTGTTCAGAAGAGGTGCCTGGCAAGCAGGAAATGGCCAGTGATCACACATTTGTACAGCCCTTTGCCCAGGACAAGATCCTTGCCCTCTCACAATGACAGACTTCAGTAGACAGGCCTCCACCCCCCCCCACCCCACTTGCAGCCCCAGCCTGACCACTGGCCAGTCTTCTCCTTAACTCCACTTACCCCTCACTGACCTGTGATTACTTCCAGGGTCATGTTGCATTGGGCACTGCCCACACTGTTAGAGGCCCTGCAGGTATAGACTCCAGACATAGACGTGGTAAGGTTTTTGAGTCTTAAAGTCCCACGGATGGCATCTGTGGACACAATTTAGCCATCAGGCCAGGGATCCTACTTCCCATTGGAAAAAAGAAAACCGCGCCCCTCCTCTGTAATATCCCCTTTGACTCCCTGGTCCCTGGTGGGGGGAAAGGCTTGGCGGGGGGCACGCTGGGTTCTGTGTCCGGCTGCAGAACTGCCGGCTCCAGGTCCCTCTCCATCCCCACGGCTCAGTGTCCCGACCCACTCTGAAACAAGGCTAGAGAAGAACGATGCCCAAAAAACCCAAAACATGGGTTTCACTTTTGTTTCTAAATGGCAGCGCGCTGTGAGAGAAAGAATATTACGCTAGGAATGAGGAGGCCTGGGCTCCAAAATAGGCCGTGTGACTTTAAGCAAGTTAGTTGTTCTCCATGGGTCCCAATTTCTTCATTTCTAAAATGGGGCAATAGGGCCTCTGGATAGTGTTGAAGGAATTATATGAAATAAGAATCGTAACAGTTCAAGTTTATTGGCTGCTTATGGCCCACCAAAGACTAACTTCTTTACATACTAACTTATAAAAGTTTCAAAACAAACCTATGAGGGAAGCACTGTGTAAAAAAAATGTAAAAATTACTATAAAATGGACAAATGAAAAGTAGAAGGAAGGCACAAAATGAAAATCCTACCACGTAGATTCAATAATTGCTAACATTTTGCTTTACTTATTTCCTTTTTTTCTGAGACATTTAAAAATAAATACTTCAGCATAAAGAACAAATTAAGGACACTGCCTCCTATAGACAGCTTTGCCATACCTGATCATTAATACTTTTCTAAAAGCATCTAATATTCCATACTAAAAATGTTCCATCAGCTGTATCTCATTAAAATTGAAAAGAAGTTCCAAGAGCCCCAACATGACTTTTGCAGCTGGTGTGTTTTCAGATCAGAGCTACCAATACACCGTTTCAAAAATGAGGGAGTGGAGGTACCACATCACACAGCTGGTGAGCAGCAGAGCTGGAGTGTGAGTGCAGGCGGGCGTCTAGCTCCGGAGCCTCTTCGGGACCAGAGCGGCGCAGCACGTGAGGCACCCAGCACAGGCTTGCACCTGGCGGGCCCTCTCTCTCCGCGCCCCCCCACACCCCTCCCGCTGCCCAGTGCTTTGCAGCGCGGCCTTCCCTTTTCAGCCCAGGCCCTCTGGCGCCTGCCTCGCCTCTTCCCCCTGCCCCAGCCACAGTCTCACTTGTCCCCACAAGCCCCTCACCTAAAGTGGGTGGGTAGAACACCTGGGTAGATGGGGGTGGCCGCACCCACTGGTACAGGGCGAGGGGCTTACTCCTTGGGGTCTGGCAGCTCAGGGTCACGTTGGTGCCCACACGGGGCACACCCAGGAGATGGCAGGATGGGGGAGCTGGAGGAACTGGGGGAGGGGAGATGAGACAAGTTAAAAACTCACACCCAAGAGACCAACAGACCCCCCATACACACACACCCCAACCTCTCCACAAACAGGCTTTTGTCACCCCATTGCCCCTCCTCCAACCTTTACATTCAGCCCTTTGGAGAGGGCCCGCCTGGACTCCCAGGGGCTGGCGAGCCGTCGCGGAGTGTGCGCTTGCCACTCACCAAAAACGTCCAGCTCTAGAGTCTTGCTGCTGTGGCTCCTGTTGTTGCCCTGACGGTCCTGCACAGTCACAGAGCAGAAGTAGGACCCGGAGTCTTTCTCCCGGAGGCCCTGCAGCCGCAGGGACACGTTCCTCGAGGGCATGGAGTAGACCAGGGACACTCCAGCTTCGCTCGACGTGGCCCCACTGATGTGCGACAACACCTGGTGTGGGCGTGACACCTCCCATTATTACCAGCCTGCGCTGTGCCCCAGGCTCTGCCGGCCCTGCCCCCAGACTGCAGACCTCAGATACCCCTCCCCCGGGCCGTCTCCTGTAACCTGTAGGAGCTCCCCCCACCCTTTCCACCCTGTCTCCCTAGCCACCCTCTCACCCCCGGGTCCTCCCCACCATAATGGTTCAAGATCCCCTATATGCTGTCTCTCCGTCTCCCACGTGGGGTGTTCGGAGAGGTGGTCATGTGGGTGAGGACAAGATGTAAATAGGAGTTATGTGTGAAAGGAACTTAGATTGCAGGGGTGTATCCAAGATCTAAAGAGATCTTTCATCTTCTATGTCTTGAAGACACCTCCTGCTCACACCAAACATACACAAGTTCGGGCCTTGTGAACCCTGGATCCACCCCTGCAATCTGAGTTTCTTTCCTACACACCCCTGATTTACTCATCAAATGACCTCACAAAGACACTTTCTGGGGCTTTGGGAGGAGCCACGCAAGTAAGAGGGCCTGAGAACTGTGTCTGTGGCTGCAGGTGCACCTGTCTCCGACTGTCAGCGTGACGTCGGGGAAGGGGCCAGACGGGGGATTGTGGGACTGCCCCTTGCCCCTCAAGGTGGGTACCGAGGCAGTGGCCGGTGACTGCCTGAGGAGGTGAGAATAGGGGACACCCTCCCTAACTCTCCCCACCTCCACCCACAGTCCTTGCTTTCCCACCACCCTGGCAAGGACCATGCTTCCTCCCTTTTCTGTGTGGTGTGTGCTGGATTTCTAGGGAAAGTTGGGAAAAAGAGAACTCTTTGGGGACGCCTCCAAGATCCAAACAAAATTAAACCAGTGAGGGGGACCTTGCTTTTCTCGAAGCTTTTCCTGTCCCTGTTGTTTCCCTGCCCCGTCACCTCCCCACTGCCCCCCTTGGCCGTCCGCTCGCTCCCTCCGCCCCTGCCCCCACGGGTCAAAGCTGCGCTGCTTTCCTCCCTCACCTGTTTCTTATCCTTCCCTTTCTGTTCCAAGAACCACATCAAGGTGAGCACCTCCCACGGCTTGACCTTGGCCGCTGCCCTCTCCCCTTTAAATGTGTACCACGCCGGGAGCACCACGTCCTCTCCCTCCACTGCTTCCAGACTGGAGAGGCCCTCAGGCACGTGCAGCTCAACCTGGACGCAGGCTCCGGGGCCTGGGGAGGAGAGCGAGGGGGCGTGAGCACAAGGCCGGGCGGAGGACGAGAGGGTCGGGAAGTCCCGCCAACACGACGGACAAGGAGGGTGGCCTCGGGGTCCCACTCCTGAATGCTGGAACACCACCACACCACCGGGAGACTGACCCTAGTGCCTGCTTTCTGTGACATCAGCACGTGTTTATTCTCCGACACCCCAGCCTTTGGGGCTGCAGTGGGGAGGGTGACACATTTATGTGCCACTTACTTGTACCTGGAAGTGCAGATTACAGAGCACCAAAGAGGGGGCAGATTTCCAGCGAGGAGGGACGACACCCAAGAGGAAGGGCAGGTTTAATGCTTTGGATCTACGTTCTGGGTAGCCCACTTGCTCCTCCAGTTTCCCAGAGGGCGGGAGCGGGGGTGCGGGGGAGCCACAAGGCTGATGGGGACCGAAGCATTCTCCCCTGGAGGGGTGGAGGGGTTGGGCAGTTACCCAAGGCTTCTGTTCAACTCCCTGGAGCGGACACTGGAGTGCAGGGATGGCCGCACTCCCTATACCCCCACCCCTTAGCCCTACAGGTGCTCTCCCTAGGAAAGAGAAAGGTGGGGACCCAGAAGGTTCCCACGGGCCCTCCGGGGGTCCAGGTGATTTGGGCGGGTCCTCTGAGGTCACAGGGAATCACGAATGAAGGTCCCCAACATTCAAGTGTGAGACTGTGGCTGTGTGTGTCCAGCGTCCAGGTGGACTGGGGTGCTGGTTTCAGGGGGGCTATGGAATCGATGTTGCACCACGGTGTCCAGGAACACTCGCTTCTTGCCCTTTGGAGAGGCAATGGGGCAGCCGAATCCTAAGCCACTGAGGGGACTACCCTCGGGTTCCTATCCCCCTGGGGCTGAGGATGCTGGCTGCCCTACGCATTGGCACTCTGCACTGCCACCTCTGCCTGGTGACCAGGCACAGGGACGGAGGCCAGTCCGGACCCTCCGCCCTCCCGGCAGTCCCGTTGAAGGCCTCAGGCCAGGATGCGCCACCCCCACGGCTTCCCTCCCAGCGTCTTTACAGAGCCCCACACCTATTCCTTAGCCTGCGAAGCAGCACCCCCCTCCTTCCCGTTTCCTGGCGTGTCCCTGCGGACCAGGCAGGAAACTTGTGCCCAGAGATAAGCTAGAAGACAATGATGGGGGGGTTGGGGGGGCCTGGGCCGGAGGCTCTAGAAGCAGAAACAACCACTGTCTCAAGGAACCTAGTGCCCCCCGGGACACCCCCCTGCCCACCCCCACCTTCTGCAGTGCTCAGGGAGGCCAGGCAGTTCCTACAGAAACCCCACACTATGTGCATCAGCAGCTGCCCCCAGGCCCCCTGTGTAATTTCATTTTGCAAGTGGAAGAGGGCGGTTCAGATGGTTAGTAATGGACACACTTCTGGACAAACGCTCCCTGTCTCACCCCCACCCACCCCCGCCAGAAACCAGGAGCTGAAGAGGCCTGAGGCTTTTGCCTTGTTTCTGGGTGTCCGCTGGAGCAGAAGTCCCCCCTCTTGCTCGCTCTGCGATCCCAGGGTCCACAGTGCCATCGAGAGAAGAGGGGGTGGCTGGGTTTGGGTGAAGGAGACGTGAGCAGCCCAGGAAAGGGATCCTCTGTCGCGCTCTCTGGAGCGAGGGCCAGAGGAGAACGAAAACGGGCCTGCTCCCCAGGGCTACTATTTTTAGTCTCCCTCTTTCTCTGAGAAACTCCCCCCTCGGGCTTCTCACGCCCCAGGGGCAGCAGAGCTGGGCCACAGAGGAGCTCAGCGCAAGGGCCTTGCAGAGGCCCAAGTGGGCAGAGCCAGTGGCAGCCCTGGAGCCCAGGTCCCCAGGGCCACTTAACCCTCGCACGGCTGGGGGAGCTCAGCAATCCCTCTGCCACCAGGTAGGGACTTCGAGCCCTCGCTGTCACTGTGAAAACTGAAGCTCAGAGTTTAATAAGGGCTGTGGGGGAGGGCTGCAGGAGAGGGATGGGAGATACCCAGGCAGCCAACCTGCATTTTTCGCCCTTGCTTCGGAGGCCCCCGGCAGGAAGGGGGATGGGGGAGCTGGAGGCAGGATGAGGAAGGGAAGGAGGTGCTGAGGTTGAAGTTGGGGGTGCTGAGAAGTGGGGGTACTCTGGCATAGGCCCAGAGAACCTAAAGGAGCAGGAAGCTGTCCAGGCTCTGGTGACTGGTGAGATAACCTTGAGCCCCACTTTGTCTGGGGCCCCTAATACTTCCTGCCCCAACATTCTTGCGGTAGGGACCAGGCGACAGGGGACACCGGTGAGACTTAGATGGTCCCCACCTTAGTCCCTGTCAGTGTGGGATTTTAGTCTATGTTGTTCCTGGCCTCACTCGTGCCACACCGACCTCCAACTGAGAGACATGAATTCAAGCTGCCCTCGCCTAACCCACCTTTCACCTCCCCGCTCCCCAACCCAGGCACCCCTGAAGAGGAATGGCCAGCAAGTCTGGGAGGGAGCCGCGGTACAGGCTCAGTCCCTGCCGGGTCGTTTTCTCCTCTGTCTGGCCATCTTGAGCTCCTGGACACTCCTGGGAGCTTTCAACGAGCCTTGAGCACTTGCTCCTAGGAGGTGGCCTCCCTCTTTCTTTGAGGCCCTGCTCTCTGTTTTCTAGGTCCCTTCAGCTCGGGGAACCAAGGAGGGTAGTGGACCTCTGGGTGGGGGGGGGGTGTCACAATTCTGCTCCAGTAGGCATTCAAGCCCTCCCCCATTTCCTGTATCCCAAACGACCTCCCGGTCACGCTTTTGGGGCACCTCCCTTCATTCCCAGGACAGGAAGCAGGAGGAGCGGGCCGGAGTGCCGATCTGGGCTGGGGCACTGAAGCGAATGAAGTGCGAGTGTCAAACCGTCGAACCAGGGCCCAGGGAATTCCAGGGGTGGGGGGCTCCTGTGCATCAGCCTGTGTGGGGGGTGGGGGCAGGAGAGAGCTGGAGCTAAGTCCTTAAGCTCTTTAGCCAGCGTCTCATCTAGAAGCTCAGCTCATCCGGCTCTGCTGGGTGGTGGTAGAGAGTGGGGGTGAGGAATGGTTTCGAGCTCACCCCAGAGGCCTACCCTGGCGATGCCCTTACCCTCTCCCCCACCACACACCCCGAAGGGAAGCGGGAGCTGTCCCGAAAGAGTGGAGAGAGTCAGCACCGGCAGGGATGCCCTGGGGGGGAGAGGAGGGTGTGCGTCTGAGTGTACAGTCAGAGGTAGCATCCGGTCCCACCCAGTTTCTCATCAGACCCCAAATCAGCTCCCTCAGGGTCGGGATTACCCCATCTCCCACCTTAAGTCCCCTTCTAGTTCTGGGTTTAACTCACCGAAGGTACTCAGTCCCAGGAACAAAACCTGCAGCAGATTGGTCACAGGGGACCCGGGCAGGGACACCATGACTTTCCCTGGCCCCGATGGTCAGGGGCACCGGGTCTGGGGCACCTTCACCAACAGGTACCGAGGTCGCGCGACAGCCGGAGCTGGAGCAGACTCGGGAGGGGAGCCGGGCCACTGACACTGAGGGCAGAGTGTCTGCCTGTGTGTGCCTGTGAGAGCTGGTGGCGGGGTGGGGACCGACAGGGACAGGGGGCGGGGAATTCGAAGGGGCGGAGAGGTGTCCTCCTGGGCGGGGCGCACGGGTGAGCCTCCCAGTGCTCCGGGATCTCGTGGCTGTGACCTGGTCAGCGCGCAGGGTGGGGTCCGGGAAGCCCGGTGGGCTCCCAACGGCCTGGGGCAGGGGACGAGAAGGGTCCGGATGGTCGGAGTACAGCCACAACCTCACCCTCCGTGGGGCGGGTGGGGGGATGGGCGGGCGGGAGTTTGCGGGGTTCCCCGGCGTCCATCCACACTTTCACACCATAAACGGCTGGCCGTGAACACTTACCCACTAACCGGCTCCGAGCCTACCCGGGCGGCCCTCCTGAAGGAAGAAGAGAGGGACGGAGCTTTGCCATCGGGGCTCCGCAGTGTGGGAGACCAACCGGCAGGGTAGGCGCCAGAAGGCCAGTTCAACAGTCGGAATGAACGCTTTCCCAGGGCGGGGGCAGGGGGTGGTAAGCGCGGGGCGGCTGGAGCTGCGCGGAGGGCGGGTGAGGGAATGGCGTATGGCCTCCTCTGCCCCGACCAGGCCGCCCGACAGGAGGAACTGCGGCACCGAGGGTGGGCGGTGGGAGGCCGGGCGCAGCGGGTGAGGGGGCTAAAGCCGAACTCCCTGTCGGACTCCCTGACGCAACCTGCAGCCCGGGGCTGCACCGCAGGCTTGGCTGCGTGCACGAGTGTGGGCGCAGGGACTGTCTTCATCTGTGGACAGCGAGGAGAGGGCTCGCAGCACGTCCTCGGGACGCTCTAAACCCTGGCCCGAGGGTCATCCGGTCTTGTGCCTGGTCCCCACGAGCTGGGGACTGATTGGTGCGAGGACGCCCCGGGCGCTGGGTGGGAAACTGAGGTAATAGGGGCCGGGCTCCCAGCTACCCACTTCTGCATACTTCCGCCCCCGGGCTTTAAGCTGCCTGGGGAGGAGGGGATTGCGGAGAGGCTGGATGGAGCCCTTCTGCGGCTTTGTTCCCCGTGTCGTCTCGGCTTCCCACCCCTCCTCAGATCTGCTCTGATTCTGTAATTCCTCGGACTAGATCTTGTTCTGGCGAATTTAATTTGCCCGCGCCTCCCCCGCCCCCTGCGCCCCCTGGCGGCCGCGCACCCGTTCTGTCCCGGTCCCCCCAGCCAAAAGAAAGACGCTTCCTCCAGGCACAGCTCAGCCTCCGCGCAAAGGCCACCAAGGACGCAAACTATAACCACGAATTCCTGGCGCTGCCTGCTGTGGGTGACAGTTGACTGGGAAGAAAAGCCGCCAGGGCCCCTGGATTCCCTTCACCCCCAACAGTCCTGATCTAACACTGAGTGCGTACCTCGTACCTGCACTGCACCCAGACCCCTCCCAGCTGCTGCTTCCTAGTGTGACTTGCCTGGCCGGCCGCTCTTTAAATACCTGCCAGGCAGTGGCTTTGAGAACCGCCCCTGCAGACACTACACTGCCAGTGTAAACTCTGGGATCAAAAACTTGGCAGCTCAGGGGCAGAGAAGGCAACAGAAACAGGTAACTGCCAGTCTCATGCCCTTACCCAGTGACCCGAAAACTTGAAATTGTCAAATATTTGTGTGTGCACGGGGGGTGGGTGGAGTTGTTGGTTTGATTTTTCTATTCTATTACACTCAAATTTTTCTTGACTTGAGTCAATATTGCAGACTTCTTGTGAACAGCCCTCCTTTCTGTCCAGACCAGGGTTAAGTCCCAAGTAAGAAACTCCAGAAATGTGGTTCAAAGTCGCTTGGTTGCATATCCCATAAATTCTGAAGCATCTGATTGCACAGGCTGTGCTCATTGCTGCTAAGTGCTAGGTATAGTCTCAACACTCATTCATGTAGCTAACTTTTCCTTCAGAATTCGGATCCTGGATAATTTGCAACATTGGAAGGAAAGCTGCGACCCGAGATTTGCAGGCAGTGACTATTTCCATGGGACACAGCGTCAGTCTTTTCGGGCCTGGCTCACTGCCCTCACTCATCACAGAATTTCCACACTACCTCCTCTTCCAACCCTTTCCCCTTCTGGTAGTCAAGTGGTAGAAGTTAGTGGAGCACTAAATTTTTGCCAAGATGCATTTTATGGTGAACATTGCTCCCTTGTGTAAGGTGAGAACATTGGCACAGATGGCCAACCTGTGAATGATCGCGGGACCCCCGGCATCACCACATTGTGTGCCAGAGCTCAGTTCACGGTGCCATATGCTCAGTGACTCGCCAGCCACCGGCGTTTCTTCCAGTCACACCTCAGACCTCTAGAGCATTTTCTTACGCTCATCCTTATGTTCGACTGGAGTGCCTCCATCCCTCTTGAGTCCGTTCTAAGGCTTCATTAAGGTCTAAATAGCCCACTGTTTGTTTTAAGCCATGTTCATGTAGTTATCTGACACCCTGATGTCCTCTTTTCTAGAATGTTCTGGCCAGAGACTGGATATTCAGTACCAAAGCTACTTTCTTTCAAAGTTTCCATTTCCCAATGCTCAGCCCTGCCCTCTTTCCCCTGTCTCTCACCCATCCAAAGCCTGATGATGAAATCGTGGACCGGACCAGCCTTGCCATCTTCCCCAAGCTGCTCCCAGTGCCCTGGCAGTCTGCATTCTCAGTAAAGACAGGTAGATCTAAAACGTCCCAAGCAATGTTCATAAACTGCTCTGTTCAAGCTAAGTACTTAACAGCCACGGAGGCGGGTTCAGAAAAAGATGCACGGAGGGTAACGTTAGTTTGGGGGCTGGTAAGTGGCAGAGTTTTAGGGAAGCCTGTAGTACTGGTAATAGTGCTTTTTCCTGCAACACTCAGCACTGAGTACTGTGAGATTATTGCTACGAGATGGTCAGTGGAGTCTCAGCCTGCCGGACTGTGACTTCAAGTTTCAGAGAAGGGCACACTCTCGAGAATGTCCGAAGGCTGGCTACCTGCAGACTGTGCCCAGGGAGAAGAGGTGCCACACACTCAAAACATCCCGGAATATGTATGCTCTCTCTGAACTAGCACCGCTTTCAGGAGTTCAATGAGAACCCAGCTAATTACATAAACCTAGACTCAGACGATATTTTTTAAAAATCCTATTGATTATAAGCTCTCTAGCCCTTAGAAAAATAAGCATCAACTAAATGAGACGTATCAGACTGAGAAAATCATTGGTAGTGGGAACAAATATTTTTATCAATATGCAATTTTATCTTCAATAGCATAGAAAAACAGGGTGAATTATAGCTCTTACCTGCATCTGCAGTCCATTTACAGTAGAGCACCTGAGCTCTGGCTGGTATAGTTCAGTGGATTGAGTGCCAGTCTGTGAACCAAAAGGTTGCCGGTTCGATTCCCAGTCAGGGCACATGCCTGGGGTGCAGGCCAGGTCCCCCTTAGGGGGCACAGGAGAGGCAACTGCACACTGATGTTTCTCTCCATCTCTCCCTCCCTTCCCCTCTCTCTAAATATAAATAATAAAATCTTTTAAAAAAATACATAACAAAGAAACATGAAATGTCCAGTGACCTTTAGGATGCTCTGACAAGGGACAACACTGGTCAGTGGGATGAGTGTGGGGAAGCGGAGGACACCTGCTCCGACGGTCCTGTGCATCCTCGGCAGCAGGTCTCGGCGCAGTGCCCGCCGTCCGCGTGGCCACGCTCTGCTACAAAAAGCCCAACTAGTACGCCAAGAGGCCAGGAATAACTTTAATTTTTTAAAAAAATGTTTAAACGGCAACACAACCGTAAAGGGGGTACATCACAGAAACGTTGCAGGCAACACTGATTGGGAATAGCAAAACACTTGGCTGGTGAAAAAAATGAAACTAAATTATATACAATAGTAGCTAAAGGTGATATTGAAAAACAGTCTTATTTACTGTGACTCAAGATTTAACTTGCCATTATCTATTGCTTATTTATTCAGGGTTGTAAATAATACTTATATAGAGACATAGAGATGTGTAAAAATGAAACATTGTGAAAAAAATACAATTTTTCAATTTCATATGAAACTGAAAGTATAAGTTTTGTCCAATATGGAATGTACCTACATTTGTTTATATTAGGGCTCTAACATCCATTTAAAATTTTTTGTTTTTAAAAAAGAAACAGCTGACCCACCATGCAAGTTCGTTGTAAATCCCGTTTGCTCAAAACGAGCATGTTCAGGTGAGGTCTGTTTTGTTTGCTCAGAGTCCACTGTGATTCCTTAGGAGGCGGGCTGGCCCAGTGGTGGAACGCGTTTCCATGGAGAGTCTGACGGCAGCATCTGGGCGGGGCAGTCGGGCAACGGAAAGTGAGAGGAGAGAGGTAAGAGCCCAAATCCTTATGAAGGATGACATTCAGTTGTTAAATTTTAAGGGATACCCGATGGCTTTTTCCAGGCACTCAACTAAAGAGCCAGCGGAAAGAAAATCCCTCTCTACTTCCACAAACTTGATGTAGATAGATTTGGGGGAGACGCCAGGATCCACAATGCAGTTCTGAGACAGAAACCCATTAATACCAACCCAATCTTTGCTGAAGGTTTTGGTATTGGCTTGGAAATGTAGAAATAAGCATTGCTGCAGAGTCCTGACCTCAGCAATCCCGAGGTAGCAGTAGACGATTCGGGTGGGTTCTATTTCCACCTGCAACGAGGCTTGTGCCGAAAGGGTCTCCAAGTCAACCCTGCCCTCCTTTCCCGGGTCCAGGGAACTCTGCTCCATGTGGGGTGAGGAGGGCCTTTCCATACATTCTTCATAGCCAATGGCATAGAGGCCTGGGCTTTTGGGAATGCCTCCCGGTAATAAATACTGAACAACGTTCCCACCGGTTGGTTTGGAGTGGGCAATGGGTATCCAGTCAATTTCCATGTGCAGCTCCAGACACCTCGCCTCACTAATTGTGATCTCTAAAAACTTGTAGTAAACGTTCTTCCAGTTCATCTTCTGCACTCGGGTCATAATGATCCGCCCCTCGGGCTTCTCGGAGTTGAAGTACTCGCGGAGCCGTTTGCCGAGTGGCACCTGGGAGCTGATCTCGGCGTAATGGTAGCGGATATCCTCTTTCCAACGGGTGTTGTAACCAATCCCAAAAATGGCCAGTTTGTTAGAAAGATGAAGCCTTGAGAAGTCTGTCCAGCTCTGAAACAGTTCCCATTTCAACTGCACTGATTCCAAAATCTGGACAATATTCTGCATGATGTCTCTCTTCCTAGAAAGAGAAATAAATATGAAATTCCTCAGGTGTCCAGATCAGCCCTCTCCAGCAGAATGTTCCTCCGCGATGGAGATATTCTACACCTGCGCTGTCCAACGTGGCAGCCACTGGCGACTAAAACATGGCTAGGGTGAGTGAGGTTGTTTTAGTTACAATTTGAAACTATGGTTAAACAAACACGTGTGATCAGGAGCCTCCATAATGGACAGGGCAGGTCTAGGGAAGCACAGTGTTAAAAGCTGAGAAACACTCTTCACTAGGACATTTCTAGGAACGAACTGTTCTCCATTACTTATGTGGGCTGGCTATATCGACCTGAGCAACTGTTGATACCCAAGGCCCTAGGACTTTGGAAACCCAAGGGCCATGCATTTCAAGGGGCTATTACGATGCTCCCCATGGCCTCCAGACCCAACTACCAAAGGCAAGTGAAGAATGCTGTATTCAGAAAGGCATCCAGTATCACGGAAAATAATGAACATCTTAATTTCTAAGCTGGAAATTCTGAGAGTTCAACAATTTTGGCCCATACATGGTTACTGTACAAAAATAGACAACTGATTATGAGTAATGGCCTGAGGCAAAAAGAAAACGACATTTTCTTCTATTTGTCTGAAATTCATTACTACTCTCAAATTTAAAAGAACTGTTAGTACAAAACAGAATTAGGATTTGAGAATTAAGAAGAAAAAGATTAGCCCTGGCTGGCATAGCTCAGTGGACTGAGCGCCAGTGAACCAAAGTGTCGCAGGTTTGATTCCCAGCCAAGGCACATGCCTGGGTTGCAGGCCACGGCCCCCAGCAACCGCACATTGATGTTTCTCTCTCTCTCTACCCCCCTCCCCTTCCCTCTCTAAAAATAAATATATAAATAAATAAATCTTTAAATAAAAAAAAGAAGAAAAAGATTCATGTTAGGTTTGGCTTTTGAGATAAAAATTCAAGAAAATGAATGGAGATTGTTCTAGAAAATATTTTAAAGAAGGAAAGAAAAGAAATTTCGAGTTTGATTTGGACAGTTAACAAGGTTAAGACAGAAAATGCAGGAAATTCTTTTTGCACATGCTGGATCCATGTGTGTGTGTCTGTGTATATACACATGGAATATATACACACACAAAATATATATATAGACACATACACACACAAATATATAAAATTACAAGTTTGTTCTCAAGTATGGCAAAACTTTGATACTGTAAGACCGAAGTTTGTTAAATATTAGCTTAGCAACAAACTATTACCCTCTACATCAATCATAGACTTAAGCTTCAAAAATACTCAACTACCACTCACATACAATCAAACACAAGCAAGAATGAGGGTGTGTGTGCTGGTTTACTAAAGTTGCTTGGGAGGAAGTGGACCCTGGAAACTTCCTATTCAGTTCTCCGACCTAGGGGAAAGCTTCTGGAACAAACTGGGGAATCTCCCGCGCAGTCATTCTCTGTCTGGCCTCCTTGACTTGTTTTGCGAGATGACAAGGAGGTGACAAATTTTGCTCTCAGCAGCTTCCTGGGGCCAGCAGCTTCCTGGGGCCTCCTGCACTGCCCGGGATTTATCCCCCACCCTTCAGTTTGTCTTGAGAGCTTCTCAAGTGTCGAAGTGGCCATCAAGGTGAAACATGGTGTCCCTGGGGACTTGTCCCTCTTCTCAGAGGACACAAAGGCACTTGATCACTTTTCTAATGTTTATACTGTGCTGCTTGTGAGATTAAGATAGCTTGTGCTGCTTGCATGATCTAGAGGATCATGCACCCTGGCCAGTGTGGCTCAGTTTGTGAGGCATTGTCCTGCAAACTGAAAGGTTGTAGGTTCAATTCCCAGTCAGGGCATGTGCAGGAGGCAACTGATTGATGTTTCTCTCCCTCCCTTCCCCTCTCTCTAGAATCAATAAAAGGAAAAAATTAAAAAAAAAAAAGATATTGGACATTTCTACATGGGTCAATGTTTTAAAAAAACAAACCTATTTTCCTGATCTCCAGGCAGATGAGACTAAGGAGCCAGGACGAAGGCAAGAGATCTGCTGAGATTTGTCTGCCGGCTGATGTACCCCAGTGCCTGACATACAGTAGGTACTTGATATGTGCGTTGAATAAATGAGCAGAATGCTGCTTTCCTTTCCAAATGTACACTGAGGTTACCTAAGAGCTTGCTTCTGGATTCTCAAAATGTGGTATAAGAAATGTAAGTGCCCCGCTAGCCCCTCTCTCACACCAGGTCAACTCTCGGTCCGTGACCCATCATCCGTCCGTGTTGCTTACACATCCAGGCATCCACACCCACGGGCAAGCACGTCAGACAGGCTTGCTTTCACGGAACACATTCATTTCTCCTGACGGCATACAAAACCCCCTGCATGTGGGATCAACCGCTGGAACACTGAAGCTCAGAGAACGAGGGGAATGACTGGACACCCTTCCTCAGTGAAATGGCTCAGGGGGCCCTCCCACTAAACTCAGATACATGCGCTTTTTGTAAGGGGCAGCCTCTACTTACTGTGCTTCTTCAGAAGACTCCTGTTTTATTTTTAACGTTCTCTTTGTGACAGGTATTTCATCTGAAAAGCAAAGATTTGGAAACATTATATTTTCCTCAGAGGTGGCATACGCTTATGTAGATAAGTGCTTGCTATTCAATCTACTTTCTAATTTGAGGACTTAATTCTGGTTTCAAACACTGCCCAATGCCAGATTTATAAATATAACTCTTATATAATGAGATGCATACATTTATATGCAAGATCAGAAACCAGCTCTACGAGTATAAAATTCTTCAAGGTCACCAGCAGATTTCTAGCTAGGAGCTTAAAGCTTAATTTCACCGCAAACATGATTTCTAAAGGAACAAGATGAAAATAATTCTGCGTAATTCAGACTTCCCGTATAGGTTTTACGGAGCAATTATTTCCCCAGTATCAGCATCAACATGTTCTGCATGTTATTTTTGCCCAAAGATTTGGGAGACTGAACCCTCCCCGGCCACCAGAGTGCTGGGCACCGCAGCAATCCGGACCTTACCACCGTTGTGAAATTAAGAAGCAGTGACTGGCCCTTTTTATCCTTCTAGTCTTTAAGTCTCTCTCTCAAATTGTGTTGCTCTTACAGTTTTTATAGCCCCTTTCTTCTCTCCCCTCTCTTCCAATATTTGAGAAATTAAAAAACAAAAACGAAAATCCTGTTCCTGTCCGATTAGCATCTCTGCGTCACCCTGAGCTGGGGAAGCACACCACTAGTGCCAGCCCTGCCCGCTTTCTGGGGGCCACCCGGGAGCCTCGGGGCGGAACGGCCACACCTTGGCGAGTGAGCCCCCACCACACCGCTTGCTGCGGAGGTGCAGTGGTGGCGGCAGCCACTCAACTGGTATTTCCAACTCAGGAAAATCAAAACCGGAGCATTCACTACAGAAAGCAACGTACATATACTCTCGTCATTAGGCCCCACGAATGCACAGACTTGATGGCCGGGGGGTTGTATTTTCCACCTGGAATGTTAAGACTGTGGATACATCATTCCGGCCACTGCTGGGAGGGGATGCTCTATGAAGTCTGAAGCAATACGGCCGCTGAGGAAGCTCCAGTAAGGGCCCTTTTAAAGACAACCCAGGCTTCCCTTCACATTTGTTCAGACTGGAGTCTGGGAGGGGATCGTTTCCAAATCACAAACAGCAAGGAAAAAGAATCTGGGATAAAGGAAGGGGAAGGCGGTTACATCCACAGCCACTGAGCCGGGAGTCGGTGTGGTGGCTGCTGCAGCCGCTGCTATAGAACTGAGAGGGGCGGGACAGGCAAAACTGCACCAGAGTCCAGCCCGAGCTGCCTGGGGAGCTCAGCATGAGGAAGCGACTCTGTGCGGTTAGGTTTGCTGGTGCCCAAACCACGACGTGACCAACGCCACGCACTAGCAGGCAGTGTGAAGCTGAACCAACGTCGCCCCAAATAAACTGGCTATATGCCTCGTGCTGACTGTGGGAGCGGTACCAGTCCCGGTGCACACAGAAAGACAGACAGACAGACAGACAGACAGGCACACACGAGTAGCAGACGTGTCGCTTCCTTACCCAATTCCTGCTCTGTTGGGTAGCCATGGAGATCCTGACTGTGGTTTCCCCAGTCCTCCTGTGAATACTCCTCCATAGTGCTGCCATCTGACTCCAGCTCCTGGTACAAGCCACTACTGTTAATAAGTACAGGCTGGCAGGGCTGAGCATCCCATCCTCCCTGACCAAACACCTGTTCCAACTGTTCAAATGTGTAACTGCTCTTTCTTTTCCCAACACCATGTTCTTTCACCCGACTGTAACACCTGCGAAGGGTCTAAGACACAAAGTCTTTTGTTATTCCTTTAAAGCTGTACTTCCTCTTCCAGGTACGGACCACAGATATTAATTACTATTAGACAGACACAGACAGACAAACACAGACACATTGTTACAGGAATGCTAGATTTCAAATTCATTATTATATTAGAAAAAAATACTAATTTAGCATTTACTCAAACATGTTATAATTCAAAAACAATTATTTTACAATTAATAATCCATTAAACAATAACCAAAACAACATTATTGCATGTACCCCATACACATATTTTATACCCCTCCCCCACTTAAAAAGAATAAGGGGAAAAAAAAGGAAACAAGAAATACCAGCCAGCCAATAGGATGCACGCCTGCCACAGAAGAGAGAGAGCTGCTACTGTGCCGGAGTTCGGGGGAAAGTGAGGGAGGGAGGACAGAAAGAAGAATTTCCCAAAGCAAAGAGGAAGCCCTTCCTCACTCTTCATTGAGAAAGAATACAGGGTGAGAACAAACGCCTGCACAAAACCACCAGTAGAACATATTTCTCACACAGTCCATATTCCTTACTAACTCCCTCTGCCTTTGGGAAGCTGCTAAAATTTCAAAGAAGTCAAGTAAATGATGCTGCAGACTCTGAGTCTCAGGGATCAATGAGAAACAACACACCGATGCCTACATCTTAAAAAAAAAAAATAACACTGCCAGCTAAACAAACCAACAAACGAGGCTGATCATTCCTTCTGGGGGATGAAAGTCAGGTGTGGGGGTGTTATTTTACTTGTTTTTCTACCTTGTAGTGCACAGCCAATGAATATCATTATGCAAGTCCACATACAACCTTCGATTGTCTTCGTGGTCTTCTAAGCCATGTTTCTTATTATTGGCCCAGTGTCCTTGCTTTAATAATTCATCTTACGCTATCTTACATGATTCTGCAAAAGACAAATCAAGGACTTAGTTCCAGCTTCCAAAAGTAGTTCAGTTGCAGTCCCTCCTTGTCCCACCTGTGCCTCCCGTTGTCCCTTCTGCTTCCCTGGGTTTCACTCTGAGAACTTCCCCAGACGAGGAAGCCCTTTTCCTCTGGGGGCCCCCGAACACTCCCCGTCACACCTGCACAAGACCGCTTCACCTCTGGCTTCCCGCAGACGCCTTAGCCAGACCCGACGTTCCTCCTAGACACGAGATTACTTTCCATGATGTAAGCCAGAATGTCACCTGCTCTCCCCACACTGACTCAAGAGTCCTTTACGGAGCCTCCATGAAAATTCAGCATCTTCACATCACAGCTGACAAACCACAAGACACTATACAACACTTCCCTCGATGCTGGAAATCCACACGGGCAAAGGGAACAATAAGAGCAGGACACATGCGACGACAGTGTCCTCTGACACCAACAGAGCAGTGCCTGGTGGCCCCTGACCCCGGGCCCAGCCGGCCTCCCCCTGCCAGGGAAGTGCCCTCGCCATTCTCCCTCTCCAGCTCTCTTCTGGTGCCTCCAGGGACGCCTTGAGGAACTGGGGTTTCTGCAAACACACTCTTGAAAGGGGCTCCTTCCTTGTCTTTGTAAAGGAGAGTCACAAGTACGCAACACAAGACTTTCTAGAACAAATGAACTTGAATGTGTCCTGGGCAGCCTTCAATGGAGGGAGACAGAGGCCTGGAGTGGAGCTCAGCAGGCTCCCTCCACACCCCCATCCCGGCACCCTCTGCCCTCCCGGCAGAGACTGGAATTGGAATTGCAAACATCTGCCCATTTATTTTTATCTCACCATGTCTACTTGCTGCCTCCAAGAACACCCCAACCACTCTTTTCGACTCCTCCGGGGACCGTAAATGGAGAGGCCCAGCTGTGTCCCTTCCGCCCTCCCGAGGCCATACATGGAGATGGAAGCCGAGCCACCGCCGACGGCTGCCCGGAGAGAGGCCTCCAGCAGCAAAGGGCCCAGTCGGCTCTGTCACCGAGGGTCACGTCAACCCTATGTCAGGAAATACGACTCCTGGCCCCTTGAAGAAAGGTGCTTCCCCTTATCAGGATGTGAGCAGACGTAAACAAAGCCACAGACCTCTGACAACGCAGTGGGAAACCACCGGAAAGGTTTCCCTTCTCTGAAACCACCAAACCGAGTTTCAGTTTTCACTTGGCTTATGTAATTGCGAGTAAGAAAATGGGAATATCAAATAGCTTTAGATAAGAGTCAAATGATATATATTACATTCTCACTTTGTAGTGTGCTTGGTAGTGCACTTGGACAGTTAACATGCTGATGTGTACAACGTGTAGCACAGGTCTGAGGGAAAAATGTTTGGTAACCCTAACTCATTGCGACAAAACGGGATGCACTGAAGCGGTGTTAGAAAGACTGCCAAACCGATGTTAATGCTCTCGGGACACGAACACACGGGCGGTAGCTTCGGGCTTCAGTAAAGACTGCAGAGCCAAGGAGAGGCTGCTTCAACAGGACACATCCCCTAAGGGAGGAAAAGGAGTAAGAACCTGGACATCCGCTGGACCGCTACTGTAAGAAACACCAGGATTCAGCTGACCCTGAGGGGCTTCAGGAACGGATAAAAAGGACATACGTGGACCTTCCAATTCTCATCATCAGACAAGTCACACCTTCCACCCGAGGAATGACTCACCGAAGCATACATGTCAGCGACTGTGTGTCCGTGTCAACAGTCCTAAATAAACCGACTTAAAAATCCACCCTGACTCAGAATTCAGAGAAGGCTCCAGAACCCAGGAAAAACGAGTCTCACCTCCCCCTGCAGACAGCTTCACCACGCCCCACAGGGGCCTCAGTGTCGCTTTTCCTGGAGAACCACATCTTATTTCCTGCTCAGCACAAAAGCCTCGCTCCCTTCCTTCTTCCTTTACCTGACTCACCTTAGAAACATACAGTACTTCAAGCTCTAGCATTTAAAAAGGGGGGGAGAAAGAATTTGCTTAAAATTATTAAAGACTATTCTATTCACAACTAAGGACACTTCCCTTGTTGTTAGAAGTTCCCGCGGTGAAACAAGGGGACTGTCTCCACCCAGGGGAAGAGCTGGGGGAGAGGCTGCACCTGGGATGAGGTCACTGGGACAGAGGTCGGGGGAGTCAAGAAAATCTGGACAGAGGAACTCAAGTGTCGGTAACGACTTGATCAGGCAGTCAAATCAGGAGTTCATGGGCATCTGATTGGGAAGAAGTGCCAGGGGAATGCCGACTGAACCCACCGCACCAGATGTCCAACAGCGACAAGGGGAAAAGGGCCCACGAGAAGACCTGAAGGGTGCCCCATTACCAAAGCGGGGGGAAAGTAAGAGGGCTGACAACTGACAATGTAGAGACAGGGGGAAAGTTTGCCAAAGAGCCAGATTAGAGTGAAGAGAAACGAGAGAATAAAGATGACATTCACTGTGGATGAGTGTGAGGGGAGTCTACAGGGGTGGGGAGGGGGGGACGGGTGAACAGAGGCGGGAACTGGAGAGGGGCAGGACGGGGTTGGACGGCAGCGATGCAGAGAAAGACCCAGGGTCACAGCACACGTAACATCGAATACAGTGCACGATGCAGCTATCTTGCCCAAGTAAGTACATCCAGCATTGGGTTGTGTAAGCAGAGGAATCACATGTAAGCTATGAAGGTGGCTCTTCCTCTCTATTCAGCACCGGTGAGGCCACAGCTGGAGCACAGCGTTCAGTTCTGGGCATCGAACCAGCTACAAGAGAGGGAAATTGTAGAGTTCAGAAAAGGGCAAATAATATAATGAAAGGCTTGGAAAATAAGATCTGTAAGTAGGGCCAGTGGTTTCATCAAAGCCCTTTCTGACATTATATAGGGTATTTTCGGGGTAAAAACAATGTTTCTTTTGCCTGGTGTCCTCCAATTCCTCCTGTGACCGTCAGGAAGTGGGAAGAGCAGGCTTCTTCCGCGGTGCGCAAGGGAGGGCGCCCGCCAAGCAAACCACAGGGGCGCCTGCTGACTCGTTCTGCTGCGGGCTCAATCGTTATCTCTCAGTTTACCCCATTTCATTCAGTCACAAAGTAAGCACCGTGACAAAACCACTGTTCTCGCAGAGCTGACTGCGGTGGGGACAGGGTGTATGACAAGGAGGAGCAGTGATCAGGCATAATAGCTACATAAACGTTGTACAGAAAACGTTCTTTGGAACAGTCAGTCTAAGGTGTCAGATGAAAAATTAAGTCCAACTGCAAGGAGGACAGCTTGGTTATAACAGCAGGAAACAATGTTATAAGAAAAAACAGGCAGTGAAACAGATTTTCAAACGCAGTTGCTAAACTGGCCATACCAGAAACGGATTACATGGCTTATCTTAACATTCTGCCAACTAACTACAACAAATTGGAGATTTTTTTTTGAGCCCAATGATTAGAGAATACACTTGTTTGCAAACAAAGTCTAAAAATCACAGAGTATATTCCACAAGAGAAGGGGAAATTACACCGGGGACATATCTCCAGTGACCCACTGTAAAAGTGTTGAAAACAATGCCTCAGCTGAAGCAGACGTGTATTCTGAAGCGGAAAAAGTCTTTGTGAAACAGATCTTCTTCCTTTAAACTTAATTACTGCTTTCTTACAGCTGTTACCGGCTGCTCGGTTAACTGAGGCAACAACACAACACCGAGTTCATTTACTGTCTTTAAGAAAGACTCAAGATTTCTCGGATTAGTTTTATTTTCTGACTGTGGAGCACTAAGGTAGGAAAGAAAAACCCTGAAAGTAAATATACACATTTCTGCAGGCAGCAAGAGGGATATTAAGAATACGGCATAAATTTCTATATCTATCTATCTATCTATCGAGATGTAAGTAATGAATAGGATGTGATCTAAGGCAAAATCCATCCATCTGGGGCCAACAGAAATTTTACGTATTTTCTTAGGGTTTCTATCCATCAAAATCTGGCAAACTGACTTGCCAGTCACCTACATCCTTTAAAACCAACCAGACACCTTGGGTTAAAAGCCTCTGCTCTGTACTGTTTGGTTGGTTGTTCCACAAAAGAATACAACAGGTAATAGTCGGAAACCCTAAAATGCAGTAGACTTCATTCAAGTCTGAGATTTTAAAGAGTCTAAGGACTGGGACGTCCAGTTTAAGCGTAGTTTATCCGGTTTACTCACTATTCTGCCCATTTAGCTAGAGCACCATTAATATCTCCTCCAAAATTAGCCAAATTCCCGTTTCTTGAAAGAAGCATTCAAGGCTATCAACTTACTCTTTACAAAAATTTGGCACTTTTTTTCTATTTTGCGAGAAAGAAATCTTTTTCAGAAGCGGGAGATAAGCAGTATCAACTGTTTCTGCGGCTGTGAGGGTTGTCTGTTCCAACTGTGTCACGCAGTGCGCAGTCCTTCATCACGTGGTTAACCCCCACACAGGTGCGAGGTCAATCTCCCACGGCAACGACTCAGAACAGGGAGAGGCTTGGACCCAGAAGCCAGCGCGCATGCGCACGGGAAAGTCAGTCTTCACTGCTTTCCTTCGTAGTCACAGCGGCTGAGCGGCAACATCTTCCCATTTTCACATGAAAGGGTCTCCATGGCATGAACAGGCAACGCCTGCACTTACTCAATCCTTAACCCGACGGGATCCAAGTCTAGTCGACCATTCCACTGAAACTGTTTGTGTAATGGTCAGCGATGTCTTCTTAAACGGCCCTCAGACTTCGTCCTGCACTCATCTGAGTGTCCTGCAGCATTCGCTACTCTTCATTACCTCCCTGTGTCACTACCCTGGCCACATATCTCTTATAAAACTTTATGTACTATACTGATTGACGGGGTGGGTGGAGCTGCCTAAGGCTCTAATGGCAAACCAGGTTCCAACTTCCAAAATATGCAAGTTCAGAATGGAAAAGAGCCTTCGAGATCAGCTGGTCCAACTTCTCCAACTCAACAAATAAGGAGCCAAGGCCCCAAGACAAATAAGCATTCCTTCAAAAGGAATCTGGCATTTAAAAACGACCAAACGCCACCCACAAAATGTTACTGAGAAAGCAATGCTGCTAGATTGTGCGCTCCCTGAGGTGGGTTCTGCCTGCCTTGTTCACCATTTCCCTGCGCCTGGAATAGGGCCTATAGAGTAAGGGCTGCTAGATATGTTTGTAAGTCAATGAGTTAATGTAATTTTTAAAGAGATCTTATTTATTTACTTTAGAGGGGGGGAAGAGAGGGAGAGAAACATCGATGTGATGTGTGAGAGAAACATCACTGCTTCTTTGCCTCTCACACCACACCCCCAACCAGGGGACCTGGCCTGCAACCCAGGTATGTGGCCTGACCAGGAATGGAACCAGCCACCTTCTGGTTTGTGGGAAATGGCTAACCCACTGAGCAATACCACTCAGGGCAAATTAACATAATTTCAAAGCAGTAAATCACTTAGCAAGAAGATGAAATTTTTCTTAGCAAAGAAAATCAGGGAACTTGTTTAACCACTATGGTATATTTATAAAATCAATAAATCCAAGTGGGTAGAGTTCCTAAGATCTTTTGGGGGGGAAAAAAAGGAGCAGAAAAGGGAATAAAACATAGATACAGCTATAATTAGCAAAGCAAATTAATTTCTCTGTAACAAAGGAAGACTAACTGCAGAGGTCAAGGCTGTTTTAAAAATATCTACCACTCTCGTTATATTTTTCTTTGGACAGGGGAGGGGGACACCTGTCAGATGAAGCTCTGCAGCCTCGTCCAAACTTCATTATGTCTTATGCCTTACACATTAAATACTACAAAATGCAGAGTAGTCCTGTCAAAGACAGAAAAAGACTGCAATTGTTTCCTGGATTTTAACAGGGCCAAACGGAAGAAAGACCACGGGAAACCAGGATCTTACCTCCGGGAGCCCCGGCCTCTGCGGGGGAACTAAATGTCAGGACGGAGTACTACCAGCTTCTACTTCCTCCCTAATGTGGCTGTCGACGACTCATTTTTATGTCTGTAACTGGTCAGTACCGTCTTCATGAAGGAGAGATTTTTGCACAGAACAAATAATTCAGAAAACTTGGATTTTTGGTGAGTTTCAAGCCCAAAGTTTTTTGGGTTCCTCTGTGCTAGCAGCTGAGGGTCTCTTGCCTCGAGGAGGACAATACTGATTGTGCAAACAAACATCTTCCATTGCTCAAGGCACTATACTCGTGTGGCCACAAGCATTTCACCTTACACTGCGGGTGAATCACACAGAACTCACACAGAGCTCACACTGGCAGCAACACTGCAAAACCCACACCTAATATGCGTGGTTATGTTTACGGGTTTCTTTGGGACACAAGAATCCTTCTAGATATGGAATCAAATGCTTTTCTATTTAGAACAAAACAGGTGAAAAAAATAGGGTATGCCAAACCAAACTATTTCAGACGTAGGCAGCAACAGGTGGTCACAGTCATCAAAGACAGTCATACAACACTATTTGTCTACAGAACTTCCTCCCCATAAAAGGGGGGGGGGGAATCAGTTATTTGGTAAAGAACTGACTTGCATTAGAGGTTATTTTCATCTGACCTCCTAAGTCGCCTCTGAGGTTGCTACATTAGCATCTCTGTTGAATATTCTTCTCATTACTTCACATCCTGGGGCACCACCTCAAAGTGGTATTCAGATCGCATTAAAAATGTTAGCTTTTTATGGGCAAGAGAGGTGGGCTGGGTGGAGCAGGGCAAAAAGGAAAAAATGGGACAACTATAACAGAATAAACAATTAAAAAGATTATTCATTTATTTACTTATTTTAAAGTAGAAAAAAAGTTCATTTTTATACCCTGACTGGTGTAGCTCAGTTGGCTATGTTGTCCCACAAAGCAAAACGTCGCCGGTTCAATCCCCAGTCAGGGCACGTGCCTGGGTTGTGAGCAGTTTAATGTTTTTCTCCCTCACTTTCTCCCTTCCCTCTCCTCTCCCTAAGAATAAATAAATAAAATCTTAAATTTTTAAAAAGATGTTAACTTTTATAAGTATGTGATAACAGAAAAACACACTCAAGAGAATTATCTAAAATATTTCTAGGATAGCAGAAAAGAATGGCTCATTTGTAAAGGCCTCCCCTACAAACGCCCTGCATTAAGCACAAACTGCTCCATAATCGTCCATGTCTAAAAATGAAGACTTGCTCATGTACATGCACACACACAAATCACAAAAACCTCACACAGCTGTATCGGTATGATATTGGCATTGTACTGTACTGCTTCCCAACCACAACGGTACGTCCTTCCATCCCTGAGACCAGTGTTTAAAGGGGGAATGGTGCAGAGAAGCGCAAGCCCTCCCCCTCCCTCGCAATAGAGGCTACTCTATTTTTTCATATGCCCATGACATTGTTCTCTCAGTTTTGTAGATATTTTCTTATTGATGTGGGCCCCCAAAAAGAAAATATCTACGAAGAAGGGCTCCTGGTAGTTAACGTGGCTCAAATGTTAAATCACAGCGCCTTGCAGCCATTTCTGCACAGGGGCCTCTCACTCAAACTGCACTTCAGGGGATGCCTGCACGTAGTTGCCTGCCTCTGCACCCGATGGCCTGCCTGCACTGCTTCTGCCCTGTGAGTCGGCCCTTCCAAAGGAGTTTCTGGAATCTTATGCCAAATAATAGGACCGAGGCTTTCCCCATCTAATTGGAGATAAGCAGCTATGTCCCCATCAGCTTCCTCTCCAACAAACCAGAGTGGACTTTATTCTGACCAATCAACACAGTGCCCCCTGGACCAATCAAACTGAGGATCTGGAGCTAATTTGCATCAGGGCAGACCAATCAGGGACCAGGGGCAGGGACTTCTGGAGCTGAAACACCAAAGGTCTCTCTGGAATGGACCTGTACGGGCTAGAGCAGACTGGCACAGAATAGAGCAGCCCAAAACAGAGCTGTCTCCCTGGGGAGGGCCTCTGCCCAGGGCCTCCTAACAGCAATAGTGTTCACAGCCTGCCGCGTCACAATTGAGCTGCTGGCAATAAATAGTTTCTTTCTTCACTGCACCCCAAACTGGGAATTCCTGTTGGTGTTGAGTTGATGCCAACAACCTGACCTTCAGTTGACACTAAAAACTGCCATCTATAGCCCTGGCTGGTATGACTCAGTGGACTGAGGGCTGGCTTGTGAACCAAAACGTCACAGGTTCAGTTCCCGGTCAGGGCATAGGCCTGGGTTACTGGCCAGGTCCCCAGTTGGGGGTGTGCAAGAGGCAACCAATCGATGTGTCTCTCACACATCGATGTTTCTCTCCCTCTCTTTGTCCCTCCTTTCCCCTCTAAAATAAATAAATAAAATCTAAAAAAAAACCCCACAAAACCCTACCATCTATAATGCAAAGATAATCTATAATACAGATTTCTCTATCAGTAAATTTTATGTATTTGGTTGTGAAAAAATAATCTTGACACTTGGATGAAATCATCTAAAAATCAAGGTTATTAGAAATCCTCCATCAAGAAAATCTGGGTACAAGTATTAGGTCAAGATTCAGTCAATTGTTTTATCTTTTAAGGGTAAATACTGAATTATTTCAGAGGATTTTCTTTTTCATGGTATAAACTATAGGTCACAAGTGTATGGAAAGAGCACATCTGACGCATGCCCGTCCTATGAAAAACCTGAAAATAAGCATCTTCTGAGTTTATGCAACTACCCTGGGGCAACCTGAACTCACGTAGAACGCTGTCAGGGAGAAATTCGGGCATTCATCACACTGTTTACAACTCATTCGGCAGCATTTTTATATTTTATTCTTACCTTCATGAGGGCTGCTAAAAGCAATGGCCATATGAAAAAAGTGTCTGTACCTTCTAGAAAAATCAAACATTTTCCATATGTGGTTCAATGTCCCATGTAAAGAAAGTAATCTGTAACTGCTATTTTTTCAGTGCCTACTGTGTGCTGAGATTGGGGCTAAGCAGCCTACATTTCTTATTGCTAATTTGTATAATAAAGCTAAAAGAGAGGGTCCCAGAAGACAACTGGGAGAAGGCCGTTTTCCGTGGGAGAGACTGTGTGGGGCAGGGCTGCGCAAAGGAGCTGAAGCACAGGCAGCCTGGACAGAGGCCTTGGCTAACCCCAGAGTGAGGTTTGGGACTTGGAGGGCCCTTCAGAGTTGTCCAGATTCAGGCAAGGAGGCTGTGCCTGCCTATTTTAACACTGACCAGTCAGTGGACTCGGCTGCCCCAGGGCAGGGAGCCTAAGCTTGGGGAAACAGTGGCCTCCGGCGAAGGGAAATTCCAGGGCGGAACCCAACCAGAAGCCACCCAAGCAGCGCCCCAGGCAGCTGTGGGGACTGACTTGCGTCTCACTCCTGGAGGAGAGGTCTGGGCAGTGTGATTGCCTGTGTAAGGAAGACAAGTGCTGCATCCTTGACAGAAGAGAAGAGGAAGGTAGCAACTTGTTCATGGTCACTCTTGGAGTGTATTTAATGTAAGTGAATCTTTGGGTTTTGAAGCTGGAACCTGGCACGCTTCTCTTCAGCAGACACTGAAAAGCATATAAAGTCACTGCATTTTCCTTCCTGCTACAGCTGCTGGGAAGCTGACTGCTCATTCTAATACTTAGCTGAAATAACCGTATTCACCTGGATGACTACTACACTCCCTGCACTGATTTCTTATTTTCCGATTCTATAGTTAGCTTTCTTCACATGCACTTCCTCCTCATCGGTGCATTCATATCATGCATCACAACATAGCTCACCTTATCCCCATTATCTCTCAGAAGAGCACCCAAACCCTCTCCACAGTAGGGGGCGGAGGCAGGCATAAGGTAGTGGACACTCCACGGCCTCCTTTGTCAGCCACAACCTTACCTGCTTTTGCTGTCAAAAGGGGTTTCTCCTCTTACAATTCAAACTTACTTCTTTTAAGAGTTGGTAGTCCAATAAATACCACCATTTCTGTAAAGACTTGAATGACTGAATGTCTTCTACAATTTTTTTTTTGTTTGAACACCTGTTTTAAATTCTTCCGAGGGACTTCCAAATCAATGTTTCTCATTGTATTTATTTGTTTTAGGACATCATGAATTATCTGCCAGAATTTTTAAAATTTGTGTTTTCATTTCTATAAGAAACATGCATGATATTCATCTGGGTGCTACTATAATTTTAGTATTGCGTTTATGATTATTTATGACCACCCTGTTGCCAAAATATCACTGGAATTGTCAAAACTTAATAAAGGTGGGCTGATGATTAATGAGGGAGCAATATGACCAAGAAGTTAAGAGCACAGAGACAGACTGCTTAGTCTAGCCTCCCTACCTACTTGCTTCGTGACTTTAGACAAATTAACCTCTCTTGTCTCAATTTCTCCATCTGTAAGGTGGGGCTAAAACGGTACTTCATGCATAGACTTGTGAGTGTTAAATGAAAAAATATAAGGAATGCATTTGAAACAGTGTCTGTCCCATAGCTTACACTCAGTAAATGTTACCTATTATATTGTTACAAAATGACAGGGCCATGCAATGTGAAGACCAAGGTACCTTATGAATAAAGGTTAGTTCAAGTGGAGAAATACTAGCAGCAAAGTTTTACCATAAAGCTAATGGCAGAAATAACAAACTCAAAGAACCTAACTGTAGCACTCAGTATCAAAATCTTGTTTGGAAAAACAAGTTTCCGCTAACCCATGTCCTCCAGTATTAAAGGAATACTAGCTTGATTTTATTTTGATTTTATTAGTACTTAAAGTATTTTATAAAGTTGTTTTTCTTTGATAACATGTGAGATATGTATGCAACAGGGCTTTATATATAGAATTAGGTTTGTTACTTTTAAGTAACTGTTATATATATGATTTTGCCCACCCATTATTATTCAGTTTCAGAAACACCTAGATATATTATCACAGCTCCTTCAACTTTTTAGTCATACTTCTTCTTTTATAAATAAAAGCAATCATTTAACCATTTTCAAAGGTTAACAGTCTTGGCAGGAATATGGTGACTAAAACACTGACATAAAGACCTGGCTGGTGTGGCTCAGTGGATTGAGCGCCAGCCTTTGAACCAAAGGGTTGCTGGTTCAATTCCCAGTCAGGGCACATGCCTGGGTTGCGGAACCAGGGGGCCCGGTCCCAGATAGAGGGCATGTGAGAGGCAACCAGTAGATGTTTCTCTCCCTCCCTTCCCATCTCTCTGAAAATAAATACACAAAATCTTAAAAAAACAAACAAACAACAAAGGGAGAAAAAAGTAATCCATGCTCACTAAGCAACTACTAACAAGTAGCAGGAGGCAGGCAAAACTCAGCATGAATCACATAAAAACTAGGAATGACCCATATATTTTTTTGGAGTTCAATAAAACAAAAAGCATGTAAACCTCTCATTTATTTTTTGGTGTATGGAAACTTACTGGAATCAAAATCAGATTCATCATCACTTCTCAAAAAATGTTTCATGAATATGTGGTTATGCTGAAGTTAAATTTTTCCATTGATTTATCATCTGAATTTTTAATGTGGTTTATATTACTTATACAGAGAAACAATATTATTTTATACTGTTCTAAAACTGGCACAACTCTGATCTTTTTCAAAGGCTAACTATTAACCACGTTTCCTAACTTGCACAAGAAAGATGCAACATCACCTGTTTTGCTCAAGTCGGAACCTGGGAACCCAGCACCGGGGTGCTCCATACCGAACAAGTGAATGGTGACTAGCAGTGCCTCCACCCATTGCTGGCTGGTAGGGCAAATCTCAGGGACAGCTGCGCATAACCCCAAAAGAAGGGCAGAAAATGAAATCATATAAATCATTCTTGCCCTGGCCCGGTGGCTGAGGTGGTTGGAGCGCTGTCCGGCACGGCATAGGGTGGTGTGTTTGATCCCTGTGAGGGTGCGTGCGGGAGGCTGCCCACGGGAACCCTTGATGTTTCTCTCTCTCCCTCCCTTCATCTCTCTAGAATCGTAGACATACCCTCCAGTGAAGGATTTAAAAAAAAATCATGTAAATTATTCTTAATAAAGCAAAAGCAAAGGTATTTCTATTTCTTGTGCATAATGAGAGGTAGAGAGCTCAAACTTTCTAAGGTCAATAAGGCTGATATCAAGGAATATCATCTTTTAAGGGTTTTCTATTGCGTTAATCATTGTGAATGAAAGTATTTTAAATGTTATATTGTTTTCTATCAGAATGTAACCTCTTTAAAGGCAGGTGTTGTTTTTTTTTTTCTTTTGGTTGTGTTCACTGATGTATTCCCAGCACCTAAATCAATGCCTGGCATGCAGAAGTAGCCCAATAGATTTTTGCTAAATGAATGAATGAATGAATGAATGAAATGAATAAAAATCCCTTCAGATTGTATATGGCACCTGAGAGATCAAACATAAGATTGAGTTGCTTTGTGACCTATTGTACTCCCTAAGTCATAAACTGGGGTTTTCCATTTAGAGAAAACTAATTGCAAATTAAAGTAATAATAATAAAAGCAGTTTGTGGTAGATACCAACTTTATTCTGGTTTTACAGTTACAAACATAATTGAGTTAGTGGATAAATGAAGCAATCTGAAAGTAGATGGCAGAGAAACAGTACTGTAAGCTTTAAAAATTCAAGCCATTACAACAAAGTAATCTCACATAGGCTGATAAATTGCAACTAGAAAACATCTAAATAAATAACTTCCATTCTATTGTATCAATTTATATTGAAGTATAATTTGGTGGCTCAAAACACGTCATTTATGAGTACAGCCAAGAACATGTATATAAGAATAAAATGATAGCCGTTGATTCCTAAAGTGTCTGAGAATGAACGCAGGTATGTACTTTCCTAAGGAGTAACCACACACCCCACTGAGTGACAAGGTAAAAAATTCCACCGGTTCTCAAGGATGCTCTCAACTACAAATGGGTGACTGTCGTATAGACTTAATTCCATGTCTTTCTCCAATACGCAGACATTTCTCAATTATTCAGAACCACAGAGGGGGGGAGACTCCGCAAAGACTACAAACTCCGGATAATCTGTAACACGTGCACCCGAGGCACAGCTTCATTAAGCCTCAGTTCTGAACAATGAAGGAAGTTTTGCATTGGCAAATGGCAAGCAGAACCGGCTGCATGAATCCCAGAACAGAAATAGACTTAAAGTACCTAACAACCAATTGTTTAAAGTCTGAAAGTTCTTTATCGTACTGGTCTTTGTGTTTGAAATTCAGTAAGTTTTTTCTCCCATTTTTTAAAACATGTTTAAACACTACACATGTAACCTTCCAAAGGGGGAAAAACTGCTATTCTACTTTAACCTAGTGATACGAGCCCAAACTTCGAGAGCCCCGTGACAATTAACATGTGAAATTTCAGATCTGAATTTTAGTGCCTGTCCTCTGGTAGTGTTTAAAAAAGAGAGGAGAGGGGAAGAAGGAGGCAGGACTGTCATCTGTGAAGACAGGGGGGCAGCTGTGAGTCCAAAAGAGCCTGTGCAGAGCACGTCTGAGGGGTGACACAGACAGGACCGTCCGAAAATGGCGCTTTAGTCGGACCTCACTGGGCTCTAGAACCAACTCCAAAGCCCGAAGCTGTGAAGCACTGTGATGCCCCTCTGTGTAAGCTGGCACGGCAGTCCACGGGGAACTTTGTGGCAGGTTAAGATCTAACAACTCCTATGAGCGAGAATTTTCAGATTCTCCAGACAGCCCCACTGATGCTGACACATTTGAAACCGGTCCCCTTTTCTCCATTTTCGCTGCCACTGTTTTATCTCCCCACTTACCCACGTTCCTGCAGGAAGCCTCTGCTGACCCGTGTGCTCCCAGTTTCACCCCTTTCCGTTCATCCTCCACACTACCGCCAGTTCTAGAACCTAACACTAACCACGTCCCTCTCCAGCTTCAGCCTCTTTGATGAGGAGGATAAACTGCTTGGCACATCATCTGACCTCTTGTTCGCGTCTCCAGTCTCTTTTCTGACAACGTCCCACCTGCCTCCACCCTCTCCCGCACACCCCAGGTCCAGACATCTAGAGCTACACAGTGTGACATACAGGGGCACGCACCAGGCGCTCGGGCCGAATCCGGCCCGCCACCTGGTTTTATCCGGCCCAGCACCTCGTTTCCACCTGGCGGCAGTGCCGAGCTCTCGCTTAACAGTTACGGAGCAGTTACATTTACACGGTCCTAAAATTACAGATTAATCTGTAATTAAGTACTTAAGAGTAACTGTAATGAGTACTGTTATTTATCAAACATAAATTATCTGGAATTGGTATGTATGCTACACTGTTATCCCCAAACCGCCTTTCCTGCCCTTCTGCATGTTTCTTTGATACCACCACTCATTTGTTTGTAGCTTCTAATTCATACCTTTACCCAATGCCACAGCATAGCAAATTTTTCTTCAATGGGAAGGCATGACTTTTTTAAAGCACTGATCACTTATAAACTGCTTGGAACAACTGCATTATTTGGAGGCTTCCAGTTTTGGATCCTTGAACCAATGATATTTTACTGTGTTTGTAGTCTGCAACACTTTAAGTGATAGTGCCCCAACTGCTCATCTGTCTCCACTTGCTCCTGCCCAGTTCTGTCCCCCTTCACCTTCAGGACCCACCTCCTAAAAGCCCACGACTGGCCCTTCCTGTGCGTGCACCTGCAGTGCCCTGGCATTAACGCCAACGCAACACACAGACAAGCCCATGGTTCTGTAACTGCCGCGAGGCCAGTCTGGCTCCTCCGCCAGAAGGCGGGCACCATGACGGCAGGTGCACTGCTGTGTTCCAAAGGCCTCCTGCAGGAGGTGCCCCAATATTTATGGTGAACGATGAAAACACAAGTCCTTATTTCTGACCTCAGTACTCCCAGTAACCCTGGGATGAATCTGCCAATCGAGTGTGACATAAGTGTGAACCGTATTCTTATTGTTGTGATACTTGTTTTAGTTATACGTATAGCGAGTTAAACCTCTCCTGTTTCCTAAGGGCAGTGGAACCCACAGGCCCACTAATCAGTCAAGACAGATGCTGAAAGGATGCTCAGCCTCCTAAAGCAGTGGTCTTCAGTGGGGCCACCCATACGCCTTTTTAATGTCTGACTGAGGAACCTTAGAGCCGGAGGGATCCAGGTCGTTCCCAGTCTTGTATTTTTTAGGTGTGAGGCTTGGCTCTTTAATTTAGAATAACCAAAGCAAGACAGGTTAGTAATACCTATACTGTCTTGTTTAAGTGGAAGGGGAACACTGTCTGATCATCAACATTTTCAAGATACATTTAATAGAACCTGTAGATAAGAACTTTGGGTGGACTTTTTACATTCACAGTGTATTCTCCAATAAATTTTATAGCCAATCCTCATCTCACACTAGATTTACTATGTCCTATATCCTGGAAACTTTCAAACAGATTATGAAAAAAATTTAGTGTCAGCTTTAAAATGTTCAAGAGAGTACTTGGATTTCAAAACTCTTTTGGGAATATCTAAGCAAAAAGTTGGTCTGGCCAATACAATGAGCACTAGCCACACACGAATATTTAAATTTATGTTAAATTAAAAAGTCCATTTTGCAGTCATTTGGGCCATGTCTCAGATGTTCAGCAGCACCTGCGGATGGCGGCCGCAGGACACGCACGTCACCACGGCAAGTTGCACTGGACTGCACTGCCCCAGAGGACCGAGAGCACAACCCTGTTTGTCCCAGCTGACTGAGGTGACGATGCTTTATTCCTGGACTACAGGCTCTTCCTCCTAGAATGGTGGACCATTTCTCTTGATTCTATCAAGGTTCCTCCTACTCGGGTCAAGTGACAGGGAGTGCAAGAAGAAAGGACTCTTGAACTCCCCACAGAGGTTCGAGTGTGTAGTGAAGAGAATCCTTTCACAATATAAAGACTTCTTTAATACTCTGAATAACAATTTTTCCCTATTCAATATGGCAGTCACTAATGGCATGTGGCTATGTATAGTTTAAAGTTAATTAAAATAAAACTCAGAAGCCTGTCATTCAGTTCCAACATGTGTTTGTCAGACCCCTTACTGACAGAACTGGGAGCCCCACCGTGCGTCTGTGGTAGGCAGTCTAGGGCTACAGCTGCACACAGCTTGACAACGAAGGTGAGCTCTAAGGAACACACTGTTCGGTGACTTCCTCATCATGCAAACATCACCCAGTGAGTGAGCTTACACATACCCAGAGGGTAAGCGTACCAGAGCCTGCAACTACTGATCACATACATAGGCTACCTGGTATACCTCCATCAACCCAAAATGTCGTTATGCGGTGTGCGACTATGTTCCTTTAAGACGCACACCAAGCCCCTGTCAGACTCATGGGCAGACAAGCAAACGGGAGTTCACGAGCTCTCAGGTGGCAGTGGGCATGGGAACAACAGAAACTAAGTGTGGGAGAAAGGACAGGAAACAAATCTGACCAAATCTGCCTTGAGAGCTCTTCCAGTGGTACTGCAAACGTCAGGTAAAAGCCGGGGGGGGGGGGGGGGGGGAGGCAGTGTATTAAAATGCTTATGCAGGGCCCCGCATTTGGCTCCAAGTTAGTTACCTTTGCCCTATTGGTTTTCATGATGAGGCTTGACAGCAAAATCAAAAGACCAAATAAACTATACTGTGATTTGTCTGCTAAAGTATGAAATTTGTTCCAAAGATCATGACAATTACTGATGAATGAATCTAAGCAACGCCCCCAACACTTGCACCCCCATTTGCAGGGCAGAAGAGTGCTCACCATGCGTGAACAGGACTGGACTGGCGAGCACCGGCACTGATGCAGCGAAGGCCAGCAGTGCTGGTCACGCAGTCACTTCACACTGCGTCTCTGGGCAGAGCCAGAGGAGTGCATTGGTTTCAAAGATGTAAAGCCAACTCTCAGGAGGCAGATTTTTTGGGAAAAAAACAAAAAACGTGGGACTCGAGAATGAGTTTTGTAGTGCAGCAGACTGACTGACAGAAGTGTGAATACAGCACATGGTCTACTCTCTCGGATTCCAAGTCTGGAGATCTCTGGACTGCTACAGCACGAACTGACTGACGTGCGCCCTCCCTCCTCTGAAGTCAGTCTGCACCAGCACTGTCTGCTTTAGTGCGGCACCGGGACACTTCCGTGTACGACACTTAATCAGGTGCTGCACTGTGTGCCATTCCTTGCGTTGTCTCTACAGCTTCCCCCTGACGTGTGTGCACAGGCTTCAAATGCGCTGCAAGCGCTCAGACTTCCATTCATCCCAACGCCTAGCAGACAGCCTTGCACACAAGGGAGAGCTCAAAGATTTGATGGACGGAGATAGGAAGAAAAGGCCTATATGAAAGGATAAAAATCGTGTAATGACCAGACAGAAAAACCGCTTCTTCGTTGACCTTACTCCAAAATTAGGTGGGAACTATCAGCAGACAAATTTTCTTCTGGCAAACAAACAAAAAGCAACAAAACATCAGAGGAGCAACACAATCTCAAACGCATCCTTTTGGCCAAATGATCGAACAAATATTAACATCAACAGGTCAGACTTCAAAATGAAACTCTTTGCAGCAATAGGCGAATGCTTCTATCTGACTTTAAGGTAAAATCCTGTGTGCTTAGAAACATGCATAATCACTTGGGCAGTATTTCAAGATTGTACTTCGGTAGCACAATCCAAAAGCTATTCATTCGATTTCAATATTTACAATCTTAGCACTCCTGCTACACAGACAGGAGGACTGAGGCGGAGCCCAGGGAGGGGAGCGATGTGCTCTCAGGTTGTTCAGGAAGGTGGCCAGGGAAGAGGCTGGCACAGAACCCAGCTTTCTGAGGCCTTCATATGACAAGAGGAAAACCGCTACCTCAGCATGTTGAAACTATGATTAAGGGAAAGCTTCCTGAAAAATAAAAACTTAAGTTATATATACCTCTCCCCTCCTTTCAAAATCAGAGTTTTCAAAATTGAAGTCTGATAGGTTATTTCATACATGAGACCAGAAATGTAACTGATGCACGTGGTGTTTCTTCCCTGTGAACCTCTGACACGAGCTCACGTTTAAGTGAGCTCATTGCATTAGTCTGACCAAGGGTTCCTCCTGGTGCATCTCCCTGTACCACTTTCTTTATTTTGTAAAATCTAAAGCAAAAAGGACTATTGAATGTCTTTTGGCAGTTCTCATCAAAACAATAAAGCGAAAGATTCGTGAATTACTTGTTCTAAGTCACCATTTCTGAACCTGGGACCTAAAGGTCTGCTTCTAGGGCTTTGGGAGTCTCTGAGAATTTTTTAAGGTTTTTATTTTCACAAACACAAACTGGGGACCTTCACCTCATAACTGTGTGAGGCTATGACTTCACTGGCCACGTTGGTTTCTATGCTTCAAGTTACATTCACACTAAGTCTCTCAGAGTGAGGTCAGAGCCCAATTTTCAATGCAGTATTTTCACACTGGGTTTCAAAGTCTGTTTTTGGATTAACATTTAAGTAACAGTGCTCTAGATTTTTATACTTGCCAAAATTCTTCTTGTTTATTTGGTGAATTCAATAAATATGTACCCAGAGCCTCCTATGGGCTAGGCACTGGAGATACAACACGGAATGAAAGACCAGAAATTGTCGTCACAGAGCTTGTAACTCTGACAGGAAAGGCCAACATGTTAACGAAGAAGGCTGTCCCTTGGTTGAAACCATGTAAGGAGTACAACCCTTAAAAAACAAACATTTATCTGCCCTCCTTATCAACTGCTACTGTGGCTCAGAGAACCCATTACTGTCATCTATGTATTCTCAAAATATTCTAAGAGCTTGAGGTCAGTTTGGTCTTATTTGTTTGGAGGCTGGCAAACAGATCCTCTTAAAATTTTCTTCAGAGAAGCTCATCTTCCTTTTTTTTGCTTTAGGATATGTTTCTCATAATTGGACAAAGATGCAACCCAACTAGAGATTTCCCGGTCATCTGAAAAACAATTTTATAGACACATTTATGTTCCGTGAGGTTTTGACAGTACAAGACTTTTTTCCCTTTGGAAAATTTCTATGGACAAAAATTGATCAAGCTAAATAGTCACAGACGCCTAAGGCGCACTTCTAAACTCAAGAAAAGCTCACAGATAAAAGCTAATCAGCTTGGCGCAAAATTCTTCCCACCCCCAAAATGCACCTTAATGGCCTTGAATAGAAGAATGAGATGAGGTTCAGAGAACAGTGGTGGCTACTAGCTACTACAGTTGACCCCTGAAAAACGCAGAGGCTGGGGGCACCAACCCCCAATGCCATGGAAAACTGGAAAGTAACTTATAACTCCCCAAAACCTCAACTACAGTCGGCCCTTCACACCTGCGGATTCAACCACTGCTGGGAAGGAGAAAATAAAATACTGCCTTCAATCAGGGCTGGTTGAATCCACAAATGTGAACCTAGGGTTGACTATTTATTGAAACAAGTATATGTACAAGTGGACCCGCACAGTTCAAATCCTGTCTACAAACTTACTGTTCTAACGACTTCCCTGTTAAAAAAAAAAAAAAAAAAAAAAGAGGGAGGTGGTAAGACCCAAAGGTACATGTATCAAGCAAACCAACTTAATTTTGTGATTGAGAAATGGGTGCCAAATTCCTTGAATAATTAACAGGTTTCAAATGTCCTAGTTTCTGGACTAAATTTTCTAAGGAACAAGGCCCCCAGATGAACTCCTTGAGCCAAGATCTCTCGAACTTGGGAGCAGTCTCCTTCTTCAGTGTGATTATCGTTGTCCTTATTGGGTTTCCACCCTCCAAGCAGTTCCAGAAAAAGAGCCATCCCTACCAGAAAAGGACACAGACACTATGACTATACAGAAGAGGTAGTTCAGTGAAAACTGGGAGGAAGAATCTTTTAGCAAACACTGTGAGGAGAGAACTAGTTTACCTAAAAAACAACTCCAAATCAGTTTATAATGCAAATTTGAACACCCAGATTAACAGTCAGTAAAAACAGCAAACAATAACCTGGCTACTAGAAGAATTTCTAGCCCTAATTAAGCCTCTGCATTTAAACATCCACGTACACAAGGATAGCCAGATGCACACTGGGAGCTTTACTTGTCACCACCACATCCAGCACAATAATTACAGCAGAGGGAACCGGGCTTTCATGAAAACATTTAGTCAGAAACACATCTCAAGTCAACACAACTCTGGAGGCACGGACACTCCAAAATCCCAGACCAACTTTCAACCAAGCTAACTTCGCGTAACAATGCACTATCTGGCTCCAACCGAGCTTTTCCAATTCTCCAAAGCATCTACAGTCTTACTTGTCCTTCATAGCTCAGGTTAGAAGACCACTGGCACAAAGGCCAGTCATCCGAAGGCGCTTTTTGTACGGCTCTGCCACTGCACTTATTTGAAAATTCCGAAACTGGGGGCCACCGGCCCCCCCTTGCTACCCTTTTTCAATCCCGTCCTGGTAAGCCTCTGCCTAGGCGCCCCCTCTGCTTGGAACAAAGCGAGGCCCCGCCGGTGGGGTGAGAGGCGCCCGGGCTCGGGGGATGCCCACCGCGCACAAGAAGAAACCACCAACTTCAGAACGCAGGAACGTCTTCCATTGGCAAGAAAGAGGGGCGGCGGCAGGCACGCCCAACTTCAAACTCAGGAAACCTACGGGCTGGCGGCCATCTGGAAAACAACCCCTTCCCAGGGAGAGAAGAAAAAGGCGGAGAGATGCGAGTAGCCCACCGGGCTCGGGAGAGAGCCCGGACTGCGGACCGGCCCCGCCCCCGAGGTCCGCTCCCCGCCTCCTCTCTGCCGCGGGTTCGCAGCCCCGGGCCGGGCGGCCGGTTACCTTGATGCGCTCCCGGCACTGGGACGGGGTCCGCTCGTAGCCCAGCTCGGCCAGGGCCCGGGACACGCGCTCGTACATGGCCGGCCCGGGGGCCTTGCTGCCGAATACCGTGCCGGCTCCCTCCAGCTGCTGGTACCGTGCCTCCACCAGCCGCTCGTTTCCCCACACAGCGATGAGCGCGTTGGTCTCGGCCGGTGTCCACGACATGCCGCGGCAGGCGGCGGCCGGGGCTCCCCAGGACGAGGCGGCGCTGCGCCCCCCAAGCCCCAGCCCGAGACCCCCTGACGGCGCTGCCCCCGAGCCCGCTGCACTGCCCGGCCCGAGCGGGGAGGCTCCCCGAGGCGTGGAAGGGTCGGATAGCGAAGGGTTTCCGTCGCTCAGGCCACCAGGAGAGGCAGGGGAGAGCACCTCCATCTTCGGGATTTTAAGGGGCGAGTTGGCGGGCCGCTCCGAGCCACAGGGCGCAGCCATCTTCCTAGCGGCCGCCACTGCACCGCTCGGAAGTGACGTCCCCTCACTTCCGGCCGCCGCGGTCTCCCGGGCCGCTGTAGGGCCTGGCTCGCCGGGGGTTTCGCGGCTGGCGGACTTCGCTTCCAGGCGCAGGCCGTCGGCTCCCCGCGGTCTCTCTCCGCGCGCCCGCCCACGCCGCGCGCTCCTCTCCCGGGGCGAAGGCCGGGGAGGAGGCGTGGCGGGGCCCCTAGCAGAGAAGGGAGGGGGCATGAGGGCGCGCCGCTGTGCGGACGGAGCGGAGCCTCCCCACTTCCTCTCCAGTCTCAGCCCCCGCGAGGGAGGGCGCCGCGCGGGGCCGCGGTTAAGGGGGACTAGACCATCGCTCTTCTCTCTGCCCCCCACCCTCGGCCACCCCTCCCTTCAGCCCTGCCCCGGGCGCAGGGCTGACATTCAAGTGGAGGCCGGGGAGCGTCCGGAGGTGTATCCAGGGAGTCGCCAGAGCTGCAGGGCGAGCATCTCTGGGAGAGGCTTTTAAAAGCAGGGCTCTGTAGCTTTTCAGGAGACCCAAACGCATTATTTAAAGAACAGCAACTCTGATTCCAATTATGATAGATTTTCCCGTCCGTGTGGGTGGGTGTGACTGTTTGTAGAAGAATTACATAGCTTACTGCTTTTGTACAGTTTATAGTTTACATATGTTCTAACTCTGGAGCCCAGCAGAAAAGTTATCAATACTTTGCAATACCATTCTCCATTCCCTCTGATTTGGAAGTCGAATGGTTTTCCCTTTGTTTTTCATTTTTCAGAGTAAGTAAGTTAAAAAGAAGACTTCAATTATGACAGGTCTTTGTGACCTCTGGTGATTAGTATATTAATTGCCCCAGAAGTCTCCTTAAAGGCCTGTGATTTAAAGAACATTGGCACAGGAAAACCAACACGTAGCCGTTAGGTATTTCAATGTTCTCGAAAGCCAAAAATCTAATTGTTTATCTTGGGTCTTTTACTTAAAAATCTCAGCAGATTTTTTTTTTCAAATTTGAGTAAGTCATGCAACACTTTTAAAAATAGCAAACATGTTAGGTTAAAAAAAATAGAGCTGAGGTCAGCTCTATTTTTAACTCTCAAGAGTCACCCAAGAGAATGCTACAGTTACCATTGGAAAGCTAAAGGAATCAGCTCTAAGGATACAGTAGAGGAGAAAAATCATCTTTGTGTGTCATACTAAAATGCCACCATAGTTTCTAAGCTACCAGTATGAAGAATCAAAGAAAATCAGAATTTATACTATCTCTTTTTTTTCTGAAACAAAATGATATGGTCCAGCACTTTAGTTAAGACAATGGATTCTAGAGTCAGCATGCCTGGCTTCAAATCCCAGCTCTGCAGTGCCTTGGTGTCTTCATCTGTCAGATGAGGACCTCCCAGCATTCTTGTAAGAATGAAATGAGTTAGTTCAGGTAAAGCCCTTAGAATGGGGCCTGGCTCACAGTTCACATTGTGTGATCATCAGCTCTTAATTTCACTTTTCCTGTATTCTAGTGAATAGGATCTTCCCTTTGTCACTTTCTCTTTGTCACTTTCTACCACTGGTTTCATTGTTCTATTTAGGGCACTAGGGAATCTCAAACAACTATCAAAGCAAATCCACGCTCATTCAGTCCAACAGTCAGTTTTTTAATGTTACGTTTAACGTGTATGAAAGGGAGAGTCGTGCCTAATCGTGCACTAAACCAGAGACGCTAAAGAGTTTTAAAACCACTACTAATCCTGTTCTCTTTTTTCCCATAAGCCTAAAAAGAAAGAAAGAAAAGAAATCCTCTTGCCTTCTATTGTTAATTCTGGATGATTCTCAAATCAACTCTGACTCATGAGGGAAACCTTCCTAGATAAAGTGGGTTGACTGAGAAGTTTAAGGAGGCAATTCTGGCTTGCCTCTCTTTATAATTTATCACTTTTTTATACATCACTCAAATTTTTATCTGATTTTGAATATTTTATAAAAGAAGCCATGTGTATTCTCTGTCTGACTTACCTTATTCAATATTATCTTTTTAATTAGGATTCATCTATTCTGTGTGAGGCTGTGACTTGTGCATTGTTGTTGCTGCAAAATATTCTATTTTATGAATACATCTCATTTTATTTATCCACCCTACTGTTGAATTTTTGGGTTGTCTCTAATTTGGGATATTATGAGTAATGTTGGTACAAACATTCTTGTACACGTCTCCCAGTGCATATGTGCCAGTATTTCTGCAGACTGTATACCTTCCTTCCCCTCCCACCACCCCTCCCTTTTCTTCTTGCTTCTTTCCCTGTGGATACCCAATTATCCCAACTCCATTTACTGAAGAGACCATTTTTTCCCTCTCTGGCAGTGCCATCTTTGGCATAAATCGATGTCCATATGTGCATGGGTCTGTTTCTGGGCTCTTCTGTTACATGGGTCTATTTGTCTTTCTGTTTCTCTGTGTTCCTGTGACAACATCACACTGCCCTACTAATGTCTCACACCGGCTTATGATAAGTCTTATGTCAAGTAGAGAATGTCTCTCCTCTTCTTCCTCTTCTTTTTCTCCCTCCGCCTTAAAGGGTGGCTTGCTATTCTTGATCCTTCACATTTCCAAATACATTTTAGAATGAGCTTGTCAAGCTCTACAGAAAAAGCTGTGGGCGTTTTAATTGGTATTTATTGACTCTATGGACCAATTTCAGAAAAACTGACATCTTCATAGTGATCAGTCTTACAATCCTTGAAAATGATATATCCCTCCATTTATTTAGTTTTTAGTTTCTCCCAATAAACTTTTATAGTTTTCTGTATAAAATTCTTACACACATTTTGTTGGATTTATTCCTAGGTAGTTGGTATTTTTTAACAGTCTTGTAAATGATATCATTTTTACAATAATTTTCTAATTTTTTTGCTGGCAGGGTAGTTTCCCCTCATCAGCATTTTCACTTTCTGGGGTTTCAGTTATCCGTGGCCAACTGCTATTGGGAACCGCCTGCCTGGTTTCAGAAGCTGTAACCCCCATGGCTAAGCCTGAGTGAAGAGACCTTGGGGCCATGGGCCACTGAGGAGACAAAGCTTATCTTCCTGGCAGGGGCGCTGCCTCTGTCCCCCTTACTTCACCCTGCATGGTCCCAGGCGGATGACTGATGAGCCAATGCTGCGTGAGACGCCTCAAGGGAGGGACGACCTAAGATAGGCATGGCCTCGAAGAGGCCCTCAGAGAAGGACTTGGAGGGGCTATAGAAAAAGGGGTGGATGGACCCTCACCCCTCAGCGTTGACAAAGCCTGAGTCCTCATTCTGTTTGCAAGAAGTCTCCTAATCTCTTGGCTGCCTTACTTCCCCTGCCTGACTTAAGCCTGAAACAATGCTGGAGGACGGTGTAGCCCTTTGCTGGAAAGCTGGTTTCCCTGGGGCGATCAGGCCGAAGAAAGAATGCATAAAATCCTGTGAAAACTGCTTTGCTAAGAATGGCCTCAATTTTCTGATAAGGGTCCAAGCATGAAGTTAGTTCGTTTCCCAAAGTTTCACAGCCCTTTAGCTAACTGACCCTGACACAGAACAAGGCCTCATAGTCCTTTGAATGTTATCTATTGTTTGATCGTTACTGCCCAGCAATGACTGATGAGTTTTACCTGTATTCCTGTGCAAATTGAACCCAGTAAAATGTTGGGAACCGCCCTGCCTGGTATCAGAAGCTGTAACCCCTGCCAGGGCTAAGGCTGAGGGAATGACCTTGGACTGTAAGCTAGCAAGGAGACAAAAGCTTATCTCCCTGGCAGGAGTGCCACTTCTGCTCCTTTTACTTCATCCATAACTGGCCCCCAATGCTTGGTCGGTTAGCCAATGATGGGTAAGATTCCCCAAGGGGGGAACAATCTAAGACAGACAGGATCATGTGGGAGGCCCCCAAGGAAGGACTTTGGGGGCTACAGCAAAAGGGGGTGATGGACCCTCGCCCCTCGGCTTTGACATAGCCTGAGTCCTCATTGTCTGTGAGAAAATCTAATCTCTTGGCTGCCTTGCTTCCCTTGCTCCACCTAAGCCTGAAACAATGACAGAGGGTGGTGCAGCCCTGTGCTGAAAAGGGCAGGTTCCCAGAGTGATCAGGCCTAAGAAAGAATATGTAAAATCCTATGAAACCTGCTTTAGAATGCTCTCAATTGAATGATAAGGGTCCAAAGAAGAAGTAAGTTTGTTCCTCAAAGTTTTACAGCTCTTTGACCCTGGCTCAAAATAGGCCCTCAGACTTCCTTGTTATCTATTGTTTGATCCTTACTTCCTAAAAATGAGTAATGAGCTTTACCTGAATTTTTATGCAAACGAACCCAATAATAGCCTGCTTGGGCAGGAGAACGGGGCGCTCTCCCTTAGGGGTGCCCTCCCCTAGGGAGAGTGGCCAAGGTGCTCCCCACTAGAGAGAGTGGCCATTTCATCCCTATTTCTCCACAGGACTCGGTTGTCTCTGTGTATGTTTTTCTTGTGTTTCGATGAGCCATCTGCAGCATTCCATGGTCACTGTAGACCGGTGGCCGTGGCAGTAAAAGCCCATTGAGGAACAGGCTCCTGGCCCTTCTCCTCTGAGAGATCGGCCACTTTTCGTCCCCAAGCAGATCATGTCTTGGTAGACTTATTCTCATCGGTGTCAGACGGGGTGGGGTGAGGACCCTGCTGGCAGAGCCTCCCCACAGACTGCAGTCTGAAAATGGAAAATTCCAGAAATAAGCAATTCATAAACTTTACATTGTACAATTTTCTGAGCACTGTGATGAACTCCTGTGGCCTCCCACTGTGTCCTCCCAGGGACGCGACTCATCACTTTGTCCAGCATCTCTACGCTGTACCCTCTCCCCACCAGTTAGGCACTTAGGAGCCGCCTGGGTCATCAGATCAACTGTCGCCATATCACAGTGTGTGTGTTCAAGTCACCCTTATTTCAGTTAATAGTGGCCCAAAGCTCAAGAGTAGTGAGGCTGGCAATTTGGATATGTCAAAGAGAGGCTGGAAAGTGCTTCCTTTGAGGGAAAAAGTGATAGTCCTTGACTTAATAAGGAAAGAAAAACATTGTATGCTCTGGTTGGTATGATCTACAGTAAGAATGAATCATCTATCCAAGAAATTGTGAAGAAGGAAAAAAATTATGCTAGTTTGGCTGTAGCACGTCAAACTGCAAAAGTCATGGCCACAGTGCAGGGTATGTACTCAGTTAAGATGGAAAAGGTGTTAAATCTGTGGGTGGAAGACATGAACACGAAGTGTGTTCTGACTGATGGTGATGTGTTGCTCTCGAGAAACCACCGAGCCTAGTGAAGGTGTCAGCGAGGGTCCCATGAAATGAGTGACACCAAGCCACTCACTGCAAGTAAGGGGCGCTTACAACAAGAGAGAGAGTGAAAGAGGGCATTCACATAACTTTTACTACAGTGTATTGTTATAATTGTTCTATTTTATTATTCACTATTGTTAGTATTTTACTGTGCCTAATTTATAAATGAAACTTTATCGAGGTAGGTATATATAGAAAAAACATAGGATGAACAGGGTTCGGTAGTATCTGAGGTTCCAGGCATCCCCTGGCAGTCTCAGCACAAATGGCACATGCTAGCATGTGCGCACAGTATCTGCCACCTTCCAACAGGAAGTCTGTTCCCTCCCCTTGGACCTGGGTAAATCTGTGTGACTACCTCAATAAAGCAAATGTGGCAGAAGTGACCCTGTGACTTTCAAGGCTTCGTTTGGAAATAAGCTAAAATAAACTTCTGCCAGTTTCTCTTGAGATACTTGGTCTGAAAACCTTCAGCAACCATGTAAGAAATTGGGCCACCCTGAGTCCACATGGAGAGATCAGGGAGAGAGAGAGAGAGTGGAGGAGCCAGAAGTGCTCCAGCCTCCAGGTGTCTCTCTCTCCAGCCCAGGCTCTAGGCAGGCGAATGAAGGAGCTTTGAAATGACCCAGCCCCAGCCACCACCTGACTACAGCCACGTGAGAGGCCCTTAGCAAGAGCTCCTAGCTGTTCCCAGGAACCCTAGAACATTGATTGTTGTTGTTCCGTGCCTCTAACTTGTAGGGTGTTTTTTTATACAGCGATGGGTGAGTGGAACAACGATCTTTCCTACTCAGCACACCAGCCTCGACTCCCACCTTAGATACATAACAGTCTTGCCACACTTGTCCTAGCAAACAAGTCAAGTCATTTCTGTTTTGGGCCCTTTGGACACGTCGCAGATCCTCATCTGAGAACACGGTCATCTCGGGTCTTCAGGTAATAGCCTCCTCCACAGCTCGTCTCCTCAGATGTCACCTCCCTTGACTGCCTCTCCACCATACTGCCGTGTTGTTTTGTCGACATGCATTTTCTTTATGTATATTAATTTCCATGCATTTATTATATGCTACCCCCCTCTAGAATGTCAGCTGTCTAGAAGCCAAGCATTTTGTCCATTGTGTTTGCTTCTAATAGATCCAGCACTTAAAATAGCAGCCAAGATGGAGTAGCAGGGACTGGATATACCCTTCCACATAAATAACTGGAAAGCCAAACAAGATATGTCAAGCAATGGTTTTCAAGACACAGGACACCAGACAATGAAGGACAGTGAACCCTGAGAGATGGAGAACAGACAAGGTGACTGTGGCAATGGCTTCACAAATGTGTGCATGTGTTACAGATGATCAAATCGTACACTTCAATGTGCACAGTTCACTATGTGTTAATTAGAGTTTCATAAAGCTGTTATTAAAATATTTCAGGAAAATACTAGGCATTCAATAAATACTTGTTGACTGGCCATTTACTTTCTTAGACTGTGATTTCTTAGTGATTAGGGATTGATTTTTATACACATGTTTATGTAATATTGAGCAAAGTACCATGACAGAATAAGTATTCAAATGCTATAAATATTATCACAAAACATTTATTACATATCCATTAGACTGGTGTATTTTAAGTGAGACTAAAGATAATATATTTTCCTGACCAAAAAATGTTTAACTTCATTAGCAATCAAAATACAAAATAAAATAATGACAAACTATTTTTTAAATTTTATTTATTTACTTTTAGAGAAGGGGAAGGGAGAGAGAAAGAAAGGGAGGGAAATATCAATGTGCAGTTGCCTCTCATGCACCTCTACAAGGGACCTGGCCTGCAAATCAGGCATGTGCCCTGACTGGGAATTGAACTGGTCACCATCTGCTTTCCACTGAGCCACACCAGCCAGGGCTGAAAAACTATTTTTACCTTTCAGTTCACAAATAGTTTTGAATGATAGCACAAGCATGAGTTATTTTATATTCAGAAAGAAAAGAAAGCTATTTCCATTTGTAAAGCATTTCATAATACCTACTTGACAAGAGATTGGGGAAATAGATGCTCTCTCCTCCACTGCAACTAAGAAAGTAAGCTGGGAGATATTTTCTGTAGGATAATTCTAATAAATAATCAAACATTTAAAAAAATAAGAACCCCTCGATCCAGCTATTCCACTTCTAAAATGTATATCAAGAAAATAAGATTACACACGAAGATTTAGTTAAAAGATTGTTTATCTCTACATTGTGTATAATACAAACAATTAGAATGGACCTGTTAATCCAGCCATAAGAAACTGGTGAAATGAACACCGCTGTATTTATTGCATGAAATATTATTCTGATTGGAAAATGATGTAGTAAATGAGTCATCTTAAAGAGATGCTCAGAGTATTTTTTATTAATGAAAAAATAGGCTTTTAAAGAGAATGAAATGACAATTTACAGACTGGGAGAAAATATTTGCAAAACACACATCTGATAAAGGACTTGTATCTAAAATATACAATGAACACTTAAAACAATAAAAAACAACCCAATTTTTAAAAATGGGCACAAGATCTGAGTGATGATATATAGACAAAAAAGAATATATACACCAAAGAAGATACACAGATAAAAATACATGCATATGAGAAGATGCTCAGTGTAATACATCACTGAGGAATTGCAAATTGAAACAATGAATACCACCATGCATCTATTTGGATTTAACCAGACTGGTTAAACAATGCCAAATGCTGACAAGCATGTGGAGCAACAGGAATTCTCACACTATTGGTGGGAATGCAAAATGGTACAGCCACTCACAAACCTAAGCACGGTCTTACCATACTGCCCAGAATCGGGCTTATGTCCACACAAAACCTGCACATGAGGGCTTATATTAGCTTTTTGCGTAATTGCCAAAAAACAGGAAGTAACCAAGAAGTCCTTCAGGGAAAAACAAACTGTGGTACACCTATACAATGGAATATTATTCAATAAATAAAGGAAATGAGCTATCAAGCTATGAAAAGACATGGGGGAATGCACAGTGCTTAGTGGGAGAAGCCAGTCTGAAAAGGCTACCTAATGTCTGATTCCAACTCTATGATGTTTTGGAAAAGGCAGAACTACAGAAACAGTAAAAAAGATTAGTGAGTGCCAGGGGTGCAGCAGGAAGGAGGCAGGAAGGGATGGGTGGGTGGAGCACAGGCGACATAAAGTATACCTGATAGGAAAGTATGAAGCATAAGTACGACGATCATGAAGTGCAGTTTGCATGGAGCCTGGCACATGCCAAACACATAATAAATAAAAAACAGTTGTTGCTATTTCTGCTCATCTGCATGTTGCTAAGGAAGGTCTCCCACCCTCAAACCCTGAGCTGACCCAACACTGGCAGCCTTGCCACCGCTATCTGTCCTGACACCCTTAGATCCAATCCCAACATGCCCTTTACTTGTTCATGCCCTTCACTGGAAGTCCAGGATCCCATAATATCCCAAAGGACTTGGGATTTAGTGCCCATAAACCTCTGTAAATTCTTTTCTGATGCCATTCTCCTGCCCTCCAAACTCCTGTGTCCTCTGGAGTTTGTGATCAGTGATCAGGAAACCTCCCTCTGTCCTCAATCTCTTCTCTGACCTCTTTTTTTGCTCTGTACTTTTTGCTCTTACTCAGGCTTGACTGTTCCAAGCTCCCCCGTCAGCCCTCCCCAGTGACAGCTGTTGCCTCTCAACTCACTTCTTCCTCTCAGGATTCTGTTTAAATCCAACTGTCTGCCCACTGCCCACCCGCCCTGTGCAACTGCTGGTGGTTAGGGACACCAGGCTGACTAGTCCGCCTGCCAATTAAACTGTGACCGTGGACCTCAAGGGGGCCCTTGGTATGGTTCAGCAATCATTTCATTTTTCTCGCTCATTCTTTTCACTCTCCTGCTTGACTGTTTAAGCCTTGTCTAATATGTCTCTCACGTTAAATTGTGAAGAAGGATGCCGACTTTTCTCTTTCTTTTTGCATCTGGACATCCAGTTGTTCCCACACTGTTTGTAGGACAGACTATTTTTTCCCAGTTGAATTGTCAAATATCAATTGGCTATAAATGTGAGGGTTTATTGCTAGACTCCCAGTTCCATCCCATGTCTCTCCCTCTGTCTGCATGAGGGCAGCATGACAGTAAGTTCTGAAATTGTGAAGAGCTAGTTGTTCAATTGTATTCTTACTCAAGATTGTTTTGGCTATTCTGGGTCCCTTGTATTTCCATATGATGTTTAGCATCACTTTGTTAATTTGTGCAAAAACGCCATCTAGAATTTTCACAGGGATTGCATTGATTTAATCTGTAGGTCAGTTTGGGGACAATTGCCATCTTAACAGTATTAAGTCTTCCAAACAATAAACATAAACTATCTTTCCATTTATTGAGATCTTCTTTAGTTGCTTGCAACAATTTTTGTGGTTTTCAGAGTGCAAGATTTACACTTCTTTTGTTAAATGTATTCCGAGATATTTTATTCTTTTCAATGCGACCCTAAATGGAATTGTTTTCTTAATTCTATTTGAGCTTTTTCATTGCTCGTGTCTAGAATTACTAGTGATGTATGTAACTGATCTTGTAATATACAACTTCTTTGAAGATGTTTACTAGTTCTGATCATTTTTTAGTGAATTCTTTATGATTTTTGGTGTACAAGATCATGTCATCTAAAAGTAAAGTTATTTGTACTTCTTCCCTTCCAGTCTGGACAACTTCCATTTCATTTTCTTCTCTAAGTACCCATCTAGAACCTCCAGTGCAATGTTGAACAGAAGTGGTAAGAACATATAACCTTGACTTATTTCTGATCTCGGGGCAAAGCATTCAGTCTTGTACCATGAAGGATGATGTTAGCTGCGAGTGTCGCATGGATGTCCTTTGTCAGGTTGAGGAAATGCTCTATAATTCCTAGTTTCTGAGTATTTCTTTTAGTAAAGGGAGTGTTGGGACTTTGTCATTTACTTTTTCAGCCTCTTTTAAAGTGATCATGTGATTGTTTTCCTCCTATTGATATAGTGAAATATATTGACTTTCAGTTTTAGTTAAGCAACTTCACATTTGGGGGATAAATTTTTTTTAAATATATATTTTATTGATTATGCTATTACAGTTGTCCCATTTCCCCCCTTCTCTCCCCTCCACACTGTACCCCCCTCCCACCCACATTTCCCCCTTTAGTTCATGTCCATGTGTCATACTTATGAGTTCTTTAGTTTCTACATTTCCCATACTATTCTTGCCCTCCCCCTATCTATTTTCAACCTACATTCTATGCTACTTATTCTCTATACCTTTTCCCCCTCTCTCCTCCTCCCACCCCCCTACTGCTAGCCCTTCATGTGCCCTCCATTTCTGTGGTTCTGTTCCTGTTCTAATTGTTTACTTAGTTTCTTTTGGTTTTGCTTTAGGTGTGATTGTTAATATTTGTGAGTTTGCCGTCCTTTTACTATACATGTCTTTTCTTTATCTTCTTTTCTTAGATAAGTCCCTTTAGCATATCATAAAATAAGGGATTGGTGATGATGAACTCCTTTAACTTGACCTTATCTGAGAAGCACTTTATCTGCCCTTCCATTCTAAATGAGAGCTTTGCTGGATAGAGCAATCTGGGATGGAGGTCCTTGTCTTTCATGACTTGGAATATTTCTTTCCAGCCCCTTCTTGCCTGTAAGGTCTCTTTGGAGAAATCAGCTGACAGTCTGATGGGAACTGCTTTGTAGGTTACTGTCCCCTTACGTCTTGCTGCTTCTAGGATTCTCTCCTTCATATTTACCTTGGCTAATGTAATTATGATGTGCCTTGGTGTGTTTCTTCTTGGATCCAACTTCTTTGGGGCTCTCTGAGCTTCTTGGATTTCTTGGAAGACTGTTCCCTTTGCCAGATTGGGGAAGTTCTCCTTTATTATTTGTTCAAATACGTGCTCGATCTGTTGCTTTTCTCCTTCCGATTCTGGTACCCCTATAATTTGGATATTGGAACGTTTAAAGGTGTCTTGGATGCTCTTAATCTTTTCCTCAATTTTTTTGAATTATTTCATCATGCTTTCCTGCTTGGTTGATTCTATCTTCCTTCTGGTCCACTGTATTGTTTTGAGACTCATATTCCTTCCTTTCACTATTGGCTCTCCTCCGCGTGTCTTCCTGCATCTGTTTTATGGTAATCTGCATTCTTTCATCTAAATTTCATCCAAAATCAACCAGTTCTGTAAGCTTTCTGATCACCAGTGTTTTGAACTGCGCATCTGATAGATTGGCTAATTCTTGGTCGCTCAAAAGGATGAGTCCTGGGGGACTGATCTGCTCTGCTGAAAACATTTTTTTCTCCCCGTCTCTCCTTTTTTTTTTTTCTGGTCTGGTTGCTCTTGTTACGGTGGGGGGCGGAGCCTTAGGTGCTCACCGGGGCTGGGAACCCCAGTCGCTAGATTGTGACATTATATGTGGGGGTGGGGCGGGAGCGGGGGCGGGAGAAAACAATGGCGGTAGTTCCGTTCCCCTGGACTCAGACCCTTGTCTGGGCTTCTGGGCCGCGAGTTCTGCCCTGGTCCACAATCGCTACCCCTCTGGGTCTGCCAGCCGCAGCTTGCGTACTCAGGGATCACCGCTGCCTTCTTGCGTGCTGGATGGCTTTTGCGCCGATTTCGCGCCAAACCTTCCCCCGACCTGAGCCAGCCCCGCGCCCGCCTGGCTGGTCTTCTCCTACCAGTTCGGATGAACGTGTCTACTTCAACTTCTTGGCTGCCCAACTTCCATTCAGATAAATCCTCTGCCGGATCTGGGTGTTATTCTGATAGTGAATTATTGTTGTAAATTATTGGTTTTCTAATCTTGGTTGTACGAGGAGGTACAGTGCATCCACCTATTCCTCCATCTTGCCGGAAGAGGGGGGGATAAATTTTTGCATCTATATTCACACTCCAATATTAGGCTCCACTAATAATCGGCTGGCTGCTTTACTGTTTTCTGTCATGACATGGGGCACAAGTTACCCCCACAATTCGCAGGGTAATTGCTGAGGGCAGTCTCCGAGGTTCATCCTGCCCCTAGGAGGGCTGTTCTTAGCTGTCTCTTTCCCTGGCTCTCTCTGGCGAGCCTGGTGGGCTATAGTCAGCGTATTCTCCTCATGGAGCTCCCAGCATCGTTTTAATTGCTCACCACAAAATCTCCAGTATTTTCAAGAGCATCCCTGAACTGCCTAAGGGGGTCTTCCTGCTTCCATCCAGCTACCTCTCTGACCTGGTTGCCTGCTGCTGCCCCCCAGCTCCAGCCACAGTGGCCTTGTTGCTCCTTCTTGAATATACACTGCATGTGGATGAGCTTCTTGGGTTGGCAATACTCTGCATGTTACCACACACCAGCACCAGGAGGCAACCACATTCCTGAGGACCCCAAAATTTGCATTTGGAACCCTCTCGGTCATAGAGTCTGCCCAATGTGTCTCGTCCTTAGGCTGGTTCTAATTTGTATCCTTTCATTATAATAAAACTATCGTCAAAAGTCCTGAGTTCTGTGAGTCATCCTAGCAAATTATGGAACCTGAAAGGGGCCATGTGAGCCCCCTAAGTTTTAGCCAGCTGGTCTGAAGTGAGGGTGACCCAAGGGATCCCTGAATTGCACCTGGTGCCCAAAGTCTGGAGCACACGTGGCAGTCTGGAGGATTGTGCACTTAACCTTGAGTTTGACTCCTCATGGTAGCATTGTAAGAAGTAAGGCAGGCATAGCTAGTGTCTCAGGTTGAGAGAAATAGTGATGTCTGGTGGGCAATGATTGTTTAAAACCACTGAGATGGTTTTTTACACCTCAAGTTAGATCCTGGGTGGCATTCAGTACCTCTAGGTGAACACCACAGCACCCGATGTTTGTACAGCTTAGCTTTGCAAGTTGCTTTCACCTTTCACAGGTGAACAATCTGAAGTGAAGGGGAAGTCACTTGCCCAAGGTCACTGGACTCAAACCCAGGTGTCTGGCTTCAGGGCAGAGCTGTTCCCACAAGGCCCACCACTGCAGAACTCAATTCCAGCACGCACGTACACAGGGGTCCGTAGGACTGGTTCTTCACGTGGTTTTGGAAAACTGGAGCAACTACAGACTTAGGACTCAAGATTCTCCACTCCCCACCCCGTGACTTTTCTCCTTTTGGGCCAGTGAGATTTGGAGGAAAAACGTAGAAACCCAGGTCTTCTCCTATTAAGAACCATGTGTTCCCTTAGAGCTCCTCATACTAGTAGTGGCCCTTCCCACGTGAGAAGAGAATTTGTTACCCTCGGCAAGGCCAAAATTGGGTAAGCAAGGAAACTTTTAGCTCTGAGACTCAAGAGATCCTGCGCTAGAACTGGTATCCCAGTCTTCCAGTACTACCATGTATGACTTCTTGCGTGCATTGGAAGGTGGTGAGCCAAACTTCCGGAGCAGATGGAAAACGGCAAACATGTAAATTTCCAGTTTCAAGAAAAAAAATACATTGGGCTCTTAATAAATGAAATATGCCCCATTTCACTCGTAATATGCAAAATACAAATTAAAACTACAAGAAGATGTCATTTTTACCTGTCAGGTTGGCAGAGAAAAAAAAGCTGGATAGCGCATTATGTTTGCGATCTGGGGAAACCTCGTCTGGCACCCTCATAATATTGTTGGTGAGGCTCAAAATCGACATAACCTGTTAAGGAGACGTGGGAATATTTCACAAATGCATATTTGCATTAGATGCAGCAAGTTCACTTTTTGGAATTTATTCTAAAGTTGTATCCACATGTTAGTGTGAAGGTGTCCGCTACAGATTGAAAAACATTGTCACAATATTGCGTAACTCTCCATGAAGAGAGGAGCCCATTTCTTCCCTCTGCGGTCTGGGCGGGCCCTATGGCTCACTTTGATCAGTGAAATGTAGCAGAAGTGACGCTATTCCAGAGCCCAACCACAAGAGGCTTGTAGCTTCCATTCTCAGGCTGTTGGAATTCTGCCCCTGGGACAGCTGGTGGTTAGAGGCTGGAAAAACACCGGAGAGGCTGTTAGCAAAGGCTGGAGGATTGGGGCGTACACAGCGGTTGGGGACTGGGAACGCAGCAAGAGTGTGGTTATTAGAGGCTGGAGCAAGGGCAACGTGCGTCCCGTGGTTATGGAATAATTGGCAAAATGTTGCCTATGGAAACTTGAAAGATAGAAAATGCCCCTAATCAACTCTAGAAAACATAAGATAAGAAGACCTTCAGACAGAATGTTGAAAGTGTGGCTGGGTTTCTTCTCACTGAATGTCCAGGGAGCGGGATGAGCAGAAGGAGGAGCTGTTCAGCCTACAGGCAGAATCTGGGGGAGACTCGGAAGCCCAGCGATTTGCTGGTTTGGCAAGTATAACCTTCTCTTACCCCTGGTTTTTCCAGCTGGTAAACATTTCTCAGAGAAGTCTGAGAGCAAAAGTCAAATTAAGGGTGTATGGTTGCAAGAACCCTCACTCAGACCCCTGAACGACATAAGGTAAAGCCTAAAGGACTCTCTGAGAATATTAAGGATGTTTTCAATACTTCCTCAAAGTGTCACCCAAACACCTTGATTGTCTTGGCACGATCAACATGGCACACCACAAAGTCCCCTGGTTTTGATGGCATTGCGTGCATTGATCACTTGAATACGAGAGGAGAGGAAATGGACCCCGAAATGACTCAGGGGCCTATCCTGTCAACGACGATCCCGGGGAGCGTGCCAGCACACCTGCCCTGAGTCTGAGGACCGTGAGCGCACCTTGCTCCTCCTGCCACTCAGCGGCACGCTGCTGGAAGCCCCCTTCAGACTCAGGAGGTGGCAGAGACGACACTGGGCAACACTGCACCAGTTGATGTACTGGGAGCCTCTGAAGGCGACACGTTCTGAGGGAGGCCCAGAGCAAGAAGAGCCTCTGCCGCAGGCTCTGGCTGCAGTTTAAGTGGCCGTAGGACCAGCAGATTCCATGGTGCTGGTGACGTTTGTTGCAGACGTGCGTGTCCTGTCTTGCAGGTTCCACTTAAAAAGCCGCAGTGGCCCTGGCCACTGTGGCTCAGTGTGGGCATTGTCCCGCAAAGCGAAAGGTCTCTGGTTTGATTCCCGTTCAGGGCGCATGCCTGGGAGATGTCCCCAGCCAGGGAGCAGCGGGTTCAGCCCCCGGTCAGGGGATACTCGAGAAGCAACCGATGGATGTTTCTCTCTCACATCAATGTTTCTCACCCTTTCTTTCTCTCTCTCTCTCTAAAAATAAGTAATAATAATAAAATCTTAAAAAAAAATAAAAAGCTGCCGTGTACCCCTCACGGTTCTGCTGCATGGCCACGCCCGCAACAGTTAACATTCTCAGGAGCAGATCTTAGCGAGGGACGGGGGAGAGTCGGCAGATAAATATCCCAACGTCCTTGCCCCTCCCATGGGGCGACTCTGAGGCGTGTCCGAAACCAGCTCCCAGGGCTCCTGATGGGATTAGATCCTGGTTCCTCACAACTCGCCCTTTACTGGCTTTCTTCCGTTTCCTCCCACACCTGTTTCCCTGCTGGGGATCCTTTTCCCCAAATGGCTCCTTGGGCTGGAACCCTTGTCTCAGTGTCTGTCTCCGGAAGAATTTAACCTAACCAACCAATGGCTAGAAGGGAAAGGATCTTGCTCATCTTTGGCTTCTGCCCAAAACAGAGCTTTAAAAAAAATTTTTCCCCCAGTATGGAAAATTCCTGTGATGCAGTGCTTTGGTTTACCGACAGTTCCGTGAGTTTCTGCGGTATTGCCAGCGCATAACATTCTCTTGACCACTCTAAAGGTCTGGCGGAGCCTCCTGAAGCCCTGGAAGTGAGGTAGGCTGATTCTGTGTGCACAGAGCTTTGGGGCTGGTAGGCACGGAGAACTGCCACTCACAGGTGCTTTCTGGTAGATACTACACTAAACGTTGTACGTGCATTATCTTATGTAAGCCTCACTTACAGGGGAGAAGGTGAGTCTCAGCTCAGAGGAGTTAAGTCACTTCCCCCAGTTATACCACCGGCAAGTGATGATCTAGACTTTGATTCTCTGAGACAGTCTGACCCCAGCTTACGTGCAGCCTAATACCACTTTCCTCGTGCCGGTCACCACAGTTTTACTGCTTAGTAGAAAGCATACCCTTCTTTTAAGAGGAAGACCCCCTGCTGAACTGTACTCTTTCTCTCCCCTCCCACCCTGAGAAGGTGGGGGTACAGTAAAGAATCCTGGATTGGACAGTATTGGCAGAGAAGAGCCGGGACTGGAAGCATGAGATGGGAACAGAAGTGGGGGGGACCCTACCACAGCTGAGAACCATAACAAGACCACAAGACTCCCCCAAATTGCATCTCTCTGCCAGGTAACTTGGGCTTTTCAAGATATGGGGGAGTTCTACTTCAGGGCCTTAAGTGGGTAATGGAAATTCCCAGTTAAACAAATAAATGAAAGAAGACAGAACCAACTATATATATATAGTTATATATGTATACAGGTATATATGTATATATGTGTATATATATAACTCTCTATATACTAATAAATGTTGTTAATGTTAGTAGTGGAAAAAAAAACAATAAACACACTTATGAAATCTCATGTTTGTAAGTGAATTTCAAAGACCAAATGTTGGTTTGAATGAGTCTATTGCCTTGATGAACAGTAACTCAATAAAAAGCGTGTGTGTGTGTGTGTGTGTGTGTGTGTTTTAAACTAGTTTCCTGGTATGAGAGGCAGGAGAATGTGTAATAGGTGTGAACATACTTCTATTTATTTATGGTCATTAGTGGCCTATAACCAGGGTACAACCTTCCAGGTAAACATTTAACTTTGGAGCATTAGTAGAAGATGACTCAATAACTTTTCAATTTTTTCTTTCGTTATGTGAACTCTATCACTTTAGGTCTGTAGCTTTGAAGGCCATGTACTCAACACAGGTGCAAATAAACTCCCATATATTATTTACAGCACGGGATGGCTTACACAAGGGCTTCCTAGTACAAATGGAGTTGTTGGTTTTGCATCTCTAATTAGTTCCTGCTAACCTAGCCACTAAAGCAAATTCCTTTGTGAAAAAGGTTCCCAGGCACGACCTGGCGATTGTTTTAATGGCTTTTCAATGAAGGGTGACGTTTGTGCCGCATGCCCTGCAGACAGTCCATAAATATGTTTTGACTGACTCTGTCAACAATCCACATAGAAAAAACCTCAAATATGGGCCATTCCTGTTGGGAACTGCCCTGCCTGGTATCAGAAGCTGTAATCCCCGCCAAGGCTAAGGCTGAGGGAATGACCTTGGACTGTAAGGTAGCAAGGAGACAAAAGCTTATCTCCCTGGCAGGAGTGCCTCTTCTGCTCCTTTTACTTCATCCATAGCTGGCCCTCATTGCTTGGTCAGTTAGCCAATGACGGGTAAGATTCCCTAAGGGGGGAACGATCTAAGACAGGCACGATCACATGGGAGGCCCCCAAGAAAGGACTTTGGGGGCTACAGCAAAAGGGGGTAATGGACCCTCGCCCCTCGGCTTTGACAGAGCCTGAGTCCTCATTGTTTGTGAGAAAATCTCCTAATCTCTTGGCTGCCTTAGTTCCCTTGCTCCACCTAAGCCTGAAACAATGACAGGGTGGTGCCGCTCTGTGCTGGAAAGAGCGGGTTCTGGGTGATCAGGCCTAAGAAAGAATATGTAAAATCCTGTGAAACCTGCTTTGTTTAGAATGCTCTCAGTTGAATGATAAGGGTCCAAAGAAGTAAATTTGTTCCTTGAAGTTTTACAGCTCTTTCACCCTGACTCAAAATAGGCCCTCAGACTTTCTTGCCATCTATTGTTTGATCCTTATTTCCTAAAAATGAGTAATGAGCTTTACCTGAATTCTTATGCAAAGGAAACCAATAAAAATCCTCTCTGGAGGGGGAACAGGGCAATCCCCACTAGAGAGACTGGCTGTTCCATTCCTACTTCCCCACAGGACCTGGTTGTCTCTGTGTATGTTTTTCTCGAGTGTTGATGGGCCATCCACAGCATTCCACAGTCACTGCCAGTCAGTGATTGCGTCACATTTCAATGGTCTCTTTTCCCTCATAGTCTCTGTCTTTAGTGCAGGCATCTGATAACACTTGAGGTGAGCAAGGCGCTGCCGCAGAGGAGGAGGGTTACTCACTGAAGCACTCTGGGAAGTTTTACCGCCTCCAGGACTGTATGTGAACCTGGGATCTGCCCGTCCCCACGTGAGGGGGGATCAGCTGAGAGAAGGAAGTAATGGCCCAGCAGGCTAAAAGGGCAGTTTCCCACCTACGTGAGAGAACTGGGTATTGGTACAGACAACTCCCTGTTTTCTGTATAAGGTATAGGTGTGCTGTCACCTTGGCATTGTGGTAGATACTTCAATATTGTCCATATCTGCTGTAGGTAGCTTGAGACATCTTCACCTGCTTTTCTCCCCAAACACTGAGCCATCCTATAAGATATAGATACATATCGTATAGCCATATTCATACATATGTGTGTGTGTGTAATTCTTGCTATAGGTGTGGTGTGTTGAGTGTCACCCGAGGGTCACGATCATTTGGGGCATAATAAAGACTATCCACATGCAAACTGGAATTTAGTAAGAGAGCGCTTGAGCGGATTCTAGAGTCAAAATAAAGCTTCTGTTTTTACTTTGAGAAAAGTTCCTTTGCGCAACGGGACAAAGAACTCCCGGGTGGCAGAAAACAAGAGGGCGCCCGCAGACCCGCGCCCGCAGACCCGCGCCCGCAGACAGGTGCTGGGGAAAGAATGCTGGCGATGTGCGGGCCGAGTGCCTCAGGGCTGCCGCGTGCTCCATGTTGCGTCAGAAACCTCTACTTTGAAGTTACGTTGTTCGCATTTTTTTTAGTTAAAGAACCCATTTTTAAAAAATTTATACAAGAGGGTGTACCCCTTTTTCAGAATGAAAAACTAGAATGTATTGGCGGGTTCTTTGTCACCGAGAAGGAAGGTAAGGAATTGCTCACGTACATCGGCGGGTTACAAAGTTATTTTCAAGCAACTGTTCCCCCTGCCTCCACTCCGGAGCCCCCTAAACGGAGAAATACTGCTCTGCTCTGGCCTCTGATTTGAAAAAAGTCGAGTCTAGGCCCGGCTTCAAGCACAAGGTTAATTCTCATTAACGAGGCAATGTCTGCCACCTGGTGGTAGGAAATAAAATGCCATCAGTTTTGCTCATCTAATCTCGATTTTTAATTCCATTTTTGCAAATCCATCCTTAGGCTCCAAGGTGGGGCTCGTTTGTCACCAGCCAAAGGCTCCTAACTGGTAATAAGGATACTGATGCCTTGAAGAGAATGTGTCAGCAACTCTCTGCCACTCGGAAGTGTTTTAGAACAGCTGGGAGAGAGAAACAAAGGCGAGGAGGGACTATTAGGTGAGGGTTCCCCGAAAGAAGAAAACGAGCATGAAAGCATTCACTCGTACACAATCATTCATGGAGGCACTATTGAGTACCCAAACATATGCTGATTAATTTACACATTGAAACGTGTAAGACAACCGCCCTGCGCCTTTAGTGACAGTGATAAGGAGAGGAGTGGATGATGGGCCTAGGTGGGGAAGACAAACCAGGTAATTCTTGCTTCCTTGGAAGGGGGAGGAGAGCACGGAGCCATCGGGTCCCTGAGGGGGAGCGCTGAGTCTCCAGCAAGGAGACACGCACTGGGCTAACTCTGGCAGAGCCCACAGTTTCTCAAGGGCTTAACCTCTCCTCCCTCGCAGACAGCAAGGGCACCCCGGTACCCGGGGGAACGTCGACTTCCAACGACCTTCTCCAGCACTGCAGAAATTTCCGTTCCTTTCCCTTTCACTGGCCCTTGCCTTTCCTTCCCTCTGGGCCCTCAAAGTGTGGTCCTCAATGCTGTCATCCCTGGGGAAACTCAGAAATGCAAATCCTCAGGCCCTGCCCCAGACCAAAGGAATCAGACACCCTGGGCGTGTTTTAACACTCCCCCCTCCAGGTGATTTTGATGCATGCTCACGTTCGAGAACCACTAGTGGAGAAAACCGTGTGAGTATGGACCAGGGGGCCGTGGGAGTGGGGTGCAGCTAAGGAAGGAGCAATGGACCCTGCGAGCCAGTCTAGTCAGCCCCGCGGAGTGTGAGACAAAGCTGAGGAACGGTTGCAAAGGGAGGTGACAGTCACTGCAGAGGCTTTGGCCAGTTCACTTTGGCACCGGTGTCTGGACACTAACCCCCAAATTCGCCCTCGGTCAGACTTGTTAGGGAACCAAGATCTTCAGACTGGAGACAGGACTCAGCCTCCACCTCACACTCCTCCAGTGAGGGAGCCCTCTAGTGTCCAGGGCAGGAACGACCAACTGCGGCTGCGCCCACCTCGCCCAGGCTCGGCTCCGGCTCTCTCCACTTTCTCCCAGATCCACGGAAGTCTCGGCTCACCTCCCTGGCACTGTGGCGCAATGGAAAACCCGTCCAGGGGCCGGTGTCCCCCCCGGGAGGCACTCTGCACCCTGCTCCTTCCTGTTGGTGGAAAGAATACTGCCTCCCAAAGGGAAACGCTACCCAAGTGCACAGTGTTGCAGTGCGCACAATACGCCACAAGGCGGGCGTTATGCCTTCGTATTTTTCTCTCACCCTCCCCGCATCCCGTCTGTCTTTGCCTCCCTCTCTGGCATTTCTAGCTCAAAATGGGCACTTAACAAATAATGTGAAATAAACAACTGAAGCATGCTTCTGCTATCTTCCATATTTTTTACCAGCTGCTGCCAAAAAGTGCCAGCCCAGAGCCAGGGGCGCAGACTTCGCCAGTCTGTTGTGAAGAAACCACAGCTTTTTTTTTTGGTGGGGGTGCAGTACTAGGCTTACTCAGGCAGCTCCCTGTCCTCCGCGCCTCCTCCCCACACTGGGCCCCACAAAGAGCGGAAGCCGGGGTGGGGGGCGAGGCTCAGTGTTGCCAAAGTCCTGGTCACCTTGGCCTGCAGTCCCTCTAACTCTGCTGCAGACTGGAGGGTGCGCCTGAGCCCGGAGCAGAGCGCCAATCCCCCCGCCCCGCCCCGCACCCCCCACCCCGCCCCGCCTCCCGGGCCCGGTGACTGTCAGGCCGCATCTGCTCCAAATTTATAGCTCCTCCTCGGGCCCTGGCCGGCCTCTCCACGGCCTCTTTACCAAGTGCAGGCCCAGCTGAGACCCCTCCCGCGGGGAGGGAAAGGACACACCGCCCCGGCCCCGGGCTGGGAGCGGGAGCAGGAGCAGGTGTGAAGCGGGGTTCGCAGCCGCGCGCGCGGTCACCCTCCAGAGCACCGCGGAGACCCGGCTTCACCCCCGCATGCAGACAATGGCGCGGGGGTCTGGCCGAGGGCGGCTCATTACCCCGACCTGCCTGGAGCGGATGATGGAGGAGGCGGGAGCAGGGAGGGCCGCCCCAGCGCCTTGCGCAGACCCCAGGGCGGAGGGCTGGAGAGAGCAGGGGGCGCGGCCCGACAGAGGACCCAGAGGATCTGCGGCCAACACCCACCCCCACGGAACCCCTAAGGACAGCGCTGACCTGGGCTCTCACGGCCCGGGAAGGAGGACCAGGGAACAATGGGAGGTCTGCGGGGCACATGCTCCGCCTGCACCCCGCGCGCGCCGCGGACTAGTGCCCGGGGAGGGGTCGCTCAGTGCGGAGGGAGCGGGGACGGGGGCGGGGGCGGGGGCGAGGGCGGGGGCGGGGTGGGGGAGCTCCGAGGAGGCGGGGGCGCTAAGCAGAGACCGCACAGATACCGCGCTAGGGCTTCCTCCAACAGCCTCCCGGCTCCTGGGCATAAGGGGGGCTTCCCCTCGCTCCCCTTCCCGCCCCAAACTCTCTGTCGACTCAAGTTCGAGGACTCTCTGCGCTGACCCGAACTCTCGGGAGCGGGGATTCCTGCCTTGATTATTTTTCGTGGGCAGTGGATGCCTTTGTTTGGGCTCCGGAGTGCTGAGGTAGAGGCGGGAGTTCACTAAACAACAAAATAACGCCTAAGTTTATCGCACCTGAAAGGTACAGTCAGTTTTCAAACTCCCCCAATTGTCTCAATGATTTTTCTTCATTGTCACTGACAGTGTTCAAATCATTGTAGGATCCAAATATGCCCACGGAGTGGCACGTCTGTTTGAACCGGACGTTTCCCCCTTAATCTCTTTTTTCCTCACAATGTATTTGTTGAAGAAGCAGGGCCATTTATTCTGTAGAATTTCTACAGCCTGGGTAACCCCGTGGTGTCATTGAACGAGTCCTCCTGCCTCCATATTTCCTGTAAGTTGGTTGTTAGGCATAAGAGGCTTGACTAGTTGGTACTCAACTTTTTTTTTTTTTTTTTTTTTTGGCAAAAGCACTTCACAGGCACTATTGTGTCAGGAGTAATGTCTGCTTTTCTGTGCTGTTGTTGTTCTTGTTGTATTAGCACCCAGTGATGCTCGCTGCCCACATCCATTTGTTCATTAGAAGTTGCCACATCGTGGCATTCTATTTCTGTGATTCCATTGTCGTGTGTGAGCTGGAATACCCCCTACGGAAAACCTGCCACCAACTGTTTATCCTGAGGTGCAGTCTGAGTAGGAAAGGTGGGGTAAATAACTTGCTTCTTTTCCTTCACTCATTATTTCTCAAAATTATGAGTTGGTTCCCTAGCATCCTCTAGAGGTGAATAATGGTTTTTAAAAAACATCCTTAGGAACCCATGAATTGAAATATATTGGGTGTGTTTTACACCAAGCATGTTTTGATTGCATGGACATTTAAAACTAGAGGAGCTCTATTAAAACATACGGTGCTGAGGCCCTGCCAGGTGTGGCTCAGTGGGATGGGCAGCGTCCTGGAGACTGAAAGGTCGCCTGTTCCATTCCCATCAGGGCACATGCCTGGGTTGTGGGTTTGCTCAGGTGTGTGAGAGGCAACCAATTGATGTGTCTTTCTCACATCAATGTTTCTCACCCTCTCTCCTTTTCCTTCCCTCTCTCTAAAAATAAACAAATAAAATCTTTTTTTAAAAAAATACCGAGTTCTGGCTTCTCCCCCAGATGGCCTATCTGGCCATCCTGAGCCGCTCCAGCAGGGGCAGAGTGGGCTCCGGTTGAAGGGCGCTGCCCACCTCAGGGGGCACTAACTCCCACCCTGGTCTTCCGGGGTCTTTTCTGCCGCCCCAGGCCCTGCAGTTCTGAGTGTGTAACTCGGGTCCCGTCTGTGTTTACTCTCACAGACGAGAGCACTGCTGGAGTGACCGGGGCCACGAGACGAGTCTCCCCAGAGGACAGCACCAGCCGGACTCTGCCTTGCCTTCAGCTTGGGTGGAGTCCGAGACCTTAGGACACCCTCAGAGAGCCCCCCTCCCAGTCCCCAAACCCCCCGTGGCAGAGGAAACTTGGGAATATTCCCAACTGCTCTTTCTCTCTCGCCTCCCACACCCAGTCAGTCACCTCGCCTGCTAATTAGTTTCTCTGCCTCCATTTCTGTCCCCCTCGAATTTGTTCTTCTCACACACACAAAAATCCAAAACATAAGTCTCATCATGTCGCTCTCTGGCTTTGAAATCTGTCAGTAATTCCTCGTTGCACTTAGGTTAGATGTAAGTCCACACTGTTGGCCTGCCTACAGGATTCCCCTGACCTGGCCCTTTCCAGCACCGCAGGCCTGTTACCTCCCGGCCTCCGTCCAGACTGCATTACCCACGGGGCCCTTCACACAGTGCTGTCTGTGCCTCGTCCTCCGCATTTGCTATTTGCTTCTGTAAGCACCCACTCCTGCACCAGCTAACTCCCACTTACAGTGCAAGTCCCACTTCAAGCTGAGGTCTTCTTAGGAGAACCTTTTTTGACACGCCCCGGCTGTGTTTGGGGTCCTGCTCAGCTCTCCTGGGACATCCTGTGCTTTCTTCTAGAACAGTACCTCACCTGGTGGGGTTTTTGTTGTTGTTGTTTGTTTTTGTATTTGCTTTTTCAAGTCGGGTTTGCTTTTTTCTTTGCTGTCCCTCCTGGGTGATGTGGGAGCTTCCTGAGGCCTGATAGGCACTGTGTCTTTATCTCCGGCACCTAGAACCACAGCGGATTTGGTTAGTAAATGAAATGAGACCAAAGAACTGAAGGTGTGTGAACTTTTTTGGAAGTTCCCGCTTCCCTTGTGGGAAGGGGACTTGATGCAAATGACAACACCACAGTAAGCTCACTCGACGAATGCAGGGGAGGTGCTAGGACTGCCTGGGGCTGAGTCCAGGGTCTGCTGCCCTGGCCGAGTCATGTCATAGGCCCTGCCTTGGCTGGGCCATCCAAGGACTGGAGTGTGTGTGTCTGTATGTGTGTGTACTGTGTGTATCTGTATATGTGTATGTGCACGTGTTTCTTTCTCTGTGTGTATGTGTGCCTGTATACATACACATGTATGTGTGTTTCTCTGTGTGTACACGTGTATAGCAGTGTGTCTGTATGTGTATGCATGCATGTGTGTGTTTTTGTATGTATACAAGTGTGTCTGTACACGTGCATGTGTTTGCTGCATGTGCATGTGTGTATGTGCACACATGTGTTTCTGTTTGTATTTATGCATGCATATTTCTGTGTATATGTGTGTATGCACACGTGTCTGCATATGCACGCATGCATGTTTCTGTATGCGTGTATATGAGTGTGGGGGGCACCTTCCTCCTCCCGCTGGGAGGATAATTAAAGCACCAAGCTGCAGAGCTGGCAGGCAGTGTTCCCCAGGGTGCGTTTCATGGGGTTGATTAATGAGGCCAGGGAGTTAATGAGGAGAAAGCTAAACGGAGGGAACTGAGCAGTGGAGCCTCTCACAGACCCTGGGGTGGTGGGGGGGGCTCCGAAGGCATCTCCGCCCTCTCCTTTCAGGGAGGCCCAGCTCAGCACATGGTGTGCCGGCTCTGCACGGCCCTGGCCCAGCAGAGCAGGGGCCGCCGCCTCAGACTGGCCGCAGTGGGAACCCGCCTTGTCTTCCTTTGTGAGCGCCTAACCCGGAGAAACAAAAAGAAGAGGCCCTTGCCACTTAAGACACACCCCCTTCTTTTCACCTGGGGGAACGTTGTCCCCGGACCAGCTGCAGCTTTCAGTTCCTCGTGAATTAAGAAACAGCTTTGCAGTTACTGAGTAAGCTTAGGCAAGTCACTTCGTCCTTGGAGCCCTGGTGTCTGCACCCGTCAAACAGGACCGTACTCCTTACCCCGCTGACGAGAACTTAGTGCACACCGGACGTTATTCTAAACATTCGGCGTGTATAATGTCATTTATTTTTCCCAGAAAGTCTAGGAGGTAGGCTTTATTATTATCACCTTTATTCCATAGATAACGGCTTCGAGGTGGGGAGTGGAACATAACCTGCCTGAGGCCCGCCAGCCACGTGCCGGGGGTGACCCCAGAACCCGTGTCCTGAAGCCACGGTGCTGGTTGGCGAGGAGGCTTTGAGGAGCCAATCACATAACCCACCAAAAGGACTTTGTAAATTGTAAATTCCCAGTTTTTTAAGTGTTTGTAATGTTCGTAAAAAGATTTTATTTATTCATGCTTAGAGAGAGGGGAAGGGAGGGAGAAGGAGAGGGAGAGAAACATTAATGTGTGGTCACCTCTCACACCCCCCCAACCAGGGGACCGGGCCCGCAACCCAGGCCTGTGCCCTGACTAGGAATCAGACCGGCGACCTTTCGGTTCGTAGGTCTGCACTCAGTCCACTGAGCCACACCAGCCAGGGCCCACTCCCAGTTTTGAACCTGGGCAAGAGACAAGGCTGTGAGGGAAAGAGCCCCTGAACCGGGAGGGAACAGCAGTGCGGCCTCTCCGGCAGCCGGTGGCTTCTGTCCTAACCTTAGCAGTGGAGCCTCGAAGACCGTGACCTCTGTCTGAGCCTCTGCGGTCAGACTGTGGACACAGGAAATGGTCCTCATGTCCCCAGAGCAGTAGTAGCCTCGATTTCAAAGGATAGAGCATGGGGCCAAGGGACAGGGCTGAGTCTGGGCCCAGAACCCGGTTCCAATCTGTGACTGCCCCCCGGTGTGCACCTGGGTGAGGTGCTTGAGGACTCCAGCCTTCCCTGGCGGTGAGGAGTGACTATTTCACTTTCACGCATGTCACAGGATGCTGTAGAAAGACAGACATGAAGCTTTGCATGTGGAAGGCCGTTGTAACTCTGTGCTGTGCTTTGTATGTAGAAATGGTTGGAGGGACATCCAGGTCACTTCCGGGGGGTGCCGGGGCTTTCCAGCGATGGGCAGGAGGGCACGGAGTCTGGGCTCCTGGTGAACACGCCTGCACTACCCCGGCACCCCGACTTTGGGGTCTGCAACAACTCGCTGATCTCTGGTCAAGAGCAATTTGAGAACAGAGTCCCATTAGCCCCACCAAAGTCTTGATGAGTCTGAAATGACTGGATTTCCTCGGGCCGAGTTCCTCCTGCTGAATCAGGGAAATCGAGGCTGCCTTGGCCATCCCCAAACCAGTCTGTCTGCCCCCTTGTCAGACCCCACCACCTTCACGGCCACAGCGCTCCTAAGCCCTGGGCCTCACTAGTGCTCCCACCCCCACGCCCCCCACCGCTGGCTGTGGGAGGGGCCAGCACTGGCAAAACTGGGCATATCCCTAATTTCCTCCAAAGGAGCTAGTGTCTATCGAAACCAATATTTAACATTCCCATTTACATTGAAAGCGGGATTCTGATTATGAGATGGTAATGAGGGGATTAGCCAGAGGAGAGAGCCCCCCTGCCTGGCACCCCCTCCATTGCCCTTTAGTGGGCTGATTCCTGAAGGAGGTGGTGTGGGGGAGGGTGCGGGCTCTCCTACTGGGACAGCAGCAGAGATGCCAGAGCAGGGCAGGGGTCCTCCCCGACCCCTTATTCATGCCTGGAATCAATTAGTCCCAGAAGGGGTGATGGGTGAGCGAGGAGACCCCTGACTCCGAGGGCCCTCCCGTTGCCTACCCCCAGCTGGGCTGAGGCCTCTGCTCCCTGAGTTTCTCCAGGCAGGGCAGGTCCGTGCCACTGCGCTGCCTCTGAGCTGAGCTGGAGGACTGAGGCCATGCAGGTCTCTTGGTAGAACTTTTTCTTGGCTTCAGGCTCCTCTGGCTTAACCTCAAACCCCACCCCCTGCCCTAACCCCGGGTGGCTCTCTGAAATGGCATCCTGGTTCTCCTTGTCTCTGGCTGGGCCTCTTAACCAGGCGGCAGATTATCTCTGGCTCTTCCTGTGGGATGGAGGGTAGGGGAAGGACAGAACCCAAGGGGGTCACCCATCCTGAGGCCCATTTGTTGGTGGACAATTGCGCTCCGACGCGATAATTCAGTGTGTGATTGCGGTCACGCCCCCCCCTTTTGTGCCCCTTTCAGAGCCAATCTCCCAGGCCCAGATGGGTTAATCCATAATGCAGAAGAGCAAGTAATTGGCTGTCAGCCCGGCCCCCTGCACCCCTTCCCCTATTAGTGCCACTGCCCTAATGAAGCCCAGCTTGGAGAGCCCCCTTCTCAATGAGGCGCCAGCCCCAAGCCAGCCAGGCACACATGTGTCTCCACTGCTCTGCCTGAAGCCTGGCTCCCCTCAGGGACCTCCAGCCCAGCCTCCCCGGGGTGACCCAGCTGCCAGGGCTGCAGCAGCCCAGGGGGAGGCTGTGATGGATGGGAGGGAGTTAGTTAATAGAGCCCAAAACACATGGGCCCTGTCCCCCCATCGACCCTCCCCCTCACACACACACACTTTTGCAGCTTCCTCTGACAGCAGCCCTGGCCCTCTGAAATAGCCCGTGGGATATTCCCCGCTCCCACCTCCACCCCAAGCGGCCCGAAGTAGGACCTGAGTGGGCGGTTGTGAAGCTGCTGCTTAGGACAATGGCCCAAGTCATGGCTGCCACCCCATCCCCAACCTCTGCCGACCTGAGTGCCTCTGTGGGTTGGTTCAAGGCCGTGTTCAAAGGTGTTCCTAGCCCTCGGTCTCCATGTCGAAACTAATTTGGAATCTTACTAAGAGATCTTGTTTTCCTTAATTCTCGGGCTCCATCTCTGTTTCTGATCCTCCTTCTGTTCCCGCCTCATTCCCAGTCAGTTCTTAGAGGCAGAAGCGGAACCAAGCCCCAAAGATGAGACATGTATCTGCAGACCAGAGCCCTTGTCCTCGCTGGAGCTGCCCCATCTCGTCCTAGGTTTCCCTGTCAGGGTTTGAGCTCCCTGCCTCTGGAAGGATTCAAGCTGAGCCTGGATGAGATCTGTCCAAAGCATCACAGAAGAGAGGTCCGGGAGATTTGCAGAGGAACCCAGCATTCTCTGACTCCCTGCCCCTACTTCCTGTTCCCACCTCTCTGTTCCCTCCTGCCTTCCATACAAAAAGCGCTGCTGACCACTCTCCCGAACCAGAGGGGGGAAGGAGAGACGGGGCACTGCCTGGGCGTGAGCTGCTCCTGGTGCCCGTGGGGGGCAGGAGCTCTGAGTACTGAAGGGACCCCTCCACCCATCACCTGCCTGCCCTGCTTTCTCTAATTAACCCTTTGAAAGCGGTACTTTTATATTTTCACTATTACTTAACAAAATAGTTTTAAATGGGAGAAAGATGAAAAACATTGTACATATATACCCTCGTACCTCCTTCAACCACTGGTTATATTCTGGTTGACCCCTTCACCCCCGCATTTTTATATGCATCTCAGACACCATCCAGCACAACGGAAGCATATTTATTCAATGTCTCCCATGTGCCAGCTGTAGTGCTTACAATTTTTCTGCCTGGATCATAACTCCAGATCCATTCCTAGCTTTCCTTCCTCTCTTCTAATGCCTGGTTATTGCCATGGAGTAGATATACCTTCCCATCATGGCATATTTGGAAATTCTCACACTTAGAGGCAGGGTCTCAGGGCCTCTGAAGATTGAAATCCACAAGGGGCACCAAAGCCACCGCAGGCAGCCCCTTTATGATGAAGACCACGGGGAGGAAAATAAGGCCCCATGCTGATAAGTGAAGGCAGGGCTCAGGGGGTGGAGGCAGCAACCCTGAGAAGTGTCCAGCCCCATTGCTGATTCGATGGGGGAGCAGCACTGAGTGGTGAAATATTCAGAGGTTGCTTCTAGGGAAGGCTGAATATTTATGAGCCATGCAATCAAGACCTAGGCGGTAAGGCTTTATACTTAAACAGGCAGCAGGATGGGGGAAGGGAAGCTGGAAGGAGAGACGGGAGAAGGAAGCAATGGGAAAAGAAGAGGAACACAAGGAAGGAAGTGAAGGAAAAGTTCCCATGACTGGCCAGAATAGCACTTCTCTGCATGGCCCTGCAGTACGGTTGCATCCTACCCATTGCACAGCTGGGAGTGAGCTCATGTTGAGGCTGAGCTTTTCCAGGTCAGATTGCGCTTCTCTGTGGGAGCCCAGAGACATCTTGGAGTCATCTTTACTTTAAGGAATTGAGCCCCGAGATACGCAGTCCTTGATGATGTAGGAAGACCAGTGTGGGCAGAGGGACCCCGGGGCAGAGGGCCCTGCGGACACTGGGGACAGGTCCTGAAGAATACAAAGAAATCTACGAACACCCACACGAGCAACCCAGAAAGCACAGAGTCCAGACTCAGTGATGGAAGGTGGAAAGCCTATCACATATGTCTTAAATGCAAAACCTTTTTTATTTGAATGTAAATCATTAGAGGCCATGGGATATTCTTTTCAATTGAAAAATGGAACATCTTTTGCTGGATGCAGGGGATTTGAAGATCTTAATTGGTCTCTTCCTTTGTGAATGCGGCACTCACCTACAGAGAGAGGGGGAAAGGGGGCATGGTGGTGGAGAGATGGAGACAGAGGGTGATTAAAACGTAGAATCCGTTTCCGACTTCCCTGAAACTGCAGAAGTGCCAGGAATGACAGAAGGGCACAAACACGGAGAGCAGCAGGTTTAATTACTGACAGGTAGCAGGGACGGAGGGATTTAGGAACTAAGCACTGAATGGTGAAAAAAGATCCAGAGGTCTTAGTGGATTATACTCAGCAGAGTGGCTGTGGAAGTCATTCTGTTACTAGAATTATGCGCACGAGGAGAATGTCGGGGAGGAGGGGGTGGGGGAGGCTTCCTTCTGCTGTCCTCAGAGGCAGGCCTTTCACGGAGGTGTGGGGACAAAGCGCACAGGTGGGGGGCCAGCCTGAATTTGAACCCCAGGTCCCCCGTTTACGAGCCAAGTAACTTTAGGCAAGTCCCGTCATCACTCTGTGCCCGTCTTCCCCTCTGTACAGTAAGGGTAAAAACAGTAGCTATTCACAGAGTTTTTAGAATTAAATGAGTAAAGCACTTAGAACAGCCCTGGCAATAGTAAGTTCACAGTAAATGCAGTCTACCGTAATTCAGTCTTTGTTAACATTACTTGAGTACCAACTATATGCTACACCTTATGTCAGGCACCAGGAGTACAAAGATGAATGAGCATCGTGTCTGCTCTCTAAGAGGAATTTGCAGCTTATGGGAGAAGATAGGCATGTAAGCAAATTGTGAAAACATCATAACTTAAACAGTAGGGGAATAAACCTACTTGGAAGTGGTCTGGGAGGACCCCACAGTCTGGAAGAGTCTAGGGGAAGTCACTACGCAGGTGACAGGTGCTGTATTGCCAGGGCGAAAGGAATCCAGCAGGTGGAGAATGGAGGGGAGAGGGCATTTCAGGAAGAGGGACTGGCAGGAGCGAAGGCGTGGAAGCGGAGAGGGCACCACACATTTAGGGAAAGTGTGGCTTGGTGGTGGGATATAGGTAGCCAGAGGGGACGGGGTGAGGAGGTCGGGTGATGGGGAAGATCTCGGAAGGGCTGACAGCATCCAGGCTATGGTGATTCTGGTTTTTCAATCCTCACCCAAGAACTTTTTCCCATTGCTTTTAGAGAGAAGGAAGGGAGGGAGAGACAGACATCGATGTGAGCGAGAAGCATTGACTGGTTGCCTCCTATACGCTCCTGGACTGGGGGTGGAACCCGCAGCCCCCCGGTTCTGGAACAACACTCCAAACACCTGAGCCACACTGGCCAGGCCAGGCTATGGTGATTCTTGAGTGCCACATGTGTGGGGTCCACCCGGTAGGAATCAGGGAGCCATTATATGTTTAAGTAGGCAAGGGACATGGTCATATTTGAACAGTAGAGACAAGCATGCGGCCCAGGGTCTGGCACTTAGTTGGAGCTCACTAACCCAGGGCTGAACAAATCCATGCCAGCTCCCCAACGCAGCAGAGCAGAGGATGGATTCTCGGTGGGAGACTGAGCGCAGAGAGTGAGTTTGCAAGAGTCGAGTGAAAGGTGGTGAGAAACCAGGCCCAGGCGGTGGCGAGGGAGATGAGTGGGAGGTACCGAGCTGAGGGAGCCCCTCTCAGAAGCTCACCCCGGAGTGGCTCATTCAGAGAGAGAGGCAGAGAAGCCCAGTGGGCTCTGAGGGAGCGGTGGTAAGGACCAACTAATTCATCAAATGTTTTCAGTAAACCAGTGTATATGGAGCGCTTGCTTTGCACCAAGTTTTACATAAGGAACTGAGAATGCTCTTGTCTCCCAGCTGCTGCTCCGTTTGTACGAGGGTGTGCACACACCTCTGTCCAGTTGCCTCCAGATTTCCAGACAAGCAGGAACGAAGAGCAACATCTCTCCCCACAGGCTCCTCTGCTGGACCCTGTGGGGAAGGGGGTCCTCTTGGGCAGGGGGCCCTGGCTTATTGTTTTAGCAGCTGCAGGGGTTGAGCCAACAAACCCTGGCTCCTGCCAGGGGCAGGCCCCAGCTGCTTGCTTTCCTGCGGATGTCTGCTCTTTGCTGTCTGAGTCCCCCTCCTGTTTGGCCCTCTGGCTCCTGCTGGCTGGTCACTGCCCCCTGGCATCATAACTATGAAGCCAGCAACCCTGCTGGCCATTTGCAGGCATAGCCTAGTGAGGGTGGGAGACAGATGTTAGTTCCCTGTCTCTCCCCTCCCCGCCAACCACCACCAAAACACACACATATGCTCAGTGTGTCTCGGTGTCCTGGGAAGGGGTCCAGGCAGAGAGAGTGATGGGAAGCTGCAGACTCTAGGGGGATGTAAATGGACCAGGCGGGGTGTGTGTGTGTGCATTGGGGAGGCCAATGGCAGTAATCAGTATGAGATGGGGGGGGCGGTATTGTCCTCAGGCTGCCCTCCCGGGAAATTACATGCCAGCAGCTTCATCCACTACCAGCTGGCATGCAGGCTTTGGACCACCAAGAAGCCTCCCATACAGTTCTAGCCCGGTCACTGGAAATTCCCAGCTACATTATCTGGCCAGTGTGCTGGCACTAGGACAAGGAAGTTGGCCTGGTGGGGTCACTGTTCCCTCCCTCAACACACACACAGGCATGCACACACTTCTTCCCACCAGATGCCACAACACTATCAGAATGAACTTACCCTCTACCTTACAGACTGAACTCTCCCCAGCCCCCCCCGGCCCCTGCCCCCTATTCTCTCTTCTTTCTGCCAATGCTCCTTTAAAGCCTCCTTTTCTCTGGTCTGCCTTTTCTAAAGTGCAGCCTGCTGTCGATATAACCCTTGAGAAGAAGCAGTCTCCTGGGGCAGGAGAAGGGAGGGGCTCTGAACTCAACTGTGAGTCTTTCTTCAGCCTGAGATGGAAAGTTATAAGTCACCTGAACAGAACCCCGGACGAAGGCCCTCAGGTTACAGTGCACGCACTCGGAGTGTTTTACCTGCTACACAAGCACCCACATGTGGCCCAGGATGGCTGTGAATGCGGCCCAACACAAAATCATACATTTACTTAAAACATCATGAGATTTTGTCGTGTGTGATTACGTGTCACAATGTATTTAACACCTGGCCCACAGACACCAGAAATCTGGACACCCCTGGACTACGGGGTAAGAATGGAGACAGATGCAGTGAGTTACCTATCTAAGTCCCAGGTAGAAGCAGATTTGCGTGGGTAATTTGGGGGGAGTGGGCAGGCAGTGAGGAGACAGGGAGGCAAACTCCTTCCAGAACTGCCAATGGGTGCAGGCTGCAGAGAAGCTGCACTGGAAAAGGCGCAGCAGGGTCGGGAAGGCGGAAGAAGACTGAAGAAGGGCTGGAGGGCGTGACCCCGCTGGGCCTCCTCTGCCCACTCTGCCCCACCCCCTACTGGGCCCAGGGCCCCAGGAACATGGTGGGGGGGAGGCGAAGTTAGGCTATGGTCGGGGGAGGTATTTATTCTCCAGGACACCCCAGCTGAGTGCTCCATCCTCTTTTGGCATTAGGTCTGGGTTGGTTTGAAGGGAGAGCATTCTGGGGAGAGAGAGAGAGAAGTACAAAGGAAAAAGAGCAGAGAGAAATGAGAATGAAAGCGGAGAGAGGGGAAGGAGCACGAAGAAGGTGTGTGTGCAGAAGAGGGGCAGGAGGTTTGGGCCGGAGAGTGCTGGAAAGAAGGAGGAAGACCCCACCGTTTGTCCAGCCTCCACACCCAGATGACGGAGGTCAGGAAGCAGCCTCGTCCAGGGGCTGAGTCCCAGCCTCCACTCAGGGAACCCTGAGCAAATACTCCCTGATCCCCACATAAAAGGCCAATTAACTGCGACGTCTCTGCGAACAAATCCGCTAACCGGGTGACAAGCCCCTAGACACCAGCAGGCCCCGTGTTTGCTGAGAGGCTGATGGGAGCAAATCAGGGGATTAGGATGGGGCAGGAGCCACAGGGCAGCCTGCGCTTCCTGTCTGCCGCACGCAGTCCTCCCGGTCCTGCAGGACTCCGGGTTTCTGTCCCCATTCAGCCTCTGGCGAGATGGAGCCCAGGTGGCGCAAGACTGAGAACCTGGAGCCTCCAAGCAGAGCAACTGAGGTCCAGAGTGGTGGTGTCTGCTAAGTGGGTGGGTCATCCCAAAGCTATCCCTTACCATCTCTCTCACCTGAATGCAACCTGGCCCTGGAGTAAGGGACCTACATCAAATGCCATCTCTTAGTATACCGGTGCTCCCAAGGAAGAGGGGTGTCACTAGCCCTTTTCCCACTGGCCCCACTCTCAGCCTCAAGGGCTGCTGGGATTGAAGCTGTCTGTAGGGGGCCAGACTCCCAGCCCTGCTCCCACAGAGAGGTGCTGCCTCCCCCATGGGGCTGTCGGCCCCTAAGCCCCCAGCACTTCATGTTCTGGCCCTGAGACATCACCAGCAGAGCTGCAAGTGGGTAGGAAGACACCGAACCACAGGTTAGAGGCCCCCAGGGCTGGCGTGTGGGTTGAGAGATGACAAGTCCCCCACCCCTTGAGAAAGTGTGGGGTTCCCCTGAGGGCTGGCTGCCTGAGATACTTCAGCCCTTGACTCGGCTTACTCTGGAGTCTACGACCCTGGAGCATCTGCTTCTCTGGGTCTAGACCTGTTTACCTGCCCCATCAGAGGTGGGGTCTGCTCCTCTGGGTCTAGATCACCTCCCCCATCAGAGGTGGCCACCCCCCCAAGGTGGAGTCATCACTCAGAACCCAGGGCCGAATGCCACCCACCACTTGGCAATCTGCAGGGCCTTATAAGCCCTGATAAGAAGACTCTCTCTTCCCCTGGTACTCCAAGGCCATCCTAGCCCAGGAAAGGGTGTGCGTTGGGGGAGGGAGGCACTGGGAGACATTCGGGTATACAGAACTCCAGAAAAGTCAGTAGCAGTCTGGGACTGGGTGAGGGGTCATGTTCCCCCTCCCCACTCCGGAGAACGACGCTATCAGGTTTGAACAGATTTGCACAAGTTTTGCTTCCACCCCATCTCTTCTCCTGCACTTGCCTTTAGAGAAACAATATTGCTCTTCGTCTTTCCCGCATCCCCTGCCCCTCATTCCCTGTCTACCCTTCGGTCTCCCCCAGAAGGCGAAACAATTTAATAAAACATGTCGTAGGAGAGGGATGCAAAAGTACATGAATCGCGGGGACCTGTCTACGCGTTCCCAGGCTTTCTCCCTGTTTGGTATCTCTCCAGGAACTACGAGATTAGGGCCAAGACGCCCCACCTCATCTCCTGGCCTCTCTGTTGCAAACCAGGTGACTGCAGGCGAAGGTGTGGACACGCGTGGAATTGTTCTCCACCCGCCCTCAACTCCCGCCCCAAACCACCCGTTTCCCGCGTTTCCGCGGCTAAATCTCGGGACCTGGGAGGAAATGGAAGCCAGGGTTCCTAGAGCTTGAGGAGCGACCCTGAGCTTTGCCTCAGGTTCCCTAACACCCGGGAACAGGGAGGGAGGGTTTCTGTTCTCCGTCAGGCAGCACAGAGCCCGACGGAGCCGCCTTTCTCATCTCGACTTCTTTAAGACGAGAGGGAAACTCCAGCGTGGTCCAGAACCCGGCTCGGGGCTCGGGGCGGGGACTCCAACTCGCGCTAAACTGCTCTGGTCTCCGGCCCTGCCAGTGGCGGTCGGGGAGGGGTGGGAGGGTGGAGAGTGTCGGATTAATCCCTTAATTACGCTGTGATCGGCGTGGCACCTGCTTTCCGCCGCCCAGCTCCCGGGGGACCGCGGCTCCGAGCGGTGGAGAGGAGGACGAGGGAAGGAGGAGGGCACGCGGAGGCACGCGCGGCACCCGGGCGCCGGCCGGCGGGACAGCGGCACCGTGGCTGGGGCGGAGCGCAGAGGCTGCAGAGGGGCTTGCGGCTCCCGGCCCGCGGGTCTCAGACCCAGGGGCCGGGCCCCGAGCCCCCGAGCCGGGTCTCGGCCGGGTCGCGCGATGCTGCGCTACCTGCTCAAAACGCTGCTGCAGATGAACTTGTTCGCGGACTCCCTGGCCGCGGACGTGTCCAACTCCAGCGACCTGCTCTTCGGCTTCAACTCCTCGGGGGCGGCGCTCAACCACAGCCTCCTGCCCTCGGGAGAGCCTTCTCTCAACGGTAAGCCCCTGCCCCGCGGGGATGCCGGGTCCCGAGCGGGGTGGGTGCGAGGGCGCTGTGGAGGGGGAGGCCAAGAGCTCCAGCCCCACGTGTGGGCCGAGGGGCGCCCCCCAGAACCTCCCCGGGCGGTGGGCACCAAGGGGTGGTTGGGGCTTTGAGCACCTGAGTGTGTGTGTCGGTACCCGCGGGGAGCGAGGGTCTGGGAGCAGATGCCGGCCGAGTCCATCCCTCCCCTCCTCCTCAGCCCCCCAACCCCCCAGCCCCCGGGCCGAACGCTGGCCGTCCGAGAGAGGAGGGCCGCGGGGGGATGGGGGGTGGGCAAGGTCTAGCTAGAGGGTGCCGGCACCCACTGCGGGGAGGGCAGCAGAGGGCCGCCGTCGCCGGCGGGCCTGGGCCGAGCCGAGCCACTTGGGGACCCACCCAGGCGGCAGGTTTTCCTCCGGGAACCGAAGTTTGCCAAGAATTCACTTAGGACCAGAGTGAGCGAGCCGAAATGCTGGATGTGTTGGCTAAGAGCTCGACGCAAGCGGCGACCATTTCAGGAAACTTAACGAGTTTGCCCCTTGGAGACGGGCTCGCAGCCGGCCCACCCCGCAGAGCTGCGGCAGGCAGGCAGCGCCGGCGGCCAGGTCGTCAGCGCTAATTACCGTGATTAATAAATGGCTGCGACCGCGCGCTCCTCGCGCGCCGCGGGAGTCGGGGAGAGGCCGGAGCTCGCCCCCTGCCGGCCGCGTCGGGAACTACCGCTTCCCCTGGCACCTTGGCCCTGGTTCCCTCTGGTTCTTCTTTCTCAGCCGGGACCAATCGACTTCCTCCAGCTCGAATCTGGGGCGACTGCCGTGCTGGAGACCCCAAGGAAGGGAGAAGGGAGACCTTGGCAGTGTGTGTGTGTGTGTGTGTGTGTGTGTGTGTGTGTGTGTGTGTGTGTGTGTGTGTGTGTGTACTCCAGGTGCTGGGGGGAAGCCCCAGAGCCCCATTAGCATGACCGTTAGCTATTCATTAGCTTCTGTCGAAGCCTCTCCTGAGACCTAGAATGACAGGGATGAAATTCCAGAGAAAGGGAGCCTGCAGCTGTGTCTACAGGAATTAGGGGAAAGGGCCGACCGTCAAGGTGGGCTCTGCAGGAGGGAGCCGGGAGGAAGACGGGGAACGAGCTGGGATTCTCGGCTCCTGACCTCCCAGATTCCCAGGAGGTTAAGCAGAGAGCCCCGCTCACAGACGCCTCGCGCGCGCCCGTGGCCACCCTAGCGCTCCGGCGGAGTGTTTTCAGTCTGCACTGTCTCAATGAGGTCTGCAGGGAAGGAATTGATGATCACATCTGTGACGGAGGAAGCAAATTCAGGGAGGATGACAGTACCCCGATGGTCCCCAAAGCTGCACAAATCTTGGCAAAACAGACTCGCCTGTTCCCACCACATGCGATGACTATGCAAAGGGCAAAGGGCAAGAGTGGGGCCTGGTGCAATCTGATTCAGGTAGAGACTGTAGGAACCAAGGTAAGGTCAAGTGGGCCGGGAGGAAGAACTCCTACGTAGTCTGAGAACTGACACATTTATCGAACTTCCCCCAAGTGCTTTGCACACAGTAGGATCTTAGGATAACCCCATCGAGCCTTCTGCATTACAGGTAAAGAAGCTGAGACCCACAGAAGTTCAATAATTTGCCCCCGTTCTTACAGCAGTTAGTGTGGAAGTTTGAGATTCCCGCCCTAGTGGGTTCCAGCCAACCCCTGAATTCTTAACCGTTTCAGTGCCGCTCACCATGGGCTTTACCTGAACTGGGCCTGCAATGGAGGGAGGGGAGGAGGGTGAGAATCAGAAGTCTCCGCCAGAAGGGAAGTCGAGAAAATTACCCTCTTCCCTAAGATCGGAAGAAGGACACCGATCTTTCTTGTCCCTGACCCGTTAAAGACTCTCTCCCCAGAAGAGCGGCCACTAGGCAACCCATCCAGCTTCCTCTCTATCGGAACTCCTAAGAGTGAGGGCGGGAAGTAAAAAACCCGGTCCCACAGCGAGGCTGCGAGCAGAGGTCCCCGTGAATTCCGGAACAGAGTGGGAGAAGCGGAGTGGGGGTGGGGAGGTGGGGAAGTCTGCTAGACCCTCATTAGTAAAGGAGACAGATTGCGCGAGGCGGCAGCGGCGCCTACCGGCCGCCAGGGGTCGCAAAACCACTTTCGATGAAGCTGGGGTGCGGGAGCAGGACGCTCTCCAGGCTCCTGGGTCGCAAACCACTGCCGAAGACAAGCGAGCAGAAGCCTGGGACCCGTGAGGCTCGGGAGCAGAACATGCGGTGAACGAATCAGAGAGAAGCAGGGAAGGGGAGGAATTCCTTTCTCAATGGTTCTTAGCCTCTCTTGGCTACATCCACTTGGAGAACAATCTGCTGAAACCTGTGCCCTCCCAGAAAAGAGAGTTACTCACATTTCCACTACTAGTTGCATCGGTTCAGTTCCTGAGACTTCACAGGACCCCGAAACACGGTTATCTGGGGTGTCAACAGAAGGGCTCTGCGCGGGCTCCCGGGCTCCCAGGCCCAGCCCATTGCTCACGCCTTCCCTGTCCTGAGGGACCGCTGGCCTGGCCACATTCTCCGTATCGCTGCCCAGGTCCGCGCTGAGGCGGAGAACCCAGTGCTGGCCTTGGTGTCCGAGTTGCGGAGCAAGGACACCTGCGAGCCAGTGCGGCTGGGGGATGAAACCAATCAGCTAGGGGCGCGGGTGGCCCTTCACTCCCCACTAGACCTGGCTGTTGGGGACACAGGTGTCCCGATCCCTTGACTTATCTGCCCGTCTGTAGGCGCCTCCCTCGGAACCCAAGAACGTGGGGCGTCTTCCTAGAAGAAGATACCGGACCCTACAGAGAGAGAGGGTGGGCAGCAGTGACAGACAGGGTCCTTTTTCTCCGGAGCCTCCATCTTTCCCCAGCTTCCCGGTCTGAATGCTCCGTGTCCCTCCCATCCCCCCAGGGACAAGGGTCGGGCCGGAGGACGCGATGCCGCGCATTGTGGAGCAGCCGCCAGATCTGCTGGTGTCTCGAGGCGAACCGGCCACGCTGCCCTGCCGTGCGGAGGGCCGGCCCCGGCCCAACATCGAGTGGTACAAAAATGGGGCGCGCGTGGCCACCGCGCGCGAGGACCCGCGTGCGCACCGCCTGCTGCTGCCCAGCGGTGCCCTCTTCTTCCCGCGTATCGTGCACGGGCGCCGCGCACGGCCCGACGAGGGCGTCTACACTTGTGTGGCGCGCAACTACCTGGGAGCGGCTGCCAGCAGGAATGCCTCGCTGGAAGTGGCAGGTGAAGGCCCCACGTCAGCTGGTTGCTCTAGAGCCTGGGGGCCCGCGGGAGGGCGCGGAGCAATCCGGTCCAGAACTGGTCCCGTCTCCGCCGATCCAAAGTTTTCCTTTGGGACCCTAATTTTGGTTTCTAATGCCCAAGCCTGGGCCTGGTATTTTCGCACCTGTGACGGCGTGGGGGTGGGGGGTGGGGAAGATTTTAGGAGTAGGCAAAAGTAGGTTTACAGCTGCACCGTGACTATCTTTTGAGTTAATGAAACTATTGTAATAATAACCTACATGTCTTTTTCTATACGAACAACTGTAAACCTGCGTTTTGCTCATCCCTGTTCCTACCCTCCTCTCTCTCTCCCCAGTCCTCCGCGATGACTTCCGGCAGTCTCCTGGGAACATGGTGGTGGCCGTAGGGGAGCCCGCTGTAATGGAATGCGTGCCCCCCCGCGGCCACCCGGAGCCCGCGGTGTCTTGGAAGAAGGGCAACGTCCCAGTCAAGGAGGAGGAGGGCAGGATCACGGTGAGGGCCGGGCCGCGGCGGCAGTCAGGAGGGGCGGGGCCCCACGCCGAGGGGCCTCCAGGAGGAAGGCCTGAATCCTAGGGTCTTGGAAGGCAGGGAATAGTGCTTGGGGCGATAAGGCAGCTCTGAGATCAGGGGATGAGCTGACTGGAGACTGAGGGTGAGCTGCTGAGTGAGGGATACATGAGGACAGGTGAGATGAATTTGGTACAACACCGCAGGGAGCTTGATGCCCGGGGACCCCCATGAGAAAAGACAGACCTGATCCCCACCTTGGGCAAAACAACCATTCCTTATTTAAAATGGGTTTCCTGTCCTGGCTGGCGTAGCTCAGTGGATTGAGCGTGGGCTGGGAACCAAAGTGTCCCAGGTTTGATTCCCAGTCAGGGTACATTCCTGGGTTGCAGGCCATAACCCCCAGCAACCTCACATTGATATCTCTCTCTCTCTCCCTCCCTTCCCTCTCTAAAAATAAATAAATAAAATCTTTTTTAAAAATGGGTTTCCTTCATAGTTTGTTGTGAAAAGCAAGTATATAAATATGCTTTGATGGCTTTGAAGGACCAAAGTTACTGTTGTGACTCCGCAGATCCGTGGAGGGAAGCTGATGATGTCACACACACACAAGAGTGACGCGGGGATGTACGTGTGTGTGGCCTCCAACATGGCAGGGGAGCGGGAGAGTGCCGCGGCTGAGCTCCTGGTGCTGGGTAGGCGCATGCAGCTCTGGGGTTCCTGGAGCGGAGCCGGGGGAGAAGCGGCGTGCAGACCCCTGGCTGTTTGCTCACTCCCACTGCACAGAGCGCCCCTCATTCCTGCGGAGACCGGTGAATCAGGTGGTCCTGGCCAATGCGCCTGTGGATTTCCCATGCGAGGTGCAGGGGGACCCCCCACCTCGCCTGCACTGGCGCAAGGACGATGGAGAACTGCCCACGGGCAGGTGAGCACCCCCTTCCTCCCGCCTGTGAGGAGACCCAGCCGGCTCAAGAGTGTGCCCTGCCCTAGAGGAGGCAGACACCTCCTCACGCAGAGAAGTCTGTGTGCAGGGCCTCTGGCCCCGCCCTCCCTAGCCCCCACCTCCATTCATGGAGCTCCTGTCCCCGTAGAGGCCTGCCCTGTCTCTGTACCCTGCCCTGGTGTCTGTCCTGGGGGAGACAGAAGGGGTCTGTAGCCATGGCCAACCCAGCCCGGGGGTGGGGAGTGGAGCAGGTATGAGATCCGGAGTGACCACAGCCTTTGGATTGGCCGTGTGAGTGCTGAAGATGAGGGGACCTACACCTGCGTGGCGGAGAACAGCGTGGGCCGAGCGGAAGCATCTGGCTCCCTCAGTGTTCACGGTGAGGCCCCGCCCCGCAGCAGGGGTGTAGCAAGGGAAGGTGGCGGGTGGGCCGAAGGCGAGAATGAGGGAGAAAGGACAAGCCAGAGATGTGGGGTCACCTGAGACTTGTAGGAGAAAGAGGAGACAGCTAAACAGGCTTGAGCAAGAGATGGATGAATATCTGCTCCTACTCAAGCCAAGCTTGGGCCTCTCTCTCCTGCTCCCTCAGCCTCCCTTCTTAGCACCCTGACTCCCTGTTCCTTTTCTCCCCTCCCTTTGCCAGTGCCACCTCAGCTGGTGACCCAGCCCCAGGACCAGATGGCAGCCACTGGAGAGAGCGTGACTTTCCAGTGCGAGACCAAAGGAAACCCCCCGCCTGCCATCTTCTGGCAGAAGGAGGGAAGCCAAGTAGGTGCCAGCTTCTCCTCAGGGTCTTCTCCTCTGGGTCTTAGCCTCCGCTCTTCTCCATTCTGCAAACTGCTCTCGGGGTTCTGCTTACTTTCGGTCCTCCCAGGAACACTTGCAGGTTATTTAGGAGGATTAAATAAGATTATGAATATAAAAAGACCTGGAATGTATCCAACACTTTTAAAATAGATGATACTATATTTAGGTGGTAGGGAACAGTCTTGTATAGTAATTCCTTGGAATCATTCTCTTTGGGTCAAGGCTGTCCCGTGGATGCAACAAATCCAATTAGATCCCCCCTTCCCAGACCCCTGGGGCCTGGGCTTTCATACACTGCCCTGGAAAGCAAGTGGCACAGCTCCAAAGCTGCTCAGGGCAGAACTCGACTTGCTCTTCTAGTTGTTAGAGGCCTCCACCAGGGGGCGCCCACAGTCACCCCCTCCAACGTTAGCAAACAAATGCCAGAACACACAACTGGAGTGAACATTAACTGAAGTAACAACCTAAGTGAGTTCCTGTAAGGGAAGGGCGGAATCTTCCTACTAAAAAACAAGATCAGTGTAATGAAATGAGTTGCATTAACCCCACCCCACTGGGAAACCAGGCAACCTATTACCTCATTCCAAATCCTCTGCCGCAATTTTCCCAGTGTCTCTACCATCCGAGTCTGCTGCATTTTCATTAGATTCTGAAAGGAATAAAAATGCTGATGGTAGTAGAGGGTGGGAATGGGTGTCAGCCAGGGGCTCAGCATGGTGCCATTTACCCTGAGACCCAAACCTACCTCACCATGTTCCAAGTATGTATCTAATGTAAGATGTTAGAGCCAGAAAGAAGGGGAAAGTATTGAACATTTATCACGCAATGTATTAAAGGAGTTTCATATGATTACTTCATTCAGTCTTCATTACTATCCTCTAAGAGTCATATCTGGGGAAATTGGGCCTCAGGAAGTTTAAATAGCTTGCACGGAGCTGGGAAGTACATCCCAAGATCATCTAATGAAACCTCTCATTTTTGTGAATGGGTTTAACTAGTTTGCCCAAGGTTACAGAATCGCCTGGGGACGGAGTAGGAACTGGAACCTTAGGAAAGCTCTGGATTGGGGCGTTGATGGGAATGGGGAGCCCACTGCCAGCTGTCTGCTCTCTCCCCACCTTGGTTCCCTGCTCTGTCCCCAGGTCCTGCTTTTCCCCAGTCAGTCCCTTCAGCCCACAGGGCGCTTCTCAGTCTCTCCCAGAGGCCAGCTGAACATCACTGCAGTGCAGAGTGGGGACGCTGGCTACTACGTGTGCCAGGCTGTCAGCGTGGCTGGCAGCATCCTGGCCAAGGCCCTGCTGAAGGTGAAAGGAGGTATGTGCGTGTGGTGATAAGACAGGACCCATGGCCTGGAAGGAAACGGTGGCTTAAAGAGATCTGTTTTTCTTGGATTCTCCACAATATGTCTGTGAGGGGCAGGGCGTGCTCCTGAGACATGTCCTTGGAGTTTGGAAGTTAGGCATGGAAGTCACTAATAGATGGCTGGTTCCAGGCAGAGGCTACACCTGGTTATGGAGGCCACATCTCTGGGGAAGGGAGAGATGTGGGGGAGGGAGAGAGTTGGGGGAGGGAGAGAGGTGGGGGGGGAGAGGTGGATGTGAAGGAGCGGAGAATGGGGACAAGGGGCTGGGTGCCTGAACCGAGGATCCTCCTCTGAGGCACCCAAGTTCCTCCTCTCTCAGCCTCGACGGAGGGGCTGCCTCCCATCATCCTCCGGGGCCCAGCAAATCAGACACTGGCACTTGGCTCCTCTGTGTGGCTGCCATGCAGAGTGACCGGGAACCCTCAACCTAGCGTCCAATGGAAGAAGGATGGGCAGTGGCTGCCGGGGGATGACCCCCAGCTCAACCTGATGGCCAATGGTACCCTGTACATCACCAACGTGCAGGTGGGTCTCACCCTGGGGCCCAAGTAGCTGAGAACGCCCAACTCCAGGGAGTACCCGCTGGGACTCGAACTCCATTCTAACCCTCTGCTCTCAGACCGTCTGAAGTGTACGACCTCCTCCCCATCCTTCTGAATACCCGCCTCCACACTCACACCCTCCCTCGTGCCATGCCCAGTGTGCCAGTCCTCTCCCCTCTCCTGCAGGAGGTGCACATGGGCTTCTACAGCTGTGTGGCCCAGAGTTCCACCGGGGAGGCTGCCTGGAGCGCCTGGCTTAGGAGGCGGGGTGAGTTTCTCCTCCATCCCCTTCTTCGCTAGCACCGTTCTCCAAATGTCCTTCAAGGCAGTCAGTACTCGCCCAACTCCAGGACTGGCTTTATCTTCCCAATGCCACGGCCATGGTAGGGGGAGGAGGAAGGCGGAAGTGGTGTCCTTGGGAGGCGGATGTGAGTAGCATGTGCTCTGTGTCCCTCTCTCCACCGTCACTGTCACAGCTCCACGGCTCCTCTGGGGAGAAGGGAGGTTACATTCTTCCCCCGTTCTTCTACCTAAACATTATCTCCTTACTGCAGAAGATGGGGGAGATTTACCAGACCCGCCTACGGAACCCAGTACCCCTCCCGGGCCTCCTTCTCAGCCAGTGGTCACTGAGGTCACCAAGAACAGCATTACCCTGACCTGGAAGCCCAACCCGCAGGCTGGGGCCACAGTTACCTTTTATGTGATAGAGGCCTTCAGGTACAGAGAAAGTTTCGAGTGCAAACCTGTAAAGTTAAAAGGAGGGGACCCTGTGTTCTTAAGATCTTTGCTATTGTGGGGAAAGGCTTGCCAGTTCCCTCTCCCAGGGTGAGGAGGCATAGGGGGGCCATAGAGAATGGATGAATCTACTGGTGTGGCTCAGTAAATTGAGCACTGGCCTGCAAACCAAAGGGTCGCTGGTTCGATTCCCAGTCAGGGCACATGCTTGGGTTGCGGGCCAGGTCCCCAGTAGGGGGCATGTGAGAGGCAACCACACATTGTTGTTTCTCTCCCTCTCTAAAAAAAGAGAGAGAGAGTGAGAAGGAGTAGGCAGGTTGGAGGTCCCTGGGCTCAGACAACTCTGTCACTTCATTCCCATTGCAGCCCAGCGGCTGGCAACACCTGGCGGACAGTGGCGGACGGTGTGCAGCTGGAGACACACACCGTCAGCGGTCTACAGCCCAATACCATCTACCTGTTCCTGGTGCGAGCTGCGGGAGCCTGGGGCCTCAGTGAGCCCAGCCCCGTCTCTGCGCCCGTCCGCACCCAGGGTAAGGCCAGGGTTCCCGGCTCGAGGGTACGACATGTCACACTGCACATGGCACAGTGGCAGCTCTTGCCTGCTGTGCTGGGGCTACACTGGTGGCTGGCAGGTCATGCTTCCCTCTCAGTGAGTGAACAAGAGGAGGAGGAAGAGGAAGGGGAGGAGAAGAGAAGGAGAGAGAGAGGGGTCAGGGAGGAAAAAGAAGGAGAGGAAGAAGAGAGAGACAGGCAGTGATTCAGCCACCTTGGTGGCTCCTCACTGCTGAGTCTCTTACCCACAGTGTGTGTAGAATATCAGGACTCCCCCCTTTCCCCCCCAAACCCCTCTGGACCCTGGGGTGTGCCCTGGAGCACTAAGCAGTGCAGTCTGTGGGGCGGGGCCGAGTCTGTCCTAACTGCCTGTCCCTGTGGGACCCTGCTGAGTGGGCTCTTTGGTCAATAGACAGCAACCCTTCCAGGCCAGTGGAAGACACATGGAGAGGCCAGCCGGGACTGGCAGAAGTGGCTGTGCATATGCAGGAGCCTGTAGTCCTTGGGCCCCAGACCCTGCAGGTGTCCTGGACCGTGAGTGTGCCATAGGGATGAGGTGAAGGGCACAGGTAATGGTGGGAGACATAGAGGCCCCCAAGAGTGGGTACAGGAGAGTGGGAAGTGAGCGGCTGGGGAAGCTGGGTACATGGGGGAGGGGCTGAGCCTGGGGGACTTGTGTGGCCCTAGCTTCTCCTGGTGTGCTTCCTCCTGTTTCCCACAGGTAGATGGCCCGGTCCAGCTGGTGCAAGGTTTCCGGGTGTCTTGGAAGGTAGCAGGTCCTGATGGGGGAAGCTGGACAGTGCTGGACCTACAGTCCCCAAGCCAGCAAAGTACTGTGCTCAGAGGACTCCCCCCAGGGACTCGAATTCAGATCAAGGTGCAAGCCCAAGGCCAGGAGGGGCTGGGTGCTGACAGTCTCTTGGTGACTGGGAGCATTCCTGAGGAGGGTAAGGGGGTGGGGCACCGGGCTGCTGGATGTACAGGAGGGAGGTGGGAGTGGGGGAAGACGAGAGTTTGCAGGGGAAGAGGGAGGCAGGGGGGTGGGAAGGGGGTACCCTCATTCCCTAAGGTGTTAGAGCTGGGAGGGGGGAGCTTGGGGCCTAAGGGGCAGCTTGCAATGACTGTGTCCTGCTCACCGAATTCCGCCCTGGCCAGCCCCCAGTGGTCCCCCCCAGGGAGTGGCAGTGGCCTTGGGGGGTGAAGGCAACAGCAGTATCACTGTGTCCTGGGAACCTCCTCTCCCCTCCCAGCAAAATGGGGTCATCAAGGAATACCAGGTACGGGATGTGCAAGGGGACGGTCGGGAGGGAGAGGAGAACCGGAGCTAGGATTGGGAGGATCCAGTGCCGGCCTTGTGGCTGGGGAGGGGGCTTTGGGAGGGGAGAGAGGTTTCAGTGTTCCCTCTAGGCTGAACTGTGCCTGGCTAAGCCCCGCTGTGCCATCAGAGCGTCAAGTTTCCATGTGAGGCCAAAATCCCATTTCTGACTCTCAACCTGGGTCTCGGCCCCCCAGATCTGGTGCCTGGGGAATGAGAGCCGCTTCCACCTCAATCGGTCCGTGGCGGGTTGGGCGCGCTCTGCGGTGCTCCAGGGACTGCTGCCAGGTGTCCCCTACTGGACCCAGGTCGCAGCGGCCACCAGCGCTGGCGTGGGTGTGGCCAGTGCCCCGGTGTCTGTGCAGCTGCGTGAGTCTGGAGGTGGGGGGTGGTGGGTGGGTGGGGCTGGAAAGTTAAGGGGGTCCCGGAATGGCTCCTGGGTTTCCAGGCCGCTCATGGCTCTGACCCCCACAGCGACCCCACCGGAACTGGAGCCTGCGCTCGAGGTGGGCCAGGGGCTGGCAGAGCGGCTGGCCAGGGTGCTGCGGGAGCCGGCTTTCCTGGCAGGCGGTGGTGCGGCCTGCGGGGCGCTGCTCCTCGGGCTCGGTGGCGCCCTCTGCCGGCGCCGCAGGCAGCGCAAGGAGCTCAGCCATTACACAGGTGAGAGCGGGAGCGGGGCCAGGCACGCACCGTGGATTAAGGAGCCTGCAGAACACCGAGGGATGAGTGGGGGTGGAGGAGGCGGGGCCAGGAGGGGCGGGGCCTGAGCCTGGGGGCGGGGTAAGACTTGCCTTTAAGATGCCTTTTTTTTTCAAGTCTGGCAAGGATTTATTAGGAAGCTTATTAGTCACAGTGAATGAAAAGCCATGGACAGAAGAACCGAGATCTCCAGATTCTGACACTGGGCTTAAAACACTAGTTAGAAGCTAATAAACACTATCTTACCTAAGTCCCAATCTTACCTCAACCAGAGACACCCACGAGCATAGAAATGAGATGCCCACGTGCTCCCCAGATGCTTACCTAGGCAGTCAGTGTCCGTAAATAGGGGCCAGTCTGAAGAAGAAACACACTCGTGGGGGCGGGCCTGGTAGGAGGGGTGTGACCAGGAGCCCAGGCAGTGAATTGCCAGGAAGGGATTTGGGTGGAGCTGCCGGCCAGCAGCATGGTAGAGGCTGAGCTCTTCTACCTCTTAGTAAAGGGCGAGTTTGGAGAGATCTGAGAGCCCCTGGATCAGTGGTTCGCAATGTTGGCTACACATGGGAATCCCTGGGGGGAGCTTTAAGAAAAAAACACCGATGTCTGAGTCCCTCTCACTCCTAGGAATTCTGATGAAATTGGTCCAGGGTGCAGCTTGGGTGGTGGAATTGGATGGGGGCCAAGGAGTGGACAAGAGTGTGGCTATTTCTGACCCTTTTCCCATTTCCCTTCTTCTTTCTCCCATGGGATCCTTTTCGGAAGCCTCCTTTGCCTACACACCTGCAGGTAAGCCACCGCGGACTGCCCCGCAGGGTTCAGACCCCAGCACAGGCTCTTCTCTGACCCAGTGTCCCCTCCCCCTCCCCAGTGTCCTTCCCACACTCAGAGGGCCTCTCGGGAGCCAGTTCCAGGTAATTCTCTCACCTCATCTCCCGGGCATCGTCCCTTCCACCTTGCTCTCCAGGCCTCACTGCCCCGTCTGCCCCAGACTCCACCACTACCGCTGGCCTGCCGCCCCCACCCTCCCGTCCTCCTCCACCTTCCCTGGCCTCCCAGGCTCTCTGCCCCAACATTCACATGCTCTCCCTCAGGCCACCAGTGGGCCTTGGCCCTGCTCCCTATCCTTGGCTGGCAGACTCCTGGCCCCACCCATCTCAGAGCCCCTCAGCCCAGGACCCCAGGGGAAGCTGCCGCCCCAGCAATCCCGACCCAGACGACAGATATTACAATGGTGAGGAGTTCTAATTCCCTCAAGGGCCCACCTGGCCCCAGCACCCTTCTCTCCTCTCAACCTACTGGGGCACCCTGGAGGGAGCTGAGGAGCCCTAGTGTTTCTGAGGCTGGTGAGCCCCCAGGAGGATGTGAGTTGGGGGAGTGACCCCTGCACCCTGGTTTGGGAAGTAAGGTTTGGGGCAGGGGAAGAAGCAGTCTGGTGGGATTTCCTTTTGCTCTCCATTCTCCTGTTGTCCTCTGTTTTTCCGTGTCTGCCCCTGCCTCCTCCCCTGCGCCTCCCTCTTTCTCCTCCTCAGAAGCTGGAATCTCCCTCTACCTGGCTCAGACGGCCCGGGGCGCTGCCGCCTCTCCGGAGGGCCCTGTCTATAGCACCATTGACCCCGCTGGGGAGGAGCTGCAGACCTTCCACGGGGGCTTCCCCCCAAACTCCTCAGGGGACCCCGGCACCTGGAGCCCATATGCTCCCCCGGAATGGAGCCAGGGAGACAGCGGTAGGACTCCAGTTCCTCGTGCCCCACACTTCCCCTCTGGGACCTGGCCCAGCACTTCTCTGACAAGGCTCGCCTAGGTCTCCTTCCTGCCCAAATCTTGGTGTGTCCCGCCCTACTCTCCTCAGGGCCCAGGGGAGGCAAAGTGAAGCTTTTGGGGAAGCCCGTGCAGATGCCTTCCCTCATCTGGCCAGAAGCCTTGCCACCCCCTCCTCCTTCCTGTGAGCTGAGCGGCCTTGAGGGACCTGAGGAAGAGCTCGAGGGCAGGTAAGGATGCATCCTACTACAGATGCCCTATGCATGGAGCCCGGCCCAGGGCCACCTGCAGGGGAGGGTGGAGAGCTGGGAGAAGAAGGGAAGTGGAGACAGGAAGGCTGTGTCCACCCTCCTGCCTCTCTTCCCCAGCTCAGAGCCCGGAGAGTGGTGCCCACCAGTGCCGGAGAGGAGCCACCTGGCAGAGCCCAGCTCCGGTGGAGGGTGCTTGGTCCCTGCGTCCCGAGGGGAGACGCCTTCTCCCACACCTTCCTATGGACAGCAGTCCACAGCCACTCTGACCCCCTCGCCTCCTGACCCTCCCCAGCCCCTCACTGACATTCCCCACCTGCACCAGGTGCCCAGGTAGGGGGGCCTATAGCACCTTGCCCATTCTAGGCCCTCAGGACATACGTGTTCGGTGGACAGATGGGTGGAGGGTCTGGGCTGCAGAGGTCTCATGGCTGTATGAGGGTGAAAATGTGGTTTGGGGAGGAACCTGGAGGCTGACGAGGTCTCTCACCCCCTTCGGACGGTTTCTCCATTGGAGTGACTTTGCGGCTCCTGGAGTGTTCAGAGACACGGCTTTCCTCGTGCTCCGCTAGGCTGGGAGCCCGTGTGGGGCTGGCTCTGTGTCGTTCGTCTGGGTATTAGGCAGAGTGTCTAACACAGTGCCTGGCACATAGTAGGCACCTAGTGTTTGTCGAGTGAACACATGCTAAGGCCTTATGTCATTGCAGGAGGGTGCCCCTTGAACCAAGTTCCCCTCTCAGTGGGTCCCAGCCCACTCTGAATAGCCATGAACTGAGGCCTGTGGGCCTGGCAGCTGGCCCCACAGCCACCCCACACTTCAGCCCCAGCCCTGTCCCCAGCACAGCCGGCAGCACCCCAGGTGAGTCTGCAGAACCTCAGCTCGTCCTGCTGCCCCCGCCCCAGAGCTCAGAGCTCCTCTTCCCTTCCCTCCAGACCTCCTCACACATTGCCCCTCTCCCGCCTCCTAATGTCGCAGGGAGGACCCGACAGGTGCCTGGGGACGGCACTCCTCCACTCCAAGGGCCCCGGGCCCAAATTCGGAAGAAGCCTAAGGCTGTTCCCTACAGGCGGGAGCACAGTCCTGGGGGTGAGGGGGCCATAGGCCTGGGGGGTGGTGACAGTCAGTAGGGGACACTGGGAAACCAAGGGTGAGCCCTGGAGGCTGGGGGTGGTGGCGGGGGGAGTAGGCCAACCCAAATCTTGGGCCGTTCATTCGCAGCCTCCTGGTGCCCTGGAATCGGGGTGGGAAAGGCCGGTACCAGGGAAGCAGGAGGCTCTGCTGAAGCAGGTCTCTCCGCAGACTTGCCCCCACCACCCTTGCCGCCGCCGGAGGAAGAGGCGAGCTGGGCCTCAGGGCTGAGGGCAGCAGGCAGCATGTCCTCCTTGGAACGGGAGCACAGTGGGGAGAGAAGAAGGGTGCAGGCGGGGGCCCTGGGGGCCCATCGGGGCCCTCTCCTGGACGGTAAGGAGGTCCAGGGCGGGCTGGAGGGCCACTGCTGTGTAAGAAGGTGGGTTTTAGGACTGGGGGCTGATGGGACAGTGCAGACAGCACCACCTATGGACTGACTCCAGCCCAGCTCACCCTCACTTTCTGCTGGGCCCCTGAATTTGATCAACACCAAAGACACTTGTCTCTCCAGCTGCCCCCGAGCAGAATCCCCTGAGGTTCCCAAGGACTGAAGCCCCAGTGAGGAAAGAATAGGGGTGGGTGTTCCGTCCCTCCTTTCCCGAGGACGGCGTTCCCTGCAGGGTTCTGAACGCACATTACATCGAGGCCGTGGGCTGGGCACTCTGCTTCTCAGCCCCCACGACCACCCGAGCCCTTTGCCGCCCTCAACTCTCCTCCCAGAGCTGGGGTGGCGGTTGGGGTGGCACAGCGACCTGGTGGTGGCGCTCTGCCGCTGCCCGGGCCCAGCTGCCCTTGTCTCTTGTGCTGCAGAAGAGGCCTGGCCCCCTTACAGCCGACCGAGCTTCCTGTCCCGGGGCCAGGCCGCCAGCACCTGCTCCACCGCTGGCAGCAACTCTTCCAGAGGCTCCAGCAGCTCTCGGGGCTCCCGGGGCCCTGGACGGAGCCGGAGCCGGAGCCGGAGCCAGAGCCAAAGGCCAGGACGGAAATGCCGAGAGGTGGGGGCTAGGGGTCACAAAACTGGGAGCGGAGGGCTAGGGAGGGTGGACCAGGGAATAACTGGAAAGAGGAAGATGAGGAGGCTTGCAGGATATGAAAAGGAGGGGGCCCAGGGAGTGAGGGGCAGGGGGAATCCTGGAGAACAGTGACAAAGGTCAAGGCAAGATGACACATTGTACAGGAGGCTGGGGTCCCGTAGAAGTGGATCAGGGGTAAGGCTGATGAGAAAAGAGGCACATCCCCTCTTGGGGCCTGTGTGCTCTAGGCCAGGCCTTGCAAACCAGCCTCTGTCTCCCCCCACCCCCGTGTCTCTCTCTTTAGGAACCAAGATAACCCTTGAGATCACCTTTGATGAAAATACCAGCAGTTCCATGGGGAAAGGCTTGTCCCTGGGCCGGGAGCCTGGATGGCAGCCCCTCCCCTGGTGAACAAGGGGCTGCGAAGAGGAGCAGGGAGGGGCCTCCTCCCTCCCAGCAGTGCAGTGGGGCTCCCTGAACAACTGGCCCAGGAGCCAGAGAGACAGCTCCTTCATCGCCGTCTCTTCCTACCTGAGACCCATTTGCAAAAAAGACAATAAAGAGTCTGATCGGAGTTCTGGGCCATTTGTCTGCTTTTTGCAGGATGGGGGGGAAAGGCGGCCGAGAGGTGGGGGTGGGGGTGTCAGTGCACTTCCTCTTGAACTTCTCTGTCAAAACTCCGCATGAGGACAGGGCTGAGACCCGACCTGTCCTGCCTCCCAGAGGAGCTGAAGTCACTGTCCCCCCAGTTACAGCCAGAGAGACTTTCCAAATGACCAACCAGAGGAGACTTGTCCCGCCCTCGGAGAAAACTGAGCCAGGCCCTCCCTTAGTGCCCCCTCGGGGGGTGTATCTTCTCTCGTGCAAGGGAATATGCCCCCGTAATAATAATTTTCACAACTGAAAGAAAGGGGGAGCTGATGAGGAAACCCTGGCCAAGAAGGAAAAACAGGCTTTTCAAACCCCGGCCCCCTCCTCACAGAGGGGGTGTGCAAACAGTCACCTCCTGCCCAATTTGGCCAAGGTGTGATTGGTTTGGCTGGCACAGAATTTTTAAAACGTTTGGCCATGAATGCTGCGGTCCCTGTCACCCCGTCACTCACAGTCAATGCCACTCGCTGGTGGGCTGAGGTCTGTTTCCTTCTCGTCTGTTCCGCCCCGGGCCCAGCAGCCCCCCTGGGCGCTCAGGCCATCGTCCTGCCCTCTGGGCCCAGGCTCTGACCTTTCTGGCCACTTTGGCCTAAGGGTGTACAAATCCCTTTTCCTCCTTCAGTCTAGCGAATGGGGTTGGAATGTTTTTAAAAGGAATTTTACCAGGGAGCTAAAAGAAAAGCAAAATCCTTAAAAGGAAAAGCAGTGCGAGAGGGAGGATGTGTGTCGGCAGCACTGGTCGCTGCCCCCACCCCCGGGCCACACGCCTGCAGCCCAGCCTGGCCAGACGGGGTCGTCCTGGCGGCTCCACCCCCCCAACACCTGGCCCCGCCTGGGGCAGCCTCCAAAACAGAGTGGCCCCCAGTAGAGCTTCCGGGGTTTGGGGTATCATCACCCTTTTCCAATGGACCTCCCTGAAGGTGTCTTCCCGTGGCCCCGGCCATGTTCAGCACATCCCCCCAACTTGAAAATTCTCTCCTCCACCTTTCCTGCTGGGCGGGGAAGGTGCCACTCCCTGCCCTCAGTGACTTTCCGTGGCTTAGGCCCTGGGAGTGCTGCTCCACCATTTCTCCGGTCTGCTGTTTTGGCGGAAGGGTGTTCCCTGGCCAACCGTGACAGTGGTCCCACCTTTTGTGGGATGAGCTCCTTTGCCTCTTTTAAGAAACCATCTGGGACAGGTCTTTGCGGAGGGGCTGGGGCTGCCGAAAGCGGGGGTGTCTTCTCAGGGGAAGTCGCTCAGAGGAGCGGACCTGACAATGCCCCAGCCCTCCCTTTTCTAGAATCTGCTTAAAATATGATGGGTGACATAATTCTCCCCTTAGTCACACGACAGAGATGAATGACACTCCCAACTGCCAACGAATGCTTGCTTCCTTTCTAGCACGGGTGACTCCCGGATCTCCAGGGGCCCTCCCCAGAACGATGCTGGGAGAAAGAGCTCATAGAATCCAAGTCATTGCTGTTTGGTAGCATCGATTCCTTAAGCTCACAGTGACAGCAGTGTGGGGAGGGTGTTTCTGCCCCATGTTCCACGCCCCCCTCCCTTCAGCTCCTTCCCTGAGTCCATCTGGAACCTTGGCCTTGGTACTGGGTTCCGCCTCGTGGCCTCGGGAACCCTGCTCTGTATTTCCTCTCCACGGCTCGGGGGGAGCAGGGGGGAGCAGGGGGCCTGTGTGGGGCAATGGTCCAGGGAGCCTGAGGGGAGGCTTGAGGGGCCCCTTCCTCCCCAAGCTGCCATTGTCCCCCAGAAAGACCCCAACCCCCCACTTCTCGTGATCCTCGTGGGTGGGAGGGAGGTCAGGAGGTGGGCCACTCCTGAAGCCCAGCAGGCTGGCTGTGTCATTGGACAGAGGAGAGAAAAGCAAGGGTGGCAGGTGGCGAGAAGTCTCTGTTGCCACGGCTCCAGGTCAGCTGGGCTCTGATTTTGTGTCGTTTCATTGGTTTTCATGATCAAGGAGGGAGAGCTCTCCTGCAGGCCCCTCGGACGGGCTGTGCCCACCTGCAGAGGCGCACAGACTGAGAGCCACAGTCCAGGGCCCAGCGTCCCTTAGGGCCAGTGGCTGTCAGGAATGGGAGTTCCGGCTCTCTTCTCGGGGGTCTCGGGGGTCTCGGGGTCTCGCGGACGTGCCTCAGGAGGAGTCTACAGGAAAATCGAAGGACAGTGGGGTTGTCCCCCTGCACCTGTCTCTCCTGCCACATCCCAGGCTCCCTTGTGGCTCCTCCCCAGAACCACACAAGCCAGGCCGACGGACACTCACTGCCAGCCTCGGGTGCAGGACAGCTGAGATGACGTCTCTGGGGAGACTTCTAAGCATCAGGCGGCCAGGGAGGCAGCCCCCTCCCCAGTTGCTGGATGTGGTTGCTCTCCAAGTCCTCCAGCCAGTCTGACCTCCACTCCCACAGGGGCAGGGAGAGGGTGGGCATCAGGAAGAGGTCATCCCGGGGTGAGGGGGGTGGTGAGGCACCTGTGGGGGGGGTAGAAATATTTGTGGAGGGTTGGTCCTCACCCCTGGGAACCAGTTTAGGCAGAAAGCTTGAGGCCAACTTAAGGCATATACCCAACCCTAAACATGATCTAAACGCAACTTGGCCCATCAGTCTCAGCGGCCCCAGCCCCAGGGAGGGCGGGACAGTCAGTTAGTTCATTTAGAGAGAACGTCTCCACCGGCCTTTTGCCCGTGCTCTCCCTTCACTGCCCCACCCCCCGGCATCCTCTTCTCCCCCCAGATGGGAACTTCTGCCCTAGGTACTCCTTGTTCTCTCGTTCACCACGAGCCTGGCTGCTTTTCTTAGGGGCGGAGGGTAGAGTTAGGATTCATAGGATGGGTATGGGGTACTGATAGAGCAGGTGAGGACGGGAACGCCAGGGGGTGCAGGAAGCCCTGGCTGCCTCTGTTGACATGGAGATGACAGTCCCCCTCTGCTAGACGTGTGAAGGGTCAGCCCGGTGGCCCCCCACCACAGTCACTCTGGGGAGAGTTCTAAGAGTCAAGAAGGTGAGAAGAAGCGCTTGGAAGCACAGCAGAGGTAAGAGAGGAGACAGGACTTCCCACAGCGAGGAGGACTCCGAAACTCTGGGCCAGAGTAGATGAGAGGCTGGGAGCCACCTCCCCTGGAGACGCGTGTCTGGGGGAGGGGGGGGGGATGGGTGATACAACTGGATGCCTCCAGCCTTCGGACTTCACAGCCTGTCCTTGTCCTCATGGGTGACCTTGGGCCTTGTGGGTGACCTCAGGCAAGTTAATGAACCTGTTCGACTTACAATGGCCTCATCTTGAAAAGAATAAAGACTATGCCCCATAAAGGTGTTGTTACTGGATGTACGTAGAGTGCTCATGATAGAGCCTGAGATGCAGTCATGGTTAGCAGAAACTAGCTGTGTCAGGGACCACGACAACAACAGCGAAGATGGTGAGTAGGAAGCCTGGCCTCTCGGTGGGAGAGGAGGGGGTCTTACAGGAGCTGCATCCGCTCCAAGGGGTGGGGGTGACCTAATGTACCTGTGAAGACGCAATCTGCCTCCCTGGGCTCCAGACCAAAGCCAAGGCTGTCCACAGCCACCGCCAGGGCTCGGGCGAAGTGGGCATCGGCGAGGAAGGAGCCGTCGGAGGAGCTGACCAGGCTGGCTCTGGCACTGGGGGCATTGTCCTCAGACGCTGAGCCCCAGCCATTGGCCAAGGAGCCCTCACTGGGGGTCGGGGTGAGGCAGGGCCGAGGCGGGCACAGCAAACCCCTCACCTCGGACCCTACCCCTCCTCCAGCCCTGCCCATGCCCAGCTCTGATGCTGTGGGAACGCTGATGTACCCGTAGGTGCTGGGGGGCGAGGGAGCCCTTGGCATAGGAGAGACAGCGTTCCTAGGAAGAGGCAAAATGGGAGACAGTGGGTGAGGTGGAAACATCCATCTGAGGAAGGGTGGAACAAGGTGGGGACGATGAGCATCCTTGAATTCTTCTGTCTGTACTCAGGCCACTCACCTGGGCGTCTCCTCACCCTCACTGAGCTCCAGGCACAGGGCCACCTCCTCAGGAGTCAGCACACTGTCCTGATCCTCCTCCCCCAGGGACGACAGTGAAGAGCTTGACAGGCGACTGGAGGTTGGGCTGGGGCCAGAGAGGGGAGAGGCCTGGTGGCCGGAGTGGCGGGCGATATTGGAGGGGACGGGGGCTGCTGGCGGTGGGAAGGAGGGGGGAGCTTGGGGCTCCACTGAGTGCCTGATTGGGGTAAGACAGAGATGGCAGGGCGGTTGGTGCCATTCTGAGTCCCTGTTCACCCCTCCCCCAGACCCATCCAAGCTCAGCTAATACTCCCCACCCCTCAACCCCCCAACCCTGCTTTTTGACCCCATGTCCTCTTACTGGGTCTGTTGACTCTGTGTGGGGGATCCATGAGAAGAGAGGGGTGCTGGCGGGAGAGGGCGAGTCAGCTCGTTGGAGGAGCCGAGGATCTGTGGTCCCAGAGCCCGCCAGGCAACCAGAGCTCGGGGCGCAGCTCCTGGCCACGAGAATGGCAGAACCCCCATCAGCTCCAGACCCCAGCCAGCCCCTGCCTGCCTCTCCCCTCAGCTTCCTGTCCCTACACCCCATCCACCCAGCCTCCTCAAGGACAGGTGAAGCCAGCTATAAGGGCTGGTGGGCCCTGGCACGCCACCTCACCGCCTCTCTTCCTCTCACCTGGGCTGTGGGACGGGTTCTTGGAGCCTTTGCCCCCCACCTCCCAGGTGCAGAGCTCCGCAGGGCGGCCAGTCCGGAGCAGCGGGGAGCTGTTGGCCTGGTGCAGCTCTGCAGAGGGAGAGGCCGCCGTGAGGGGCGAGCCAGGGTGGGCCTCTCAGACCCCGACCACAGGCTCGGCCTTCAGCCCTGTCATTCAATCAGACTGTAGGGCCCCTGAACTCAGGGAAAAGAGGGAAGAACCTCTTCCACCTTCTCCCTACCCCGTGCCCCACTCCAGCCTGGTGGCTGCGACACAGTGAAAAGAACTCTTGGCTTAGAGTCAAAACATGGGCCCTCATGGTCCCACCGGGCCACACACCAGCTGTGTGACCTTCGGTAACTCCACGAGCCTTTCTGAGCCTCAGTGTCATTTGTAAACACCCACTTCAAATGATGGCTTTTCCCATTAAATAAAAATAGATCGGAGCCCCAGGCAAGAATCAACGAATGAATGCATCACTAAGTAGAACAACAAAATCAATATTTCTCTTTCTCTCTCTCCCTTCCTCCCTCTCTCTAAAATCAATAGTTACAAATTGAAAAAAAAACCCCTATTTTTATCTTTAAAAAAAAAATAGATCCCCGACATTAGGTGCCAGGGAAGTTCCTGGCACCTAGTGGCTTTGCCTTCACTGCTCACGTTCCAGCCTTCCTGGTCTCTACCCTCCCGTGGCTGCCCTTCTCAGCAGCTTTGGCCCTGTGAAGACACGCACTCCTTCTTTTCTTGGAGAGAGGCTGTTAATTTCTGTCTTTGACACTGTGACCACCTCAAGTCGTTCTGGCCAGCCCTGCCCTGAGAAACCTGTGAGTCTCTCACCCGGGGAGGTGGTTGGACTGAAATCGTGCTGCATGCAGGTAAGACAAAGACGAGTCAGCCCAGGCCAGGCCAGGTGGGGCGGGCAGAGGGGCTTCAGAGGAGGAGGGTGTGTTGGTCTCACCCGGAGTGACAATGCCCTGCCCATAGATAGTCAGTATTTGTTGAATAGATGAGTGGCTGGTGGATGCATTAGAGACTCAGGTGTAAGCATGGACGCACGTGACTCACACAGGTGAATCACATAGGAGCTGGCAGCTTTCACCCTCAGAGACAAGGCTGAGAGAACTCTGACAGTAGAGAAGCTGAGGGAGCGGAAAGAGCGGGCCCGGTGTGTGCAATGCTTCCTGGTCAAGCCAACACCCAAGTGCATCTAAGTTTAAACCAGAAAGGAACTGGGTCACAGAAACAGAAAACAATAGATTTCCCCAAGACCAGGAACCAGGACACCAAGCAAAGGACAGCAAAGGAGGGCAAAGGAAGAAAGAAACAGCCTTCAGATTAGTCCCATAATCAGAAGCCCAGACCGAAGACCAGGAAAGAGGTGTCTAGCCTGACCTCACAGAGCTGGGGGCCTCTGTGGGCAGTTCGGAGCAGGGGCGAGACTGGGAGCCCACCTGGGCCCTGGGAACCCAGCTGCACAGTGGCCAGATCTCCGCCACTGGGGCCAAAAACCCGCACAATGACTGGACTTCCTCTGCCCAAGCTGGCTTTTGTTCTTTGGCTGGTTTGGTTTGTATACATTCCCTGGAGTTGTCCTGCGACCTGGGGAGGCCAACTTCAGGTGCACCAGCTCCGCTATCATCAGCTTCCTCTTCTCTGGGGCCCGGCTTCTTAACAAAGCTCAGAAATGGGGACCCTTGTTGGGTGGGCGGTAGTACGGAAAGGGAAGGGGAGAGGCCAATCCGGCAAAAGGCCATGTTCGCTCTGGCCCCTCTCACCTCTGAAAGATCCCGGTAACGAAACGCCTCCTCCCACCTTGCTTGGAATCACTTGGATTTTAGTTTCAATGTTCTTTGAATAAACTACACAATAAAAGTATCCTCAAGGTTAGACCAGATCTCATTGGCTATATCTGAATTGCAATAATGTTTGTTTGAATTAATGAGCATTCATTCAAACAATGAGGATTAATGTTCTAAGAGGGGTTTACGCTACATTCATGGCCATGCCGTTCTCCATCGGGGAGCTGGTTTCTAAATGAGATTCATGCAACCTCTTTTTGGTTGGTATTGTATTGCCACTGAGAGTTTCTAATGCAATGGCTTTGAGGCAAAGCTGGGGAAAAAATGCCAGCTTCGCTAATATTTAGTGTCATAAAATTTTGGCTATGGGGTAAGCCCTTAATTACTCTGGATCCGTATTTGTCTTAATAAAAGTTCGATGATGAGCTTTAAGAAAACTGGCTGTTTTGTAGCCCTGGCTGGCGTAGCTCAGTGGATTGAACATGGGCTGCAAACCAAAGCATCGCAGGTTCAATTCCCAGTCAGGGCACATGCCTGGGTTGCAGGCCACGGCCCCCAGCAACCGCACATTGATGTTTCTCTCTCTCTCTCTTTCTCCCTCCCTTCCCTCTCTAAAAATAAATAAATAAAATCTTAAAAAAGGAAAACTGGCTGTTGAACATCTGTAAATCTCCCTAACTGGTACAGAGGGACCATGAAGAGAGCGGATGGGAGCGGGCCAAGGTTCAGAGGTGGGAGAAGGGGCAGCAAGAGGGCAGGGTCTCCTGAGGATGCTCCCAGGGAGGTCAGAGGGGCCTGGAGGGGCAGACGTCTCTGAGTTCAGGGTCGAGTTCTGCAGCTTGTTGATGTGAAATTTTGAACCAGTTACCCACCTCTGCTCCTCTTTCCCTATCCGTAAAATCTGAGAACTCATACCAAGTCAACACGTTGTGAGGATTAAATGACATAAAGACAAGCAAAGCCCCTAAGGTAGTGGTTGCTAAAGAAACAGAGCCTGGAATTATTTCCCTCCGGAGAGTCAGAGCAGGCTGCCGAGAGCCGGAGGCGTTTGGCAGAAAGGGGCCTTCGCGGGGAAGCGGGCCGGGACTCGGGCGGGGCGGCTCCTGCAGGAGCAGTTGTTCACGGGAGTGGGGTCTTCGTGCCAGCACTGTTCACATTCCGCCAGGTTCTAGAAAGACTAGTGTGCTGGTCAGGCACTTTCCTTAGGCTTTGTGCCCTTAGAGGGCAAGGACTGTATCTGGGGTCGCTTGGGTCCCCGCGGCTGGCATATAGTGGCGCTTATTAAACATTTGTTGAGTTGCGTTGACCGCAGAAGCAGGGCCCCTTACTGGTGTGGCCAAACCGAAACGTGAGTGCAGCGTAAGGAAAAGCTGAAGCCAGTGACTCCTGGCGGGGCGCTTTGGTGGTGGGCGCCCCCTAGGATGGGGGAGTCCATGCTGAGGTTGGGGTGCTAACTATGCCTGTCTTCAAGGCCCCAGGCCACACCCCCACCCCACCCCCACTCCTGGCCCCTCCTCCCACCCGCGCCAGGCTGGGTCTGTCCTCCCCATCCTTACCCTGCTTCTTTTTGGCCTTCCATGCCTCTGTGGGGGTCCCAGAAAGGCGTGGGGAAGAGAGCCCCCTGCGGCCACTGAGGCTGTCTGAACTGGCCCAGGGGCTGGAGAGCCGGGCCAGCTGGGCTGGGTGATGCCTGAGAGCTGAGGTCTGGGGGCTTGGCCGGGCTGGAGGGCTGGCAGGCACCTCGGCGATGAGCGAGCCGTAGAAAGTTCTGGTGTCGGGAAGCAGGGGCACACCAGGGCTGCGGGGATCCCAGGAGATCACTGCCATACAAACGACAGGAGGCTAATATTACGGTGAACTCATCCTGCCCCTCCCCCGCCCCTCCCCCAGCCGTGGGGTGCCTGCTCCACCGCCGGCCCCACCCCCAATGGGCAGGCTCACGGGAGCGGCGACGGTCTAGCGGGTCCCGTGGGTCCACTCCCAGCCTGCTGCTAAGGCTGCTGCTGCTGCTCAGGTCCCGGGAGCCAGAGGTGGACCGCCAGGTGTCCGCCAGCCAGGGGGAGTCACTGTGGTCCATCCTGTGGTGGTGGGGCGGTGGGGGGGGGGGCATGAGAAATGGGGCGAAGTGAGAACCAGGGGGTAGCTGGAGAGGTGAGGGGATGGTGGTAGAGGCTTTATTCTGCCTACTTTTCCACCCTCCTGACTCCTTAAAACCTCTGACCCAATGCCCCTAACTCAGTGTCCTTCGCTGTCCTGGAATCAGAGGATGCCCAGGCTGCCCAGAGCTAGGAGGTATTAAAGAAGAACAGCTGTGTGCCAGGATGAACAGAACATGTATGGGGAGCCAGACAAACCCAGTTTGAAAATGCCCGACCGCCGCAGCCCAGCGGCGCAGCCCTGGGACTAAGCCTGTCGGCCCCTCTAAGCCCCAGTTTCTGCATCTGTAGAAGCAACAACAGGCCTTCCATGTACGGCTGATGCTGCGAGCTGGAATGCAATGTGAGATCTGTCGCTGGCCGAGCAGGAGCTCACTACGTGAAGGTTCGCCTCTACCTCTAGTGTTTTCCCTTTGGACGGGTGCAGGGCATGCTGGTTGCCTGAGTGGTCTTTCAACAACGGGGATCGGAGCGAAGTACTTCTCTGCCCGAAACCTTCAGTGGCTCCCCATTTACCCAGAGAGAGCCCGGCTCCCTAGCATGGCTCCAGCATCCTCGCTGGTCTGCCTTCCAGCTCCCCAGCCTTATCCTTTGCTCTGACCTGTCTCATACACTACGGCCCAGCCAGACCAAATGGCTTTTCTTTCCTTGGGAATGCAGAGGCTGTTTCTGGCTGCCCTCTTTGGCCTTCTCCTTCTTACTGTCTGGGTACGTGTGACAGCTTCCTCCCATATTTCCCCGCCCTCGTCTCCTCCATGTGTCTTGTATGTGCTATGCACTTCCAGCTGCGGTTGCATCTGTCCCCCAGCATGCACGTCTCTGTCTGGACTGAGTTCCTGGCAGATGGAGACTGTTCACAAGGAATGAATGACTCTTCCTCAAGGACAGGGATAAAGTCCCAGGGCGGAAGGGCAGAGAAAGTTCAGGGCAGAGCAGACAGAGTCCAGGGGTCACTAACGAGAAAGGCCAGTGAGCACAGAACAATGCAGGAACGCGGCACTAGCTTGGGACCTTGCTCTGAGCTGAGGAACTGACAGCAAAATGCCCTGGCACATAGTAGTTGCTCAAGGAACATCTGTTGAAAGGTGCAGACCTGGGACGTGAAACCTCCCAGAGGAAATCTAATGAGAACAAGAGCAGGAGGATGTGGGCAGATGAAATGGTTATTTAGTGCAAAGCTCAGCCAGCAGGATTAGAAAGGATGCTTTCTTCCTCAGTATTTTGTCTCATGCCCGCAGGCTCGCTCTGGCAGCCAGTCACACTTGGAGCAGAAGCACCTGCAACTCCCAGTTACCGAGAACAAGGAGCAGGAATCTACACTGTAGGGGCAGAGTGCCCTCTACTGGAAAGGGCAGGTGGGTGGGCTATCATGAAGGAAAGACGGCTCTCCGGGTTGAGTGGGTTACCGAGAGCAAAGGCACTGCTCGGTGAACACTGGGAGGACAGAGAAAGTCAGAAATTAGGCTGGTCCTCCCATGCTGGGGACTCTCCACCCAGGAGACGAGCCAGCAGGGAAAGTGGTCAGTGCATTAGTGAGACAGAAGCTGGCGACACGAGCACTGGATTAGAGTTCAGAAGGCCAGCTGCATGGCCTTGGGCAAAGTCACTGAAGTCCATGACTCTCAGTTTACTCTCCTGTGCAGTGGTGTGACACCAACATCGTTGAAAGAGAAAACAAGTCTCACTTAGAGTTGAGGAGAGATCCAGGGGCGAGGACCCCACACTGCTTGGATTCCGTCCAGTTCTCTGTCCTAGCTCCACTACCCCTTGTCCCCTGCCCTCCCTCACCTCGGCCACACCCCTGTCACCTCTCACCTGTGTTTTAGGATGGCGTCCTCACTGGTGTATCTGTACAGACCTGAGGGAGGGCAGGAAGAAGGCTAAGTCCAGAGTCCTCCGCATCAGGCTGGAGAACTCACCCCCCACAGTGCTCTGACGGGACCCAGGGAGTCCACTTCATGGTCTCACCTGGGCCCAGGTGCACCCCAGCTCGGCGCCGGCGGTGGACACACACAGTGATGCCCAGCAGCAGCAGCCAGAGCACAACACCCCCGGTGGCAATGACCTCTGGACGCCTCAAGGTGGCTCTTAGGTGCTCCAGGCTCCACGGACTCCAGGCGTCACTGGGTTCTTGGGCGGCTTGCTCCATGGCCTGCTCTGTATGGGATGGGAGCTCAGGGGTAGGGGCAGGGGAGGCGCTGGGGGTCGGGCAGAGAAGGGAGAGGGGCTGGAAGTGGGAGGTGGGAAGAAAGGAAGGTGGGGATTGAGGCTGAGGGATGCAGGGGGGACCCGTGGATGCTGCCCTCACCTAAAATGAGGCAGACAGGGCTGCTGGGCTCCCCAGCCCCAGCCCCAGTGACTGCAGCCACCTGCACGCAGTAGGAACCTGGCGACTGGGTGGCAATCTCCAGCTGGGTCTGCTCGCCTGCCAGTGTCCAGTTGGTTGGGGGCAATGAGGTGTTGCCCAGGCTCCACACCTGAGGAGAAGAATCGGGGGTGAGCAGCGCCCCTGAGCCCTGCCTCCGCAGATCGGACTCTGGGCTGGTGGCCACCTGCTTGCTGTTTACCAGGGGACGTTCCCCCATCCACCACACCCACACTTCTATTCCTGTTCTGTGCCCTACATTTCTGACTTTAACCTCACTGTCCATGTCTGAAAGTTGGGGATACAAGCCGAGGCAGACTGAGATGCAATGCAGTCAGGTCAGTAACCGATTGGCAGCGTCTGGCAGACACACTTAGCAGCAGGAAGTGTCCCTTGCTTCTCGGCACAGGTGCCTTTCTCAGTGCCCCGTGCAAGGGCATGCAGGATGCCAGGGGAGAGGGAGGTGCCGCTACCGCTAGGAAGGGGTGTGTCAGCCTGTGGGCGTACCTGGTAGCCACGGATGACGCCATTGTGGCTTTCAGCTGGTGGTGGCACCCAGTTCACAAGGATGCTACCATTGCCAGGTTTGAGGGTCACCTCCTGAGGAGGGGAACTGGGCACTGGGGAGAGGGAGAGAGGCCTTTAGGAATGCTGAGGGAGAGGACTCGGGGAAAGGGCTGGGGTGGGGACACAGGGCCAGAGGTCACACTGATGACAATGAGACCTCTGCTCGCCTGACCAGAGCAGAAGGGAGTCCAGGAGCAGGACCCACCATCCCCCCAGCCTGGAGAGGGACAGTCTTCCAGGGGCCTTAGACAAGAAGGGGCCAGAGGGTCTATTACAGGGTCCCAGGGCAGCTGTCCCTGACCTTGTTCAGGCAGCCTCAGGAGCAGCACGTTGCTGTCGGGGCCTCGAGCCCGGCCAGAGGATGGCCTCACCTTGAACTCGTAGTCTTGGCCCCAGCGGAGGCCCCCCAGCTCCGCGCTCTGCCAGCCTGCCAGTAGGGCCTCTGCCCAGGGGGCTGCCTGGCTTCCGGGCACGGTCTGGGCCCTGAACAGCGCTGTGTAGGACTGAGCGGGTGCAGCGGGGCCGCTCACCTGGGAAAGCGTCCGGAGAAAGGCGCGGGGCTCAGGAACTCATGGCCAGTCCTTTCTTGAGCCCCGGCCTGGCTCCCGCCCCTAGGTCCTGGGCCTCACCTTCCAGCTGAGCCACACAGCAGGCCCAGCCTTGGTGCCCTTTGAGGGGTCCGGGTTCAGCAGGGTCACGTTTTCTAGGTGAATGCGCACAGCCAGAAGCTCCAGGGGCTCCCGGTAGCCCTGAGGCTCTGCGGGAGAATGAGGCTGGGTGGGTCTACAGGCCCAAGTGAAGGCATGAGGAGCAGAGCACCCCTTGGCCACCAAGGAACCCAAACTCCCGTCTCCCGGGACAAGAGCACGGCTATGTCCACTTTAGGCTGGGGAAACCTCCTATGCAGTGGGGTCCCCACCACTCGGATGCTGACCCCAGCGTGAGCCCCACATACCCTGGCCTCAGCCCCAACCGGACCACACCGAACTAGCTGAACTGCCCCTCCCACCCTCGCCCCACCAGCCCTGACGTTAGCCATCCTCCCTTACCCCGGACTGTCACCCTGGCTGCCCGGCTCTCCCGCCGTCCTGCGTCGTTGGTGGCCATGCACATATAGGTCCCTTCATCACTCTTCTCTGCTCTAAGCATCATCAGGGAACCCCTGGACACCTGTCAGGGCCAGGTGTGTTGTGAGTCCCCCACGTGGGGAGGGGCTCTGTCTGGGGAGGGAAGCTTAAGGCCTCACTGCCTTCCTTTCCCAGATGCTGCAGGGGCCTTGAGGCCGGAAGGGGCGTCAGTCCCTGGGGGTGTGCCCGGGAGTGCCCAGGACAGGAGGAGGTGTGGGGAAGGGAGCCACACTGACCGCGTGCCGCCCTGACTGGAGGGCCAGTGGTTTTCCATCCTTCCACCATGAGACCGTGGGCTCGGGGTGGCCCCGGGGCGGCCGGCACTTCAGGATCACCTGCTCACCCACCGTGGCCACTGTGTCCTGAGGCTGGGTCTGGAAATCCTCCTGAAGGACTGTGGGGAGGACGGAGGCTCTGCAGGGAGCAGTGTCCAGTCCTCCCCTCCCCAGAGATCCCCCCTTGGTGTCTCCTGCCACACCTGCCCCGATCGGACTTGTGTGCGCTCTCAGAGCCCCGCCTCCCAGGGGTTCCACCAGGGTTCGCCCCATCCCAGCTCTCCCCTCTGTTTCCCAGCCTAGCTGCCCCTCACAGATAGCCCCTCAAACCTCCCTCACTGCCGGCATTTCACCTCAGCCGCGCCCTGCACTGGCCTCTCCTCCCAGGCCTTACCAGGCACAGACAGCCGGGCACCACGGCTCACGGCTGTGCCCAGCCGGTTGCTGGCCTCGCATGTGTAGATGCCCAGGACTGTGGAGAGGGCCTGGCTGTCTTGGGCACGTCCCCGGGTGGGGGACTGCCACAGCAGCAGAGTTCCATTGGGAAGGAGGTCGTGTACTTCTGGGGGCTCCACGCTCAGGGGCTGCCCGTTCAGCAGCCAGCGGATGGTGGGAAGCGGCTGGCCTGAGGCTTGGCAGCTCATCTTAGTGGGGCCGGGGTCCTGGAGCAGCTGGTCCTGCGGGTGGACTAGGATCTGAGGTGCGGAGTCCTGGGCCATGCCTCCTGGAGGGGAAAGGGAGGTGGGGCCTGGTCTGACTGCCAACGCCAGCCCCACCCGCCCCCGCATACCTCATCTGCCCTCTCTCATCGAGGGTCAATTCCCAAATAACAACCTAGCTGAAAGAGGAGCGGGAGTTTTGAACTCTGTCTCTCTGTCTTGCACACACACACACACACACACACACACACATCCTCCTCCTCCTCCTCCTCCTCCTCCTCCCCTCTGGTGCCCCTACAGCAAAAGGAAGGCGAAGGAGCAAGGGGGCCGCTTCTTCCCTGGCCAGGCCGCGGATCAAGGGACCGGGGCTAGGAGAGGGGACGGCCACACTCACCTATGCCGAGCAGAAGCAGGAGAGGCAGCAGCCACTGGGCTCCAAGGAGGCCCGCCCCTCCAGAGCCCATGGCGGCTCTCAAGTCTCTGTCCTGGTCGCCAGCACTTTGTCCTGCTGCTCTGAGCTCACAGCCGGGGAAGGAGGGGCAGGCCGGCCGGTGGTGGGTGTTTGCGGCTGAGACTGCCCAGGAGGGAAGCAGCTTTGAGGAAACCGATGCTTCCTGCCTGGCCCTCGGTGCCTTGAAGAACTGGGAGGAGCCCAGAGGAGAGAGACTCTCTGACCTTGGCCCTCTAGCCATAACCCCTGACTCCAACCCCAGCCCTACGGGTTACCTGGTGACCTAGTCTGGGATTTCTTTCTTCTCTTTCTCTTTCTTTTTTCTTTTTTGATTTTATTTATTTATTTTTAAAGAGAGGGGAAGGGAGAGAGAAAAATGTCAATCGGCTGCTTCTTGTATGTGCCCCCATTGGGGACTGAACCTGCAACACAGGGATGTGCCCTGACCAGGAATTGATCCGATGATCTTTTGCTTTGTGGGACAATGCCCAAACCACTGAGTCACACCAGTCAGGGCTAGTCTGGGATTTCTTAAAGGTAATCCTCACACTGACCAAAACTCTAACCACAGCCTTGATCCTTAAACCCTAAACTTCTGTTTAAACCTTGAGTCCCCACCCTTATTCCTTTGCTTCCGAGTGACCCTAGCTAGAGTGGAACAGAAACCCAGAGGTGGGCTCTGGGCGCAGCGTGAAGGAGCCAAGGGCAGAGGAAAGTGGGCTGTGGGCTGAGGACACGGAGTGGGGTGGAGCGGTCGTTGCTGGGTCCACTCCGCAGGGATAGATGGGGCTGGGGTGGGCGTGGGACAGGAGGCAGGGCAGATTCAGAGGCTCTGGACAAGCTGGAGAGGGCCACTGTGTGCTCCTCTTCAGCTTGGAGACAGGTGAAATAAGTTTCTGGGAGACCTTGGGCACCTTCCTTAACCCCCACAAGTCACTTTCCTTGCCTGTAAGTGGGAATAATACCTGTAGTGTGCACCTTGATGGTCAGAATAAGAATGAAATGAGATAAAACATAACTCACTTAGTGCATTCACCTAACATATTATAAGTGATCAGTGAGTTTAACCGGTATTGTTATTTTCATGCACGCTCCATCACTGAAACCATTCAAGCATCCTCGGCAGGGACACTTTTCAGGACGTGGAGTGGTGGTTGGAGTCAACGATCTCGAAGAGTCTTTCCAGCCCTGAAACCTCGTGTCTGCTGCAGACGGGCCTGCCGCCTCTGAGCCCGCGATGTCCGTGCTCGCGCCAGCCCCCTCCCTAGAGAGTGGCTGCATTCTCTTCTCGGAGCCCACCTCCTGTTTACAGGTCTCTTCCTCCCGAATCTGGAATCTCAGCCATTTCCTGGAGCTGTTCCCGGAAAGCCAAGGCCGGGCTCTGGGGGCTCAAAGGAAGGCTGTCCAGCCTTTGTTTCCAATTGTTCCTGGCCGGCTCCTCTGAGGGGCCCCTAACCCAGTTGACTCCCTCCCTTCCTCCCCCTTCCCAGCCTGGCCTCACTACCAGCCAGAGCCACAGCCCTAACAGCCTATCAAAGGGTTGTGAAGGCCCCCTTCACAACTCCTCTTTCCCCTCAAATGCAGACCAAGACTGATTAAGACAATTCAAGCAAGAGAACAACCTGGTTTCAACAACCTGTGCACTTCTGTGGGGTAGAGAATAGAGTGAAAGTAACAGCGACAGAGCTGGAAGGATGGGAGTCGGGGTCAGGGAATAAGCCTGGTGTTTCAGAGGTGGAGGAGCTAAGGGCAGTGACACAGTCCACGGCATGAGCTCCAGGCAGAGTGGAGTAGAGTGTACAGGGCTGCAGATCTGCAGAGCCAGGGCAACAAAACGGGGTGTTCGTGTAGACACTGAAGTTGGCCAAGGGCGTGGTGAGACAGATGGATTTACTGCACACACTGCCAGCTGCGACGTCCTGGATGCAGAGCCCCGAAGGCTGCGTGGCCCCAACTGCTTGCTCCCCAGGAATGCTGTGGTCTGCGGTTCCTCACTAGTCTCTTCTGCTTCTGTGCTGGACTTGCAGAGATAACCAAGTTCTCTGCTAACGATCTGATGCCAACTTGATTTTACTCAAATGTGTATAATCCAGAAAGATGGTGTAAACTTCCCTCAGGGGAAAAGATGGCAAGTGCCAAAGGAGTTCAGATTCATGGCTGTCCCTGTCCTCAGTCAAGTGAGAATGGACAGGTGATGCAGCGAGGAGAGGTGCCAGGGCAGTACTGCAGGAACAGAGCCCCAGAGGCTACAACAGCCTGAGCGACAGCCCCACAGTCCCAGCCTCATCCCTGGAGATCACTGGCATTGCACTGCATCGCTTTTCACGCCACTGCATTCCGCTGCGCTGTATTGCATCGCATTACATTCCATGACTTTGCATTCCCTTGCATTCCACTCTACTGCAGTCCATGCCAGCCTCTCCATCCCCAGGCTCTGGAGAGCTGAGTGCTAAGAACCACTGGGGATGGAAGGGGCCAATTACTCTGAGCTATTTCTGTAGCACATTAGGGCTCCTTCCCCTTGCTTGGTTCAAGCATCGAAGGCACTCAGGGATCCAGGGAGTGATGGCCAAGGGGACTCCCCAACAGTAAGGTGAGTCTGGATAGCTCCCAGAGACCACAGCGCTCATTTCCAGCATCCTGCCTGTTTCATTTCCATACAGTGAGGAACAGCTGACTGCATGAGTCAAACGGAAACTTCGTCAATGGGAGTTGCCTTCAGTCTCAAGGAAGCTCTGCCCTTGCCCAGGTGACGTGCTGACCCAGTGACCAGCTGAGAGAGTGCCTTGCGTCGCTCTCTGGTTTTAAAGTTTTGTGTTTTGTGAGTAACTCGTAGTTGCTTGTGAGAGGGGAGGGCGAGGACAGGGATGGAGTGCCCTTCCAAAGGACCTTCCAGAGGAAATTTTTCCACCTCTGGCTCCCGCCTTCTTATTTCATGTTCTCTGAAGAGACAGCCAGGGACGTCTGCTGGCTGAGCTGATGGGGTAAAATGCGAGAACTCAGGGGGGACTGAAGCCAGTTCCACTGGGTTGGGATCCGTAACCACAGGCAGAGACCTTGAATAAGTCACATAACCTCTCTGAGCCCCACTTTCCTTGTCTGGGAAATGTCTGTACGAACCCACAACCTTTTGGTGGACAGGATGATGCTCTGACCACCTGAGCCACCTGGCTGGGTCTCTCCTTTCTGATTTTAAAGAGAATCTACACCAGAGTCAAAATTACCCTGACGTATTGTCTTCTTAAAGTTTAAATTTTCATATGAAGTCTTTGATCTATCGCTAATTGATTATTTTATATGGCTTGAAGTAGGAATACATTTTTTTTCCAGGTAGTAACCAAGGATCCCAGAACTACTTATTGCTTAGCACCAGTGCCTGGTAATGACTTCTTGGTCACACATCAAATATTCATATAAGTCTAGCTTATTTCCCTGGCCTGTTTGTCTGTTCATGCACGAACACCACAGGATCTCAATTATTAGAGCTGTATAATAAGTTTTGATGTTGTGGTATAAGCTGTTGGGAACCTCCCTGCCTGGTGTCAGGAGCTGTAACCCTCCATGGCTAAGGCTGAGTGGGAGACCTCCGGACCAGGAGACACTAAGGAGACAAGCTTATCTCCCTGGCAGGAGCGCTGCCTGCTCCTTGCTTGGCCCCCATTGCTTGGTCAGTTAGCCAATGATGGGTAACATTCCTCAGAGGAGGATGGACCTAAGCCAGGCATGATCACATGGGAAGGCCCTCAGGGAAAGACTTAGGGGACTGTGGAAAAGAGGGGGTGATTGACCCTCGCTCCCCGGCTTTGACAAAGCCTGAGTCCTCGTTCTGCCTGTGAGACATCCAAATCTCCCGGCTGCCTTTGTTTCCTCTGCCTGACTCAAGCCTGTGACAATAACAAGGGGTGGTGCAGTCCACACTGGGGACAGTGGACTCCCCAGGATGATCAGACCTGAAAAAGGAATATATAAAATCCTGTGAAACCTGCTTGCTGAGAATGCTCTTAACTAGATTATGAAGACTTGGGCAGGAAATGAATTTAGCTCTTCAAGTTCTGTAGTTTTTTAGGTGATAAGACCCCAACTCAGTGTGAGCCCTTTGAACATTATCTATCTGTTTGATCCTTACTGCTAGACAATGGTTAATAAGCTGCATCCGTGTTCCTACTGTGGCAGGAAAAGAAAACTCCAAAAGTTTCTTATGCTCTGTAACTGTAACACTTGCAAAATTTCACACAGGACTGTAGAAGCTGACAAGTCGTAACCAAAGCAACGGCCAGTTACCCAAGGTCGTACACAGACTCCCATGATAAGCTCCTGTGCTCTGTAACTTCTGCAAATTCCTCCGTGTTTTCTCTTTGTCTCCCATATAAGGTAGCTGGACCTAACTTCCGCATTCAACTTCTGTAACCTTGCTTCACCACGTAGGTAGGAAGCCCGGAACTATTTAAACCCCGGGAGAGTGAGGATCGGTGCTCAGAGGATTTGGATGTTAACCACCCCCTCTGGGCCCCCCGGGTAATAAAGTTTGTGTTTTGTTATCTCCCCACATGTGGGTGGATTTTCCACAACACTATCCCAAACTACCTAATAAAAAGCCTGTTTAGGCAAGACGGTGGGGCGCTCTTCCCTTGAGAGAGAGGCTGTGCCATCCCTATTCCCCCACAGGACTTGGTAGTCTGTGTGTATTTCTCTCGTATCTCGAGCATTCGCTGCGGCCAGGATACTGCTGGTCAGTATTTGCCATAATAAGCCGCAACAGGCTTTTTTCTTTTTCATTTTTTTTGTAAGCAAGTGCCTTCCTGAAGCTTTGATTTCCAAGACATCTATGTCAGAGTGGCATCCACTTCAGTGGAGGCTTTTTAAAATAAACACATTGCCGGCCACACCTTCGACAGAGGGCCGGGCTGCCTCCCCCTGCTGAGTTTTCCTTGTTTCGGAGATCTTGACTGATTTCAACAACTGACCATTTTGGGACGCTTGTTGATTTTTTTTCTTCCCTGCTTTAAATTCCCTCTCTCATGTTTTAAACTCACCAGTCAAGAGTGAGCCCCGGTAGCTCTGGACCCACAACCTTGCTGTGTGGTCCTGGGTGCGCTGTGTGATTCCCAGGCCCTGGTCATAATGACCTTTATTTTTTCAAAGTTTCCTGGTGGCTTTTGCCAAAGGGCATCTTGCAATCGTAAATAAGAACCACAAAGCTGGGTCCAGCCACCACATCAGTTCCTTATACTCTGAGGGTGACACAAAACAGGTGTCTGGTGGCTGATCCCTGCCCCCTTCTTTTCCAGCAGGGTCTTGGCTATATTTGTGCCTTTCAGCCTGTCAAGTTTCTTGAAAAGCTTGTAGAATTGACTGAATACATAGAAAGAACCGACACTGTGCAACATGAACTCTTCCTACTCATGGACCTGCATACCTCCTTCTTTATTCAGGCATCTTTGATACCTTTTGATAAAGTTTTTTTTTTAAGTTAATTTTTAAAAACAGAATTACATTTCTTTTTTCTTTTTTTTAAGATTTTATTTTAATTTATTTTTAGAGAGGGAAGGAAGGGAGAAAGAGAGAGAGAGAGAGAGAGAGAGAGAGAAACATCAATGTGCGGTTGCTGGGGGCTGTGGCCTGTATCCCAGGCATGTGCCCTGACTGGGAGTTGAACCTACGACACTTTGGGTCGCAGCCCGCGCTCAATCCACTGAGCTAGGCCAGCCAAGTTGATAAAATTTTATAATTTGCGCCCTGGCTGGCCTAGCTCGGTGGATTGAGCACGGGCTGCAAACCAAAGTCTCGCAGGTTCGATTCCCAGCCAGGGTACATGCTTGGGTTGCAGGCCATAACCCCCAGCAACCGCACATTGATGTTTCTCTCTCTCTCTCTCTCTCTCTTTCTCTCTCTCTGTCTCCCTCCCTTCCCTCTCTAAAAGTGAATAAATAAAAAATCTTAAAGAAAATCTTAAAAAAAATTTATAATTTGCTTTATATAGATCTTCTACACATTTTGTGAAATGTATTCTTAGCTAACTTGTTAAATCTCCTGTTGAGGTTATTTGCAAAGATTGTTGCAATAATCCCTACCGCCCTGTGTCCTTGTCCCTTTGCAATGCTTCTTACCTCTCCAGTAAAGAAGTGGAGTATTTTAGTGTCCCAGGTTCAATTCCCAGCCAGGGTACATTCCTAGGTTGCAGGTCATAACCCCCAGCAACCGCACATTGATGTCTCTCTCTCTCTCTCTCTCTATCTCCCTCCCTTCCCTCTCTAAAAATAAATAAATAAAATCTTTAAAAAAATTTTAAAAAAAAGAAGTGGAGTATTTTTCTGAACCCCTGGAAGCTAGGCTGCTTCGTAAATTGCTCTGACCCACAGAATTCGGGGGGAGTGACACTGTGGAGCTTTGAAGTCTAAGCCTCAAGAGGTTGTATAGCTTCTGCTCTTGACCTTGTAAAACACGGCTCTGTGACTACCATGTGAAGAAGCTCTGTCTAGCCATGGAGAGCAGTGAGAGAGCGGTTCTAACAGAATTCGAAAACCTACTGGCCAACAGCCAGTGTCCATCGGCACACCTGTGAGTGGGGCCGTGGTCAGCATCCAACTCCAGCTCGAGTTGCTAAGTGATACTGTCACGTAAGTGACTTCACACAACACCAGCAAATGCGTGGCCAGGCAGAGTCTGGCCCCAGTGACTGATACAAAGAATGTGTTGAAATAAAATGATTATTCTTTTTTAAGTCACTCAGTTTTGGACTGGTTTGTTACAGAGCCATGAGGAACTGAAGTATGCTGGTATTATGTCTAATAGTTTGCAGATTCTTCTGTGTTTTCTACATAGAAAAATCATATACTCTAAATATAATGACATTTTTGGTTTTTTATTTCCCACATTTATACATTTTGTTTCTTTCCTTGTTTTACCAGTACAATGCTGAGTACGAGGGGTGACTGTGATTTCCTGTTTTTCATCTTGTTGTTTGTACACCTTATTCTGAATAATTTCTTCACATACGTCTTCCAGTGAACAAACTCTCTTCATCTATACTTAATGTGTTAACTCTTTCATTTACACTTTATTTTAATACATTATATTTTTACTTATAAAAATTCTATTTTGTTTATTTTCAAACCTGGTCATTTTTGCTAGTCTCTGCCTGCTTGTTAATTTTTGCAATTCCGTCTTTTATTTATCTAATATAATTGCTTTCTATTTTATATCTGATAAGTCTCAGCATCTGAAGGCCTGGGGGTCCGAGTCCACTGCTTGTCAGTCTGCTGACTCCAACTCACAGCCAAGTGTTTCCTTCTGTGGTTGCTGACCTTTCCCTGCAAACTCACCTTTGGTTGGTCTCAGTCTCTGAAAATTTTAGGATACGCTTTTCTCCAGGGAGGATTTGCATTTTTATTGGAGAAACCTAGGATACTGCCGACTGGGGACCCTTTCCAGGATACCAGCTAATGCAGGAGTCTCGGGTTCGGCTCCCCCGCCTTGCCCCCGGTCCATGTCTAGTTTCTTCCACTGCAGGGCTGTACAGACATGTGTCCCTGGGTCACCCACGTCATGTGAGGGCTAAGGCCAAGCTCTCATACATGCTGCTCTTTCTGCCTGGAACATGTGCTCTTTCATCTTCTTTCCTTCTCCACCTGGTTAAGTAATCTTTCTATTGTAAGACTCAGTTCGGGCCTATTCTCCCCCTTGATGCCCCAACCTGGGTTAGACAGCACTCTCCTATGCTCCCAGAGCACCCTGCATCTGCCTCTGCCATCGCATCCGCCATCCTGTATTGTAACGATCTCCTTACCCATCCGTCTTCCTCCACGAGACCTCTTTGGGCAGGGGTCGTGGCAGAGTTAGGCTGTTTCTAACCCAGGGCCTGGTGCATAGTTGATTAACGAGTGTTGTTGAATAAATGAAAAGAATACCTGGATGGACGAATGGGTGAGTGACTGATGAGTTTGGAATGGACAGTTTGGGGGTTTGCAGAGAGGGTGAAGGATGGTGAAGGGAGAGAAGAAGAAAAGAGAAAAGGGAAATGGCTCGTGTTTGAAAGTTTGTTTTGCTCTCCTTGCTTAAGTGGAAGAAAGTTATCATTTCATTTCATCAACAGTTTATTGAGCATCCAGTATGTGCTAGGCACTCTGCTGGATGCTAGAAATACAAAGATGAAGATCCAAACAAAATAAAATAGAAACAAAACCGACTTCCTCACTCTCCTACCACCCCCAGTACGCCCCCCACGCCCACCCCAGGCAGATGTGGCTGGAGCCTGGGAAGCGGGGCCTGGGCCCAGGGATTCAGCAGCAGGAGGTGGAGCACAGCAGGGCTCTCACCTCCTCTCACACTAACCTCCACCCCTGCCTCTCAGGGCCAGCCAGCCCGTACCCCCTCTCCAAGTGCCGCACCTCTCACCTGCCTGAGCAACCTACCCTGCGTGTATCACCTCTGGATGAGGCACCTGGGGAGGTTAGGGGAGCAGTTCTGGTTAACCACGGGGGCTGCGCACCTGCCCAAATGAGCTGGGAGAGGAGCACGGGCATGGGCTGCTGGGCCTGGTGAGCTGACAGGTAAAGGTGGAGGGCCCAACTGGAAGATATTTTTGCCCTTGGGGCTGGGACAAGACTTGCTCCAGTGTGAAGGGTGGGGAACAGGGGCCTTGGGGATTGCTCTGTGAGGTGGTGGAGAGACAGAGCTGGAGCTTAGGAGGTTGAGGAGGAGCCAGGGATGCAAGGACCCCTACAGGCACCAGGGAATAGAGATCAGAAGACCCGGAAGGTCTCCTCCTTCAGCTTTTTAGTGACCCTCTTTCCTCACACAGTGGATTATTGTCTCTTCTACAAACTGTTCCATAGGCGGGGGCATGGGCAGGGCCTGGCTACACACTGGCCTGCCTCTCTGAGTTGTGACGTTGGTGTGGTTAGGGAGTCTGCCCTTCTCCTGTCTCTTGGGATCTGAGTATCTGGGAGTCGTGCAGGGAGGAGGCCGCAGGCCAAGGGCTGCATCATGTCTTCCTGACGACCTGGGGAGCAGTGAGCTTCCCCACCCCCACCTCCCAACTCCCCACTTCTCTGCAAAGTCAAATCTTATTCTCTGGAAGCTGGAGGGAGCCAACAGCCTTTCTGGGAAGAATGATTGTTTGAAAGGCTTGTTTTGTAAGGAACTGGGAGAAGGCATGGGTGTGAGGGCTTAAATACAGTCTTTCACTTCATCTAGCTGCCTGGGCCTGGGAGGGCGTGGGCATCCCCTTCCCTCAAGGGACAGACACAGGAAGAACGCTTCGGAACAGCGCCCCGCACACACTGGAACTGGCATTCAACCTCCGCTTAGTTCAGACGTGGTGCGTTTTGGGCAGATGGCCTCTCTCATTTGGGCTTGCCGGAAAGGGTGCCTGAGTCCTTCAAAGGGGAGGGAGATGCGGGGGGCGGGGGGGGGGGGAAGCAGGAGAGCTCCCTAGGGAGGGCACGGGACAGTACCAGGAGTTAGGTCACTGATGTTAGTTTCCCTAAGACCCTTGAAGGACTGGGCCGGATATGCAATAATCTATATGGTCCTAAGGGGTACAATCCGTATCCACCGGGAACACTGCCAGTGAACGGAATCAAACTCGACCCGGTTTCCTCCCCAAATCACTCCCCGGCGCCCCTCTGCGTCCCCCATCTGCACTCGCTCACCCACGTCCTCAGGTGAGACCCGTGCGCCCAGAACGAACGAACGCCCCAGCCGGGACCTCCCCTCGTCCCGCTTTGTGGCCTCTCCCACCTCCCCGGCGGCAGCGCACGGGCACCCGCGGGGGAGGGCGGGTCCCGGGCAGTTCAGGCGCTGATCCCCACCGGGCCGGCCTCGTCCTGCTCGCGGATCAGGCGCCCGCTCGCAGTCCGAAGCGCGCGCGAGCGACCCGGCGAGCCCGGGGCCCGGGACGGCGACGTGTGCGTCCGTCCTGGGGCCGGGGAGGGAACGGGCGAGCGCGGGTACCGGCGGGCAGAGCGCACGGGCAGCCCGGGTGAGCGGCCGGGGACTGCGGGTGACACGGAGTAGGCGGGCGGGCCGGGCTCCGTCGAGCTCCGGGCCTCGGTCGCAGGTTCCTCCTCCGCCTCCGGGGCGTCCTGCAAGAACATGCGCCAGGGTCAGCGCTCGAGGGCGCCAGGAACATCGACGTGAAGGACATAGTTCTCTACATCCTCCCACCTCTCGGAAGGTGGCAGACAGAGGCCTGATTTCCCTGGCTTTTTGTTTTGTTTTGTTTTTGTTTTCAATGCACGACACTTAGCGTGGTGCCTGGCGGGTAGTAGGTGCTCAGTAAATACTGAAATGCATTAACTTGAGTGCTTTGTCTCCTTATTGTCCCCTTTCCACCTGTCTCGGACAGCCTGGGGCAGAGTTAGTTATAGAATCGAGCTGGTGTCCGAAGACCTAGGCTGGAAGCCTGGACCTGCCGCTTAGTTCCTTCGTTCATCCTGGGCAGGTCATCTCACCTTCGTCGGCCGTATTTCTCTAATCTATAAAGGGGAGATGGCACGGATATTTCTCAGGTTACTCTGAGTTCTATTAAGGGATATCTGTGTGGTGTGGCTTCATAGCAGTAGGGCCCCCGTGCGTGTGAGACACCCGGCCCAGAGCGGCTCACCTTGTCCTTCAGGAGGTAGAGTGCCACGGGGTTCTTCCGCTCCTGCTCCGCGCTTCGGGGAAGGGCGTCTGCTGCAGAGGACAACGAATGGGGTCGCTGGTGGGGAACAGGCCCTCTCCCCACCAGTCAGCACTTATATTCGCTCCCCAACTGGCCAGCCAAGGCCCCACCACAACCTCCGCCAAAGGCTCCGGCAACACGCGGGCTCCTACCTTGGCCGCAGCGCTCCCTGCTCTGCAGTCTCCGCGCCGTTGGGGGGGGAAGGGGCCCTGCAGAGCCGGCCTCCTTGTGGCCCACTTCGGCCTTCTCCCAGCAGCCTGCTGGTCTGGGTGAGGACTGCACTGGCGAGTGGGCCGCCGGGAGCTCCCCTTCTGGCTTCAGGCTGTCATCATTCTGATCCATGTATTCCAGGGAGTTTTGCTTCTCCAGTTTCCTCTTCTTTCTGTAAACCCACCCAGCACCCCGTGAACAGAGCTGCCGAGTGTGAGCAGGAAGAAGTCTAGGGTGGGGGACATGGGCGGTGTGATGGCCGTGAAAGAGGCCTGATAACAGGAGGATGGGCTGGAATGAATCCCATCTAAGCTGTGTCCTGCCAGTTGCTAGCATGGTGACTATGGGCGAGCCATTTAACCCACGTGAGTGTCCTTGTCCTTATCTGTAAACTGCAGGTGGTCATACTTAAAAGGTAGCGCACTAACCCCAACCACAGTGCCCAGCCCACGAAAGGTGCCCTGCAAGTGGGACCATTGTTAACAGTGCAGAGCCGTGGGGGGCTGTGAGCGCAAGGGCTGGCTCCATTCACGGAACACACAGTGGTGAGAAGGTCTCCTGGAAAGAAGTGCACGGCCCTGGGAAGAAAGCCATTTAAAGAGACTTAAGAAGAAAGCTTGGGGTTGTGGATGGGAGGGTTGGGGTGCTCAAGGTGTGGAACTTGAGGAGTTACCCAGACTTTTTGGAGGGTTTCCAGCAGGCACAGACAGTCACCAAGGTCACAAGGAGGAAGATGCCTCCTGTGGACAAGATGATGTAGAGTGAGCTTCTTCCTAGGGAGAGAGAAAGGTGGAGCAGTGAGAGAGACTCAGAGGAGGCACCAGGTGGGGGGAGGAGAGCTTCCTGCAGGGGATGGAAGAGGAAGGGAGCCCTGGAGGCATGGCTGGCCCACGGCAGAGCGTGCCCAGAGCCCGCTCCCCGACCGTTGCCATCCTCAATGGAGAGTTGGCCCCATGTCTCTCTCCCTCTGTGCGGGTTGTCTGTAGCCCCTCATGGGCACCACCAGGGCTTTGAGTCCAAAGGGCGGGCAGGCAGAGGGACTCACTGTACACAGTGATTTTGATGGGCAGGCTGCGGCCCTGGCTGATGGGGTTCTCCACCACACAGCTGTACAGGTCGTCGTCCTCCATGAGCACACGGGTGATGGTGAGCACCTTTTGGTCAGGGGACAGGAGCATTCTTGAGTCATTGAGGAGGGGCTTGCCATCCTTCAGCCAGGTGTAGCTGGGCTTGGTGCCGTTCTCATGAGAGCAGTTCAGGGTGAAGGCTTCGCTGAGCTCCAGCACGGTGGTCGAAGCCACTAACACCTGTGGCCTCGAAATGGGCACTGAGCCCGAGGAGGGGAACCTGTGAGTCATGGGCCAGAAAGCTTCTCCCTTCCCCCTCTTAGCCACCTTCAACACCACACAACTCAGTTTGTGGTCAGAGAGGCCCTTCAGAGATCATTAGTCAAGTTCTTTACTGCCACCCACCCACCCACCCACCCAACCATTTACACATCCATCCATTTATTCATTCATTCACTCACTTATTTACCAGATATTTACTGAGCAACTACTAAGCACAGGAGGTACAATGCTGAACAAGACAGCCATGGTCCCTCCCCTCGTGGACCTTCCCTTCCCTTCTCCTCAAATACCTTTCCAAGATGCTTTAAACCAGCTCAGTATGGAACTACAAAGCCTAAGTCCCACTGTCCAGGTTCAGATATTGGCTCAATCACTTACTAGCTGCATGACTTGCACATGTTATTCAACCTCTTTGTGCCTCTCTTCTGTAAATGGGGATAATGATATTAATTGTCCCTAGATTGTTATGAGCATTAAATGAGCCGATATATGCAAAACCCTTAAAATAGTTTCTGGCAGGTAGCAAGCACTCTTATGGTGTTTACTGTATCTTCCTGTCTGCTAACTGCTAACATCCCAGGTGGTCTGGGTGCTGGCTTTCCCAGGCTCCAGCAGACCCTGCCCGGTCTCAGGCCTACCCCCTTCCCTGCCAGACCGTGTTACCATCGACAGTGAGGTTGATGGTCTTCTCCCCGGTGAAGGTGTCATCAGTAATGGAGATCTCGACCTCGTAGGTGCCCTCATCCGCCAGCTGTAGGTCACTGAGCAGCAGGGAGCCGTTCTCAAAGAGGCGGATGCGGTCTCGGTAGTCGGGCCGCAGGGTGCCAATGACCTCTGTGCCGATGGACTGTACCACGGTCACTGGCTTGTCCCTCTTCAGCTGCCACTTCACCACGGGCTTGTCGCTGCTGGTGCTGCTGTACTGCACGGAAAGCAGGGCCGACTTCCCCACCGTGCCATGGATCAGGCGGACCGGGCTGGTGATGTTCACCCCCTGCAGGGGCTCTGGGGACAGAGGCCAGAGGGCAGAGGGCGGCAGCATCAGACACTCAGCTCCTGCCCCACTCCCACCGTTAAGTCCTCTGATCTCTAAATGCCTCCCCGTCTGGGCCCATCACATCCGCCAGTCCTACCCTCTTGGTCTCTGCTGCCGTCTCTGCTCCCCCTGTGGCTGTGGGCCCCTCTGCTCCTCCGTCATCCCACACACCCATTCCATTGCCCTTAACCTTTCTGTCTCACTGGCCCTCTGCCTCTGGTACTTTCCCTCACTGCTCTGCTCTTGAGGAGGATTCCAGCTCAGCCACACTCTGCATGCTCCATTTATAGAAATATTTATTGAGCACTTGCCATGCACAAGATGCTGTTCTGTATCCTTGGGATACATCAAAGTGCAAAACAGATGAAGTCTTTATCCCATGTAACTTATAAGTTGTTACACCTTAGGGTGAATCTGTCAGGTTTTCTTCTTGGTTGGGAATTGGGAGAGTGGGGTTGGGTGGGGCCATGGAGAAAGTGTGGGGACAGAGATCCACAAAGAAAGGGGTGTGTCCCAGGACAGTGCCAATAGAGGGGGGTTTAGGGGCTGAAGACAACAGCCCCGCCCTCCAGTCAGACCAGCGGCCTCTGCCGTCCTTGCCTCAACTGCCGGTACCATCTTACCAGGCTGCCCAGTGCAGAGCGGCCTTGCAACTGGGTGGACGGTTTTGGAAATTCACCCCACCTCCAGCCCAATGTGTGTCATATCCCCTTTAGCAGAGGGATGTAGTGGGTGAAACCAGAAGTGTGGGGTCGGCAGGCCTTGTGAGCTTGGGCTCCACCAACCAGCTGGCTGGGTGGGTTTGGGCAAGTCACCTTTCTGGGCCTCACTCTCCTCGGTTAGAAAATAAGGAGAGTAACCGTAACGAGAGCAACTGCTGTGTCAGATTCACGGTGCAGAAACGTAGTGTGTGTGTCAGTTGTTGTGCAGCGCGGAGAACACAGAGATCGGGCCCCGAGTTGACCTGGGAGAAGTCACTCATGTGTTCGGGGCTCAGATTTTCCACAGGTCAAAGGAGTGGCGATCCACATGGTTCCACGGGTTTGTTTCCGCTGGTAATTCTGGGGTTTTACCAGCTCACCCCATGGCTGCCCCAAGGGCTGCCCCTTCCAGAGCCACGTCTCGCATGTCAGGGATGTCCGAAGCACTTTGGGGCCCGACAGGTGCTGTTTGTTGGTGTCACCTGACCTTGTACAGCAGAATCGCTGCCTGAAGAAGAGGCTTCTGAAGAAGATGTCACTTGGGAACGGGGCTGAATTTAGCTGGACAGGCACATGCATGTCAGGTCTCAGTCCCTCTGTGTCCCCAGCTGTCTCTTTGGACCGTCCCTGCCTCGGAAGTTCCCTCCATCTCCCTCCTCCCTATGTCCCACTCTGCTACTGTTGCTGTCTAGGCTTGGGAAGCCGTGCTGTCTCCTGCCATTCCTCGTTCCTCTTCTTGTGCGAGAGGACCCAGGCCAAACCCGGAGGCAATTAAACTAAAAGGTTAGTTATGGAGATCAATGTAAATTTAATTGAGTTCAATGAACATGTTCAATCTGTTTTTAGAACAAGTGTTTTGTTAAGTAGTGAGCTCATTGTTTTTTTGAAAGTGGTCGAGAAAAGGCCAGTTGACTATTCTTTCACGAATAGTCAACTGTGCCTCAGTTTCCTCCTCTGGATAATGAGGTGGTGGGACCACATGATCTTTAGGGGCCTTTCAACTCTGACATTCGTTACCTGCCCAGTAGACCAGAATCACAAAACCTTCAGTGTAGAAGCAACTATTCATGACTAAAGCCGCCATATGTGTAAATATTCTGTGCTTGTTGTTGAGAGGAGTCCATTTGGGGGAGGAGAATGGATAATTCAGTTTTTGTCAAACATTCTTATTAAAGGTATTTTGGTTCCCACAGAACCTTATATAAAAAATGAAAGAAATGGGATCTAGCTCCAGCTCCCCTGATTTGGAGCAGAAGGTGGTGGGTGCCCGAGTCCCGTCCTCCACACTAACTCGGAGAACTGCTGGGAATCCCTATGACTCCGTGGATCAGACTGAAAGCCGCCGGACCGTGTGATCCTTAGGTGTTCTTCCGGTTCTAATTTCTGCGATTATTGACCTGCCTGGCGACTGCTAGGTCCCAGAGTTGACTTGATTTAGAAAAGCAAGCTTTCAGTTTTCCCTAAATAGACAAATAGGCTTGGTTAAGTGTGACCTGGGGTGGCCACAAACAAAATCATTGTGCTCCCTAAGTCCATGATGCTGATGATCAAATAGTTGGGAAATGTCTAAGCCCCTCCCTCAGGACCCAGTCGGGAGCAGTGGGGTGTGCACGTGAGGGTCACCTCTGCAGAGACGTCCTGGGGCTGAGGAACCCCAAGTGCAAACTTTGAGGGTCCCATTTCCTCCTTCCAGGAGGCTGGGCAGTGACAGTCCCAGCCCCGAGAAAAAGTAGAAGGCATTCCCCCTCCCCCTTCTATCTTTGCTGGCTCTCTCTTGAGCTCTCCCCCCTCCCCCAGTACACAGTCTCCTACCCCATGCAGGGTCCTACTGATCCTTCTGTGATGTCTTTCGCCCTCAAGCCTGTTCTTTCTAGCAACTTAAACTTGATTTTTCAGGATGTAAACACTGGAGAAACTACAGCATATGGACTGCCCCAGGCCTTCCCCTCCTCTCGGTGGGAGCCTTCCCCCAGCCCAGGACCCGCAGGGGTGTGCCTGGGTGTTAGGAGGGAATGGACCGGTCTTTCTCAGAAGCTGACAAAGACAGCATTTTGCCCAGCAAACACAGTTTCCCAAAATTCTTGCCAAAAGTGGAGTCTGTATTAAGGTCAGGGTATCGCCACTTTCAAGGGACACAGAGAACTGGGACAGGCGCCAAAGCAGGACACAGGAACGAGGAAGTGGCTAACAACTGTGACCCGCCATAGGGATAGAAGGGACTAGCACTATTCAGTCTTGAGAAGTGATTAACTTAATTATTGTCCCCTAGTCTCTGAGGCGTCATTTTGTAGGAAGTTTCTCTTCCCACCGGAGGCTGAACAAAAGGAAACGGACATTTCGGCAAGATGTACCCGTCACCTCAAACAGTGCCGCACTGGGTCAGGTAGGTGGCCTTCCTCAAGTGACCTGCTGGGACACCAGGCTGTGTCACGCTTTAAAATATAAGGATATATCTGCCAATAGCCTTGGGTTCCCCTAACAGTCTCTTCCTGATCCTCTTTCCTTGGCAAAGGTTTCCATTTACTGGTATTTGCCTTAAATTTACCTTTTAAAAGTGTCAGGGAGACGGTGCTAAACATGTATCGCAGGGTTTGGTCTACATACACCTAATCCACAACCTCTAACACCGCAGACTGCAGCTATATCCCTTTCTCAGGTGAAGGATTTTTTTGTCCTGTTCGAATCTGTCTCCACAAGGAAGTCCCTCCATCCCCTTGGCCATCAGGGACACCCTTCTCTGGGCTTTCTCCCACTCTGTCATTTCTTTTTTGAGATGCGGTGACCAGAACCATATACAGTAATTCAAGGGCAGTACACGGCACTGTTTTCTAAAAGAAAAAATATTGCTTTCTGATTTTTTTCCCTTCAAATACAATTACTACATGCCAGTGGGGAGAGTACTAGTGTTGGACCATCTGCACTGCCCGGCTTTTTTCCCCCTTTATTCTCACCCAAGGACATTTTTTCACTGCAGAGAGAGAGAGAAAGAGAGAGAGAAAGAGAGAGAGAGACAGAGACAGAGAGACATCAGTGCAAGAGAGAAACATTGACTGGCCACCTTGAATATGCTCCCTGACCAGGGATTGAACCTGCGACCCCCTTGGTGCACAGAACACTGTTCCAACCAACTGAGCCACACTGACCAGGGCAGATTTTGGCTTTTAACACCCTCCCTAATGAGTGATGCTCTGAGCAAACAGCCCAGTCCCTGGTCCTGTAGCACCAAGTATTATTGTGTTGCATTCTTACGTTGTTCCTGTTGAGACCTACGAGGGTCCACAGAGTGTGGAATCACTTTAGATATCAACCACTTAGAAAGGTAGGAAAACCAAGGAGCAGAAATTGTGAAGAAGGCCTTTGGGATTCAGGATGAAAGCGAGTCTTGGTAGCTCCGAAGACAGCAGGCATTCAGTGGTGTGTAGCCAGCCAACAGAATCACAGTGGCGCACAGGGAGCTCCACGAGCCCTACGTTTGGGCAGCTGAACTCCACTGCCGTGCAGCTGTCCATTCCCCCAGGCTGACTTGTGAAGTTAACACAACGCCAAACAAAATTCTGGGACGTTTCCTTTGTGATACTGGTGCAGACAGACAAACAGATCAACAGAACAGAATGGGGAGTCCCACAACAGACGAGTATATAACCATCTGACTCAGGACGGAGGTGGCTTTGCCATGTAGTGGGGAAAGGATTTTTTCCCCAATAAATAGTGCTGGGCCATCTAGGCAAAAAGGTGAATCTTGACCCTTCACACCTGACACAAATATCAGTTCTAGATGGATTGGAGATCTAAGTGTGCAAGGTAAAGCAATAATGCTTTAAAAAGAAAAGGGAGGAGACTATCCCACAACCTGAGCACAGACACGGGTTTCTCAGAAAGAACACTAGCCTGCGGCACCCAGAAAAGAAGGACGTGACCTGTTGGATGCGATAAAAGCAAGAGCCTCTGTTCATCAGAAGACATCGTGGAGGCAGTGGAAAGACAAGCTGTAGAGCAGGAGACATTTGTCATACATGTGCAACAAGGAGTCATACCCAAAGTATATTTTTTAAATGTCTACAAATCAATGATTTTTTTAAAAATCCAGGAAACTCAATAAAAAATGGGCAAAGGACTTGGAATAGGTCTTTCACAAGAAAGGATATCCAAATGACTAATAAAAACTTGAAAAACATACAACTTCATTAATAACCATGGAAATGCGATTTTAAATCATAATTTGATACCACCTCAAACTCACTAAGATGGTTAAAGTGAAAGAGAAAGATATAGCTTTGGCTGGTGTGGCTCAGTGGATTGAGCGCTGGCCTGCAAACCAAAACGTTGCTGGTTCCATTCCCAGTCAGGACGTATGCCTGGGTTGCCAGCCAGATCCCCAGTTGGGAGCATGTGAGAGGCAACCGATCTATGTATCTCTCATACAATGATGTTTCTCTCCCTTTCTTCTTCCATCCCTTCCCCTCTCTCTAAAAGTAATACATAAAATCTTTTAAAAAAAGAAAAAGAAAGATACAGTTGTTGGTGGGAATGTAGACTGATGCCACCACTTTTGAAAACTATTTGACCCTATCTACTAAAGCTTAATACGTGCCTATAACTCAGCAATTCTACTCCTAGGTATATTCCCCAAAGAAAGGTGTGTGTCTGTTTACCAAAAGATACATACCAGAATATTTTAACAACTCTATTCATAAAGTCCCAAGCAGGAAAAGACATGGATGACTCTTACAAATATGGTGTTCAGTGAAAGAAACCAGACACAAAAGCATGCCTACAGATGATTGTGTTTCCATAAAGTACAAAGACAACCCTGGCCTGTGTGGCTCAGTTGGTTGGGGTGTCATGCTATGAACTGAAGGGTTATGGGTTCGATTCCCAGTCAGGGCACATGCCTAGGCTGCGGGTTTGGTAGGGGCATGTATGAGAGGCAGTCAGTCGATGTTTCTCTCCCTCCCTTCCCCCTTCTCTAAAATCCACGAGCATGTCCTCCGGTGAGGATAAAAAAAAATTAAAGCTCAAAGACATGCAAAATTAGTCTGTATTGGAAGTTAGGGTATCACTGAAGCCCTGGAGGGGAAGGCAACTGTAACTGAAATTGTGTGGGGTTCTTCTGAGGTGCTGAAGTGTTCTGTGTTCTGTTACTTAATTGTGGGCACTGATGATGTGAGTTCACTTCTTAAAGGTTTAACAAGCTGTATCCTTATGCTAAACGCATTTCCCTGTGTTTAATTTATAATTGAAAAACAAACAAACAAATGACAGCACCCTCAATGTGAAGGTGATAATCGGACTGAGAGAGGGGAACCTGAGCAAGGGACTTCTCACTGGGTCCTCAAAGAATGGAACAGTTACGGGATCCCAGAGAGCAATGCCTTGCAAACCAGAGTATCCAGGTTTATGGCATGTGGGTCTGTGTCTGTAAAATAGTGTCCTGGTCTCTAGAAAAAGCCTCACTTGCATGCTGCAGGAACGGGCTGTGATGAGTGTAGGAGAGCTTCGTCAGCCCGTATCAGAGCCAGGGCAGCAAGGCTGAGTGTCCCCTGTCTGAGGCTGCCTCGGTGGTCACTGCCACAACACAGGAGATTAAGGAGAATCTCTGGGAGCTGGGGTGACATGGTCCAAGCCCCCTTTGAGGCCAATCTTAAAAACAGTATTTCCCAATTGAACAACAATCAAATAATTTAAAAAATACGTTAAAAACCCAGTATTTCCCAGCCTCCTTTGCAGTTAGGTATGGCCAGGTGACTGAGTTCTAGCCAACGAATGAGTGGAAGTGATGGGTACCACTATAGGCTGGTTTAGGGCCCCCTCAGCCCCATTTTTAAAACTCTCTAAGTGAAAGAAATGGAGACGAACCTCAGGGGGACCACGGGGAACACATGTCACAGTTGACAGAGCTCCATCGGCTTGGTCCCTGAAAAGCTCCCTGGAGCAGCATCCTTCCTTACCCCAGGCTTAGCCTGGGACTCCATGGTTCATGGCAAGGTCTTAAATTTTGGAATTTATTTGTCACAGAAGTTGGCATTTTCCTAACTGATATATTGATGATGGCAGAAATGTCCAATAGAACCTCAGCTCTTTGTTGCTGAGTTCACAGCAGTACAATGGCCTGAGCCTGCACTTACCCCTTACCTGTCATGGGTCATATCTCATATCTTATTAGCATAGTTTATATCTAGAATTTTTTGCTATATTCAGTAAGTTACATTCTCCCACAGTCACCTTTTGTTTTTGCCCAGTCACACAGACAAACATCTTTCTATAGTTTTTTCCCTCTCCTTTGATGGCCGGAAGCAGTTAGGGTCGTCTCTGATTTGTATATTGCACGCGCACTTCCCATTCCCAATACCCTGTCTCCAAACCTGCAGCTCCCGTGGTTCCCTCAAGTCATTGTAACTCCCACCGAGGCTGGTCTCAGCAAGGCTAACAGTAACCCCTTGAACACCATACCTAACGGACCCTTTTAGGTCCTCGTTGCACTGGGTCTCTTTGATGCCTCTGATGTAGATTTTCCAGGACACTCTCAACTCCCTTCTCTTCCTGGGCACCACAGTCGGGCAGCTCTCCTTCTGTCCGTGGGACTGTTCCTCCTTGGTCTCCTCAATGGGACTTTTTCCCTCCACAAATCTTGGTGTTACTCAGGGTGCAGTTTTCAGCCCATTTTCTCATCCTGGCTGCTATTATGCAGTCTCATGGTTTTTGAATCTTCCCTGTGGGCTGACAGCTTCCAAATGCCTCTCATCAGCCCTGACTTCCCTGTCCCCCGGCTTCAGGCTCATTAACATTTCCTCACAAGTGTGTCATAGGCATGCCAACATTGACATGGACAATATGAATTATTGTATCCTCAGTGTTGTCCCCCTTGTTTGTTTATGGTTTCACACGGAAACCTTGCCCTCTCTGGATCCTCCCACTTCTGACTTTCCCTCCCAAATATTACCTCAACATGTCTCATTCCCTCTCTCTTTATTCTAACCTAGCCCACGTTGTTTCTCTCCTGAACTATTGCATTAGCCTTGAATTGTGTCCCCTCAAATTTATATGTTGAAGTCCTAACTCCCAGCACCTCAGAATGTGACCTTATTTAGCAGCGGGGTCATCGCAGAGGTAAATCAGCTGAGGTCATACTGGTGGGCCCATAATCCAATGACTGGTAGCCCTATAAAAAGGGTAAATTTGGCCCTGGCTGGCATAGCTCAGTGGATTGAGCACTGGCCTGTGAACCATAGGGTCACCGGTTCAATTCCCAGTCAGGGCACATGCCTGGGTTGTGGGCCAGGTCCCCAGGTGGGGGTGCATGAGAGGCAACCACACATTGATTCTCCCCATCTCTCTCTTCCTCCCTTCCCCTCTGTCTAAAAATAAATAAAATCTTTAAAAAGCGGGGGGGGGGGGGGGGGATTTGGACACAGACAGGAGCACAGGGAGAATGTCAGGTAAAGATTGTAGTTATGCTGGCACAAGCCAAGGAATGACTGGAAGCAGAGAGTTCTAGAACAGATTCTCAAACTTTTAGTCTCCAAAACTGAGACAGTAAAGTTCTGTTGCTCAGCCCTCCCGCTTTGTGGGCTGCATTAGCGCCACCCTAGGAAACGTACACAGCGTTCCTTTTCCATCTCGTTTGCCCCCAGTTTCCCCGCCGACGCCTCACTGCAGAGTGAGCCGCCCACAGTCCACGTCTGGCCCTGCCAGTCCCCAGACCGAAGCCTTTCCGTGCCTCCCTACTCCATCGCCTGCGGACCGCACTCCAATGAACTTACTGCTGTCCACTCAGCTCACTCCTCTCCAGCAAAGGAGAGTGCTGGGCTGTTCCCAGGCACAGGCTGCCGTTGCAGGCTGCCGACCGTTGCCCATTTTCCCAACTACAACGCCCACTCCTGCCACCCCCACCTATTTTTCTGCTCCTTCGGAATTTAGTGCAGACATTCCCAGGTGACCCCTCCTGCCATTCCCCCAACCCCGCCTGCACCACCAGCATCGGTTCCCGCCGGGGCAGGTGACCTGTCTCGGGTCCTAGGCACCTTCTTCATACCTGACTCGTAACAGTTTCTGTGTCTCTATTAAAGTGATCTCTGCATCTGTTCGCCCAACCAAATTGTGAATTCCTAGGCTCTCCAGAATGGTGTGTGCATGTGTGTGTACATAAACAAATATACTTAAAATAAGGTGAATTCTCCCAATAGTTGGCAGGAGGGGCCTAGGAGGCAGGTGTCTACGGTATGGGGCGAGTTATGGGTAGGTCGGTGTTCATTTCCAAAGTCGGGAGGCTCGTTATCTCTAAACGTCTTCCATCTCTTGCTGTTTTACACTCAAAAGAGCCAAGGTGGGGGCTGGGGAAGCACAAAACCAGGAGTCCCCCACCCCTTCCAGCCCCACCGTAATCCTTGGAAAGAACAGCCGAACTGGCCTGTGCCAACAAGACACCCTATAAGAAATGGCCCGTTGCCCTTCATCTGATGTGCTGAATGCCGTGGGAGCTCCAAAGTCATGCAGCCCGGTGGGGGAGTGGGCAGGGGCCGGGCGGCAGGCAGCAGAATGAAGAAATACATTCAACACTAATGCCTGAATTCACTGAGATTCTTCCCACGGTGGCAGCTCTCTCCCCTCCTCCCGTCCTGGAGGCATTCTGGCCCCGCACGCTCCCCTCCCTCACCTTTGAAAGCCCCGGTCCCTTCTCCGAACCCTTTCTTACCCTTCTGGGCTCTTACCTGTCTGGATCAGGAGAAGGTAGACAAAAGGAGTGAGGCGCAGGGCGCTGAAGGCTCTGGACAGGGCTCCCCTTTCTCTCCTCATTTTGGGTGGCGTTCTCCAGCTCTGGTGCAGACAATTAGCATGATTTCTTCACTCTGGGCACGTCCCTTTGTACCACTCGGAGTTTCTCTGCCCGAGCACAACCCTGCCAACTTCCCTCTGAACACACAGAGCTCTGTGTGTTGTTGGGCTTGTTCTTTCTTCTCCTTCAGACCTGGCATTTTCTAGTGTCAAAGCCCTACATCCCCAGTTTGGAAGCGGGTATCTGCTGAGGAGATCATCTCCAGCGGGGGTGCCAACCTGATGGGTCCCGGGGGCCCGGCATTTCTTCCCTGTCTGTGCTGAGCCCCACGCCCGGGGGAGATGAGGAGTGGGGCTAAATACGGACTGGGCCAGGACACACGCTAAACTGGACCTTGTGTCCCAACCTATCCTGTCTCCACCGCACACTCCTTATTCCCGAGAAGGAGAGTGTGTGCCAGGAACAGCCCTCCAAAGGATTTTCAGTAGGGAAGGGTAGGAGCTTTTCAAAGGCTGGGGAATGAGCCCTGACTGCTGCGGCTCCTTTGGTTGGGTGTCACCCCGCTGAGCGAAGGGTCACCGGTTTGACCCTTGCACATGCCTAGGTTGCAGGTTTGGTCCCCAGTCAAGGCATGTATGAGAGGCAACCGATCGATGTTTCTCTCCCTCTCTCCCTCCTTTCCCCTCTCTCAAAAAATAGATAAATAAGTAATTTTTTAAAAAGCAGCTGGGGAATGAGAGATTCCAGAGAACTGCTAAAGAAAGAAAAACCCTTGTTCCACCCCAGAGGAAGAAGACTGGACCATGGCCTGAATTCTATTATTTTCATACATGTCTAGATGAAAGAACCCTACTTGGGGTTCTCTTTCTTACCCTAGAATCATGCAGATGCTGGGGACCTCTCCCCAGAAGCCCCTCTGTTCATTCCCCCCGGCCTCCAGCTAATTTTCTACAACACGTCAGAGCAAGGCTAAGGTGGCTCCAGGACAGCCAACCTCCTGGGGCTCTGTCACCTCCTTTTGTCTCCAGGCTTTGATAAGGAGAGTCACCCTAGCTTTGGCCTGCCCCCTCACTACCATGTCCACCATCCTCAGGAGGGCCATCAGTAGGACGGACGCCTGCTAACCACGCCATCTCGGGGCAGGCCCACCACCCTAACCCTCGATTCACATCCGTGAAATGGGGAAACAGTAGCCCCCGTGTAGGAGTTGTTGGGCGTACTGATAAAGCTTTGGTTCAGAGAGTGCCTAGGGAATTCTTCACTACAAAGACATTATATACTTTTAAAAAAATGCCTTAAAATTGTGTTTATTCCTGTAGGGAATCTTTGTATTGTAATGAGACCAACGTTCACAGCTCCCCTCTTGGTCATCTCTAACCCTCATCTTAGTTCTATGGTGGTTACCTCTCAGAAAATACTCACTTTGTGTCCTGGAGAAAGTCCGAGCAGGCTGGGTTTCTAGAACCAAAGACCCACCGCCTAATGAGCCAAAGGATGGGGAGAAGAGCTGGGAAGCATTGGCTTTGAACTTCACAGAGGAACTCCAAGAAACATTCTGATTTACGCGAATAAGGTTTTTTTCCCCTTTTGTGTTTCTGTGTCTGTAACTTTTCCCTGGACAGCTCAAGGCCCCCGCCTGCCTCTGGAAGAGCTAACATTGCTTCAGCCAGTAAACAACAGAAAAGAGAAAGTTACTCTCCAGCTTCTGACATAGTATTTTAGAGTCGGTAGCAAAAAACGCCCTGAAAGCCAAGCTCTGTAAGGGACAAAAGGACATTTTAACTTCTTTTATCTACCCCTTTGAAGTAGCGTAGAACAATGGCCTTAGGACTGGATAACAGAGTTCTCATACAGGACAATAGACAAATGGCCTCTTTTGTTTGTTGATGGCCAGGCCTTAAGGGTTATTGTTTGAGGGGACAAGGAGTATATAACTTTCAGGGAATAGCCTGAAGTCTGCCTTTTTTAAGCCTGAAGACTTTGGAAAGAAAAATGCGATAGAGGAAGACCAAAGAGGATTGTAAATTCTCAACATCCCCCTTCCCCTGCCCTAGAAATGAACTTAAGGCCCCTTATACCCTCCTTCCACCCATGCAGGAGGCACTTGCAGAGTATGCAAGTGCCTCCAGTGCCCAGGGCTCCCTTGAGGGGACCCGCATGAGTTGAGAGGGTCAAGAACTGGCAGAGGGCTAACTTGGAGCAAAGGGGCCACACTGCGCAGGCAACGACGGGGGCCACCAGTGCCCTGCTGGGCGTCGTGCAAGCAGCTGCTCAGACCAGGGCGCCACCAGACTCCTGCAGAGACCAGTGGGAACCCTGAAACAGCCACATAGGTCTGGGAACATTGTCTCTGTTACTGAAAGTTCACCAAAGCCATATCGCCTGTACTCATGCCCACCCTCCCTAGAGAGGAGCTGGGTGGGGGGAGGGAATGGGAGAGACCGACTGGAGCAATTGCCAGTGTTGCTTCCTCAGGGGAATGTCCAAGGGGTTGTCAGACTGAGCTTCTCAGGACGGATTAACGTTTCGTTTTCCTCTGTGGGCCCAGGGGGTGGGAGCTCATGGGAAGCTCGAAGCAGCTTCGAAGGCACGGAGGTACCACAGGTCCTTTGCACTTCTGAGTGGAGTAGCAGCAATTTTGCAATCCTGTTTCACCTATTTTTAAGATGAGTAGACCTATAGAAGTTTAATTTTAATTTTATTTATCCTTACCTGAGGACATTTTTTCATTGCTTTTAGAGAGAGAGGAAGGGAGAGAGGGAGAAACATTGGTTGGGTGCCTCCTGTGTGTACCTGTCCCGGGATCAAACCTGCAACCGAGCTACGTGCCTTTACCAGGGACTGAACCCACAACGTTTTGATGTATGAGGCAACACTCCAATCAACTGAGCCACCTGGCCAGGGAAACATTACTTTTTTTAACTTCAAAAGTGTATTTATACTTGTCAGTCTGCCTGTCCAACTTTTGAATCCCAAAGTGTGGTTACTGCAGCCATCTCCTCATTAGCCCGGGAAATTCTCTGGGGCAGAACTGTAATTCTTCGCTCACACGGGTCTCCTCGCAGGGCCCAGTTTCGGGCTCCACACAATGTGGCTGCTGAAACAATGGTGCAGACAGACTGTGTGCCCGACAGCAGTCGTGGCCTTGCTGGGTTGGGGCTCGTGCCCCCTCCCCCTCTGAGCATTATGACAGACGCATTTCCAAGGGCACTGTCCTCTCCCGGGCAGCACCACCCAGTCTTCTGGGCCCTTCTGCTGTACACGGTTGCTTCAGGCCACTCCGAATTTGGCACCCCTCTGGGACTCTGGGATCCTGACTCCTCATCCCTGCACCGGGGCAGCCCTGGCCTGCTGCCCTCGGACGTCTGTGCTGAGAACTCAGACGTGGCCCTGAACTCAGAATGGAGCTCCCACCCCAACACACACACACACACACACACACACACACACACACACAGATGATATATAAGTAACTACTGATTTTAATAACTCTTCTGTTAGATTGCAGGATGTCTCCACCCACTCGGCCTGTTCCTTTGTTTCCAGGCTCCAGGAAGAATGTTCTGGCACTGACATTTCTATGAGAGAGGTTCTGGCCTTACTAATGCCATGACATCAGGGGTGACTTTTATAGATAGCATGTCCCCCCCACTTCTTTTTTCACTTCCTGTTATTGAGTCATATCTGTTTCCTCCCCTAAACTGTAAATAATTTTTCATAGCAGAGTGAAAAAAGAAACCTTCCGACAAAGGACACCCAAATGTCTCTTCCAGAGGGAACAGTCTTTAGCAAGAAAAATATTCAGATATGTCACATGGAGTGGAGGGTAAGGTCTGAAGCACAAAGAGTGAAGGAGCAAAAAGATAAACCACTGTGCGCTGGAAATAAACAGGAATGTGGGGGCGGGGAAGACTAGAGGAGGGAAATGAAGCAGGGAGAGGAGAGGGGTGAGCAACAGGGAGGGGAGCCGAAGCAAACTGACAAGACGAAGAGCTTGCATTGCTCCACTGTAAAACCCTGCCTTTTCTGTCTTCTTCAAAACTTTCTGAAAAGTTTACCGCACAGTAATGCAGCATGTGTGCGTGCTTCTGGCAGAGGGAATACAGCTAAAGATAGCGTAGCCTCTCCCTGGATTAGGTTGTGTTATGTGAGACCCAGACTTAGCAGCCCCGCAAGAGAGAGGCGGTCCAGTTGGTGATACGACTGCCATGTTGCGAAAGGGCCCCAGGGCAGCAAAGGCCGGTAGCCTCGAGTTGCCGAGAGCAACCCTCGGCCAACAGCTGGCAAGATCATAGGGACCTCAGTCCTAAATCACAAGGAACTGCATTCTTCTAACAACCACACCAGTTTGGAAGAGGATCCGAGCTCCAGAAAGGAACACCCAGCCACCGACACCTGAGCTGAAGACCCACCAAGCTGTGCCTGAGCCCCTGGCCCACAGAAACTGTAAGATGCTAAATACATGTTCTTTCAAGTTGCTAAACTTGTGGTATTCTGTGATGCAGCATAGAAAACTAGTACAGGTGAGAGAGAGAGATTATATCCTGTGAAGCAAAAATTAGGAGTCAGAGGTTGTCCTGAGAGCCCAGGACTTTGGAATTTGGAGCCATAGCAGTTATCTTAGTTTGAATCCCAGAGGCAGACTCTGAGGCAAGAAGTTACTCAGTTTATTCAAAGGTGAGTCCAGTAAAACCAGGTAGTATATTGGGAAAATGAGACGTGGAAGGGAAGGAAGCCAATAAAGACTGCATATCAATCAAATTAGTATCCTGAGCAGCTGCAACTTAATCCTTTCAGGGCACTCAGAGAGACAGTGCAGAATGTGCTTCAGAGTCATCCCATCCAAGGGGCCAGGGAGCTGTCACATTAGTCCCCATCGGCTCTCAGGTGTAGCTGAGGGATGCTTCTGGCGGGTGAAGCGAGGCTAATTCCCCAGACCACTGACATGGAGGTATCTTGCTCAACTTTCCCTCCTCTAACTTCTCTCAGTGTGCTTACACACGAGTGAGTGTGTGTGTGCATGTGTGCGTGCACATGAGCGTGTGTAAGCCCCTCCTCACTTTACTCTGTCAGGCACGTGATATCTATTTATTTATTTAATTCTCCCAATACTCCTTGTAGGTAGAGATTATATAACCCCACTTTACAAAGAGGGAAACCTAAAATTTCAGGATTCTAGCCACTTGCAAAGGTCCTATAGATACCGCGTGGCAGAACTTGGACTAGGAATCCTGCTGATCACCAGCAGAGCTTAGGCGTCTGACCGACCGCCTCCCCGACTCTCAGTGGGAAGCCGCCCTCCCGAGTGTGTGAGTCTCAGGCCTGGCCTAACCTTTCACCCCCCCTCCCCCATATCTAGATATCTACTCTCCGACTAAGCTCCATGCTGGCGGGTGGCCTCTCTGCCCACTCCTCGTGCCCCCTACTGCTGCTGAGATTCCCTTTGATTCTTTGTTCCATAAACCTGTATGTGACTGGTGCCAGTGTCATCCCTGCCATAAGTTCAGTTTGCCAGGATGGAGAGAGAGGAAGGTCCCAGGAGGCCAATGTCAGCCAGAGAGTTTGCCGAGCTGTGGCATTGCCTGGGAAACAAGCAGTGTGTGAGGCTTTGTGCTGAGAGGGGGCAGGGCCTTGCTGCTCCAGCAGCCACCAAACAAGAGAGATTAGCTAGCTCTCTTTGGAACAAAACAACTTTTTGTGGGCCTGCACAGTGAGGAATGGCCCTCCCCGAGAGCATTTTTTCTTTCCTTTTGCTTTTTTAAAGTTCTCCTAGGTAGCCCTACTCTTGCTCGCTGATGAGAAACATCAAATAGAAAGCGGAGATCAAGTCAAAGGCTCCTCCTGCCTTTCCATAGCCTCATCCTGAACACTGGTCTGGCTGCCTGCAGGTGTCTGTAAGTGTGAGGAGTCTCTCAGAGGATGAGCGTTCTGCAGAGATAGTGTGTCTCCGAAGGTACGGGTTTGTTGGCAGAAACACATGGTCAGCACGGTGTGCAGTCCTGGGTGCATTTCTGCGAGGCAGAGGAGGTGCTCTCACTTCCATACTGGGAAACTGGATAACACCAAGGCCTTTTATGCTGAGAGTAAATATTTGATTTCTGAATAGAATTCCTGCCCCCTCAGAAACTAAGTGGAACTCAGGCTTGTGTCCATGGTTGCTGAACGTGCCCTATTCAGCAGCTCTCCAGAGGAACAAAGAGGACACATTAACTGGCTTTAAAGAGTTGGAAAGATCCAGTTTGCTGCCCTATTTAAGATGAAGCCAGGACATTCTAGAGAACATCTCTGGAGTTCTGTTCTTCTAAAGCTTCAGTGATCAAATAAAAACAGGTGGAAAAATCATAGAGGAGCCACACATCATCCCTAACTTGTGAAAGGCTTCATTGTTTCCCTTCTCCTGGATCCTCAGATGGAGTCCTCCCACCAACCACGTCCTGGAAGGATTTACTTCCATCTTCCCTCTCTTGCCCTCCGCCCAAAGAGGGAGGGGCAGAAATGGAAATCAGCTAGCCTGCTGTGTGAAGAGCACTCCATGTTCCTGAGATTAGTAATGTTGCCAGTGGAACTGGGGTCCTTTTGCAGAGTTGCAAGAAAAGCATTCCCAGGACCTGTGCCTGGGAGGATGAGATGTGGTGGTAAGATTTACTGGGGTTGAAATGAAAGACTGTCCCCAGTTTCCCAATGTCTCATCTTCATCTGTCTCACTGTGGAAGAAGTCCAGCCTTGTCTTCATCAAGCACAGAAGAAGGGCTAGGGTCCAGAAGCTCTGTGCCATTGGTTCAGTCTCTGCCGAAGTTTGGTCCAGTTCAGCCTCTATCTGAATCCAGCTTAGTCTCTGTTCCCCTCTGCACTCCAGCCAGTGCTGCATTGTTGTACCCAGGTTTGCACTTGGAGTTGCATTTGGAACCTGCCCATGCACGACTACTAGGTTTGTGTGGCTGCTGCAGAGAGAGAACATACGAATGAATGGGCGAGAGCATCTTTGAACACGTGTTACTGAGAGAAAGGTCTTTGTTAAGATATGATTATGGTAACTCAGGGTTTCAAACTGACCAATCTATTTCCCAATCCTTTGAGGGCTTGTGCTGGGTCCTCTCCCTAACCAATCCATTTCCTAGATCTTCCAGGGTTCTGTGCCTCTTATTCAACTTGATCTTTCCCAGGCTAGAGATGTCTCCATTATGGTTGCCATTTTGACTCCTAATGCACATGCCTTATAGTAAAAGGACCTCCCCCTGCACTGTCTTGGCTTCTACTGATCCTGATCCCAGCAAAGGAATTTCCCCTGCTCCTCCCCGCAATAATCCAGCTACTGGGACGGGTGAAATTCAGTCCCTCTGGTAAAGGATGCAGCAGTCCCCAGGGGAGCCTTTGAATGCTGTGACTTCCTAGTGAATCAGGCCTATTGTCTGATTCAGCTCCCTAGTTTATGAGGCTTAATGTCTGATTCCATTTGCTTCCTTCCTGTATTAATACTAACTAGCTACCAGCGCCAACAGTAAGAGGAGTGGGATGTGGGGAAGGGGAATGGTGGCTTATTCTAAAGTAACAGAAGACACTATCCCTGTCTATGTGCTTAAATATAGTTGGGAAAGCAGCATCTAAGTCTGTAATTGTAAAACATTTGCATCACCCTTTACAAATTCTTTCTAAATATAATTTTATCTATTCTTCTAACAACTCTGTGTGTAGGATTTTTTAAAGGAGAAATTGGAGCTCAGAGAGGTTGAGTGGCCTGCTCAAGGTCATGAAGTTTGTAAGTCCACATAGTTCAGACCCAGCCTGTGCTTCCTTGTCTAGCATTCTATACTACTCCTGAAAGAAGTTGGCTTCAGTCAGAAGTCAGTATAAAAGGGAAGGCTCTGAGGCAAGATGTGAAGTGGAGGATAAGGTGAGCAAAAGGACCATAAAAACCAAAGGTTAATTAGCAAGAGAAAAATTGGGTTCCCAGTGGTGAGTCCAGGGACCCTAAGAAGATAGATCATACACAGGATTCAACATAGAAAGAAACAGCTTTCTTAAAAGGCCTCAGCTAAGTTGCTAGGGGAGAAAGCCTTGAAGACAAGCCAACATTTTCACCCCCGGTGGTTCTTACAGGGTCCAGCTTGGTGTGGTTTACAGATCCTTGCAGAGGCAGCCCTCCAGGAGTCTGCATCGGGTTTGCTGCCCAACAAGCTAAGGAATGTGACTTGTCAAGATTTTTTGGATATAGGTGACAGAAGTTTAACCTGAACAATTTGAAGGAAAAGAGGAAGGATTTCTCCCATCATGTAATAAAATGTTGGAGGGAACAGGAATAACAGGAAATTAGATTGTTAAAAGTCTTCATGGTTATCACTCATTTCTCTTGTTCAGCTCCTGGTGTCAGCTTCATTTTCTCAAGCCTTCCGATACTTTGATGGGAGCCATGGTGGCCAGACACAGAGTCAGTGGCTTTCCATCTCAACACGTTTCAGTGGCTTACAATGCTCTACATGATTGCCCACCCCTCAGCTTTTGACCTCCTGTCTCAACACTCTTCCTCTCACCCTGCTCCAGTCACACCAGCCTTCTCGCCAGGTGGGGCCCAATCACCTGAGTGATTGCACTCGCTGTTCCCTCTACCTGAAACATTCTTTTATAAAATTCTTCCTTGAAGATTACAGTTGCCCGTCCGTTTTGCTGGAGAGAGCCTCAGTGAGGCCAACTCTGGTCATCCTATCTAAAATATCATGTCTCCTCCAACTAACATGCTATGCTTTTTGCTTTTCAATACTCATCCGATCAAACACATGTATTTACTTATTCACGTGTTTATTTGGTTACTACTACATTGTAAATTCCATGAGCAAGGGATATTTGTCTATTTTGTTACTATTTATTTTTCCAGCGCCCAGAACAGTACTAGTATACAAAAAGCTCTCAAACTCTATGTTAAAGAAACGAATTTCCCAGGGATGATGAAGTGCCGGGGATTATAACAGAGCTTGGAGCAGCAGGCAGGGAGACCACTCACAAGGCTGCGATGTTCAAATATATGAACATGTAAACGTAACGAGGCGGGCAAAGGATCACTATGACTTATTGCTCCTCCAGGAACCCCTGTTAGGCCCGCATTTTTTCTTCCTTTTCCTGTGCTCCCCTCAATTGGGACACCTGCCGCCCGGCCAGGTTTCCAGCCCGGCGAATCCCTGTTTTCTGGAGGATCTGGGACAGTCTCAGCGTTGAAACTACGGCGGCCCATCAGTTGGCCCGGCAGACCGCCGCAACTGCCTGGAAGACGGTCCCGGCCAACCCACTCGCTTCCGCCCTGTTCCTCACGCCCTCACAAGTCCCGCCCCTTCGCCGGAAGTGACGGACTCTGGAGCCCGAACCCCGCCCCCACGCCCTACCAGCCCCGCCCTCACGCCCTACCAGCCCCAAGGAGGTGACGGTAGTCCGGAAGGGGCGGGTTCAGGGAGACTGAGGGGCGGGGCGAGGCGGGGCGAGGCGGGGCGAGGCAGGGCGGCCCGCCCGAAAGTGGCGGTTTAACGGAGACGGTTTGTTTGGTGTCAAGAGTAGCTTGAGTTTGGAGAGTCGCGGGCTCTATCTCAACAGGTGTGGGACCCCGAGGCCTCAGAAATAGGTTTTGTCTGACCCGAGGCCCCCTCTTTGTTCAGCGTGCCCCCCATAAGCGGATACGGATTATCTGGACTCTGCCTCAAACTCAGGTTCTCACCCCAGTCCTCCCAGCCGCCCTTCTCTCGGGCTGCTGGGGTCAGTCCTCCCGGTCGCCTCGCTGTGCCACTGCTGGGTACAGCCCTCGTTCTGTCAATCACACCTGCCTGTCTCTCCCTCAGCGCCCCCATCATTCCTTCCAGAAGGCTATCTTTAAGCCCCCCGCCTTCCCTTATTCCCACTTCTTTTTCCATTCCTTCTTCCGGAATCTTCGTTCTTCCACTCGCTGTCAGTCCCCTGCCCTCTCCAAAGCTTCTCTCCATTTCCGGGCATTGTGGCTCATGTGTTAGGAAGTGGAGCTGTAACGCGGTCGTTTGAAGATTTTATGCTTTCCTTTTCTTCTAACCAGGAGTCACAGATGCCAGGAAGTATGGCCTCCCTCAAGAAGCCTCGAAATAGCACCAGGTTGCCCTTGGCTTTAAACCCCCTGAAGAGCAAGGACGTGCTGGCAGTGCTGGCGGAGAGGAACCAGGCTGTAGTACCAGTGGGCGCGTGGGTGGAACCTGCCTCCCCACAGAGTTCGGAAATCCCAGCCTGTGTGAGTGCCAGCGTGAGCCAAAGTGGTGGTGTTCCCGCCCCATCTTTCTTATCAGTCTCTTCAGTGTGCCATAAATAGATATATTCTTGCATTAGGATTATAGAACAAACCCGTATGTATTGGCCAAAACTTACATGTAGGTTATATATTTCAGTTTGCTTCACAAACTCTTGATTGCTTGTTATGCACATGCAATTGGCCCTGTATCTTCCAGACATTTGTGCAGTGTCGTCAGGGCGACAGTGGGCCCCATTTCATGTAACATTAATTGATTACTTCAAGTTTTTGGTAAGTTTGGGATTCATACAGCAAGCAGCCATGGGATAGAAGAGGAAGAGATTACTTCTGACGGGGGTTTTGAGAAAGCTTAACTGTAAGCTCCACAAGGACAGAGACCTTCATGTTCTGTTTGTTGCTGTCCTGGCTTATAGTAGGTTTTCAGGGAAAACTGGCTGAACGAATGAATGAATGAGGAAATACACTCTGTGACGGCCCTTAAAGACTGGCTGTGCTGTAGGTTCAAAACAGTAAAGAGGAAGGAGCATTTCGAATGAAGGGAAACTGGCAGCAAAGTTTACCTGTGTGCCTGTTTCCATGATAACGCTCACATGCTCATACGAACTAATTAACACACCAGGACAATTTTGCAACAAGACTGTTATAGTCTTTCACCAAACCGTTTGACTTAGCTATTTGTTCGAATTTTCTTGTGGCTTTTACTGCCTTACATTGATAGCAAGTTATTTACATATCTGCCTGATGGACTGTGAGCTCCTAGGTCACAGGGGAATAATCTTATTTATCATTGTGTTTCCACATTTATCTTAGTGTCTAGTAAATAGGGGCATTCGCTAAATATTTATGGAATGCAGAAAATGTGGGAAGGTCTTCTGAATGTATAGATAGGGTGTGAGAATGAAGGGGAAAAGTCTGAGTTATGTTTACTTAGTGGTCCTTGATATCAGAGAAGAAATATGCTTCCAGTAAATGTTAAACAGTAATGCAAACAGTAAATATGTTGTATATTTATTTATTTTATTTACGTTTGTATGTATATATGCACATATTCATTTATTTATTGCTGCACTGCCTATTTTTAGAAAGGATTGTGAGTATTTGAGTACTATATGATTAAGTGCCAAGACTATGGTATTTAAAGAAGAAAGATAAGACTTTGTGAATACTGATCAGGGACTCAAATGGGATAAAATGTTCAAATTGCTTAGAGTATGTGTTGGAATTGAGCATTACTTAAATATTGAGTACCGCCATACTCAAACCTCTATGTTATATACTGTAGAGGAAACAAAGGAGAATTAAATATATTTCCTGCCCTCAAAGAGATCATAATCTAATGGTGGAATCAAGAAAACTGTGTTCAGTTAACCTTCATCAGAGGTCCCATAGCATGAGAGACCTTAGAGGAAGAAAGGATGGTGGATGGTGCCCGGAGGTGGGTACGAGGTAGGCTTGAAGATAAGTAGGCCTTTCCTGGACAGAGACTGCAGGGAGAGCATGCTGGGTTAAAAATTGGAGCATAATTCTGAGTGTGAGGCATTTTAGAATAAGACATATTTGGCGAGTAGCAAGTGGTCTGGGGTGTCTGGACTGTTTCACCCTCTTTAGAAAATGTATGGCATAAGATAGATTTGAATTGGCTCATTAAAAATTAATGAAGATACTGTTTGTTTTCAGTTCAATGAAAAATTAAGATTTGATTTGAGTACTCACAAATTCCAGTTTTGAGTGTGTGATTTGCTTTTTAAGTTCTCGGTACTCCCTAGCTATGCCTAGACTATCATCTCTGAACTCCTGTGATTTCCTTATGCAACTGGGAATTTTGGATTCTAGAACTGAGTTGTTTTTTTCAGGATTGTTTACCAACTGCTTTGTATTTATAACAGAGCCCCAATGGGAAAAACTGTTGACATTTTATTTTGTTTTCTATCTTTCATCTTTGAAGACTTCAGCATATATGATTGAAAAAGAAGTAAAGGAACGGTTAAGAAAAAAACAAGAAGCTTTGAAGCATTTCCAGAGACAAGTCAAATACCGAGTAAACCAACAAATGAGGCTGAGGAAGAAGCAGCAGCTTCAGAAGTCTTACGAAGCAGTGAGTTCAGAGTGAGCGCTGAGTGGATGGGAAGTGTGCGTGTTATGAGATGAGCAGTCACTTGCCTTTGATTCCACGCTTTGTACCATCTGATCTGCTGGGGAGGGCAGTAGATGTGTATGGAGAGAAGCCGTGTTTTATTGCTGTGTTGTTCTCACTCATTTTTGCTTTCACTAGTTAAAAACTATCACAGTTTTGTATTCAGGTTTGGGTTTGAATTCTGGCTTATGCTAGTTTTTAAAATTAAATTTATTGAGGTAGCACTGGTCCATAGTATAAATTTCAGGTGTGCAACATAATTCGTTGTCTGTGCACTCTGTTGCATGCTCAGCGCCCAGTGTCCAGTTTCCTTCATTACCGTGGGGTGGACCCTCTCTACCCATTTTGTCTTCCCTCTGGTGACCACTGTTCTGTTGTCTGTGATCTATGAGTTTGTTTTTGTTTGTTTTGTTAGCGTGTTGATTTTTTGGTTGATATTTCACATATGACTGAAATATGCTTTTTGTCCTTTTTGTTTGACTTATTTCACTTAGCGTAATACCCTGAAGATCCATCCATGTTGCCACATGGTTATTTATACATATATATCACACATATATGGCTAAATACATATATATATGGTTAAGTAGTAGTATTTAGTTATATACATGATATTAAAAAATATATATATGTATCACATCTTCTTTATCCATTCATCCGTTGATGGACACTTAGGTTGTTTCCGTGTCTTGGCTCTTGTGAATAATGCTGTAGTAAACAGAGGTGCATGTGCCTTTATGAATTAGTGTTTTTATATTTTTCAGGCAAATATCCAGAAGAGGAATTGCTGGGTCATATGATAGCTCTATTCTTAATTTCTAAGGAAATCCCTATACTTTTTTCCGCAGTAGCTGTACCAATTTCTGTTCCCACCAACACTGTACAAGGGTTCCCTTTACTCCACATTCTCTCCAGTGCTTGTTTCTTGTCTTTTTGATGACAGCCCTTCCAACAGGCGTGAGGTTGTGTCTCACTGTGGTTTTGATTTGCATCTCTCTAACAACCAGTGGTGTCGAGCATCTTTTTGTGTCTGTTGACCTGTTCTGTGTCTTCCTTTGAAAAATGTTCAGATCCCTGTACATTTTTTAATCCAATTTTTGGGGGTTTTGTTGGTGAGTTGTTTGAATTCTTTATATATTTTAGATATTAACCCCTTATCAGACATGTCATTTGTGAATACCTCCTCCCATTTGGTGGGTTGTCCCTTTATTTTGCTGATGGTTTCTTTTGCTCTGCAGAAGCTGTTTAGTTTGGTGTAGTCCTGGTTGTTTACTTCTGCTTTCTGCTTTCGTTTCCTTTGGAGTCAAATTCACAAAACCATCTCTGAGGCCCTGCCCTGCCCCCCTAAGTTTTAGGCCCACCCAGGTTGTTTCCAGTAGCTTTTCCATAGAGATGGCTGTCTTGGCTCATGCTTCAGATTTTCTTAAATTCTCTCAAGTAAGCAGATCTGGCCTCAGCAAGCCCCTTAGCTCTTGCTAAGCGGCCCCAGGCCTGGCATCAACAGCAGCTGGCCTTGGTTCACAGCTTGGCTTTGCCTGGGCACCTCCAAGCCCAGCACAAGTAGCAGCCATCTGCAGATCACTTTGCAGCTCCCGTACAACTTTTGTTTTCTTTACCTGTGCTACTAGTGCCTGGGGGTGGTGTTCCTGTTGTGGAAATTGACTCCTGAGTGACCAGGGTGGTGAGTGTCCCTGCTGTGTCCAGGTTGCGTTGGTCTTGGGGCACCACCTTGTGGTAGGTAGGGAGGAGCTGAGTTTGCAAGCCCACAGTGCTGCCTCCTTGTTCCTAGTGGCTGCCAGCACCCCTGTGCTCTTAGACAAATCTCTGCTGTGGCTACTGGGTTCCAAGCAATAGGGGGTGGGAGTGAGGGTGGGGGTAGGGAGCCAGATTCTTGGGCACTGGGCTGCTTCTGCCCCTCTGAACCTCCACCGGGCCATAGTGTGGGAACTGCACTCTGACTCCTCCACCACGACCCTGTTAGCTGGGGCCGCGGGGGACTGTCCAGCTGCATCTGTAGACACCATCCTTGTCCTTCCTTCCATCCTGCCTCCCGTGTGTGTTCAATATGCCCGCCTTCAGCTGTACCGATGTACAGATCCTCAGCTGTGTTTGTGTGTTAACCAGAGGAATCTTGATTGGATTATAGATGTCTGACATGCTGAAAATCTAAGGGGAGATGCAAAGGGGTCTTCTCACTTCTCTGTGGTGCTGACCTGGCTTATGCTGTTTTACTAGCAATGTGATCTTGGGCTAATGACTTCACTCCTCTGGACTGTAGTTTCTTCACCTATAAAGTGGAGATATTCTTGTCTTATGAGACTGTTGTGGGAATTAGACATGATAAAGTTATAGCACATGGCAAATGCCTGGTAAATGTTACTTTAAAGCTTTCTGCTACCTCCCCCTGACTTAAATACTTTGGGCTGCTTATAGGCATTCTTCGATTGCACTGGATTAGAGTAGAGCCTTACCAGAATCTTGTCACTCTTTCTTTTTTGGTGTGTAGGCAGAAAAAGAAAGCTGCATAGCCATGCATTCTTCAGATCCAGCATACTTAACTCCTAAAAGAACAAGTGTTTTTCCAGACAACTTGAATGCTGCTATTGGAAGTGCTAGGTTACCTCCTTCCCAGATGCTTGGGGATGGACTAGAAGACAGAGAGAACCAGAATCAATTATTCCAACAAGCCCAGGCTGTAAGTACATATTGTGCTTTATGTCTGTGATTTTTTTGGATGTGTGACATATCTAGGATGTGAAGTAGAGATTAGGAGGTTTCATAGTCAACTTCACTTTTTATCACCTCTTTTTATCTTTGTAAAGTGAGGAATTATTGGGATGATGTTTATTTTTATAAATATTTTTAAAAATGTATATATATTTTCAATAAGATACTTTGGAATCATCTAATGTAAGTTGCTAAAGTATTAACTTTCAAACCTTATTAGAAAGAGCTTTGGGTCAAAGGACATACATTTTCCCAATTTTGTTTGAATTGTGTTTGGGTAAGTTTGTAGCATTTGGACAGAAGCAATTCCTAACCACTGTTGCAAAAAGGTTTAATACATTTATGGGGCACTTTGTTTATGTTTTTTTTTTCTGTCCTTTGATGAGTAAGTAGGTCCAAAAGTCAAGTAACAATATAGGAAACTGTCAGTTAACACACTCAGAGTTTTTTTAACCTTGGCTTTCATTTAGTGATTCATTTAATGTACCCAGTATTTAAAAATTAACCACCACAAGTAGTAGATCCATCCACTTGACTTGTTCGACGCCATCCAATCAGCTCCCCTCTTCCTGTGCCTGAGCTTGAGTCCAGTAGATGCATTTTTCAGGTTTGTTATGGGAATTATTCTTCATCTTATCACTGAAAAATTATATTCCTAGTGATAGTGAAAGGAGAGTGAAATGTGGGAAATGATGATTATGTGAAAACAAAAGTTGTGTGAGCGCTAATGTGCTGTTCATAAGTATGAAACAAATCCACCTGTGCTATTAGTGTAAGCAGGGAAAGCTTTATAAGCACGTTATGCTGAATTACTTTTTTTAAAAAATGTTTTTTCTTTGTCCCAAACACAACTTTTTTTTGTCTGTTGGGTTTGTAGTCATCATTTTTGTTTTCTTTTATAAGATTATGAACAATTTGTTGATCAAATAGTTATTGAGCCAGGCACTGCATAAAATCAAAGGGATCGAATATTGACTAAGACAGACATAGTCCTTGCTTGTATTGCCTTTGTAGCCACAAATTCCACTGTGCTGAGGATTTTACTTCGCCTGTGTAATACATAAACAGATCAGTCCATCAGATACACTGTTTGTTAAACATTGCAGAGATACTAATGAAATGTGAAATAAGACCCTTTGTGGGGTTTATATTTACAAGTAGAGATACAAAATTAATAGGCCTCCTATTTATTAGATATTAAGATAGAGACATTTGTTGTTTTGGGTGATAAAATTGTGAGAGTTCAAAAAAATGAAAATTCCAAAGGACTACTTGGGGAAGAATTCCTGGAAGAGGTGGAATTGAGCTGTGTATTCTGGATTGTTGAGCTGAATTGACCTGGTAACTTCAAGAGAATTTTGAGATAGGAGGGGCAGTTGAAAGTCTTAGAGTATGTAATGGGCTTGGCGTATTTGGGAACAAGTGCCCTTCTGATGATAGTTTACAGAGGAGAAAACAGCAAATGAGGTTAGATAGGTCAGAGGAAATCAGGTTATGAGAAGCTTAAAGGTTACACAATTTTTAAAAGTATACAGTTTTTTTCTTAAAAGAAGATGAACTGCTGAAGAATGTTCAGTGACTGCAAGTACTTTAAGCAGAACGATACTTGCTAATTTTACCGTTTCTGTTGCGGTTTTTATCCACTAGATGGCGCTAAGAGCTCGTCATTGAGACCTCAAGCTCTGATGTCTTCAGTTTATCTACTAAACTGAATAAATAGTGAATGCAATTCACTTTCTGAACGTTAGTGTCTTGGAGTGATAGAAACATAAAATCTTGCTTGGAATAGTTCATCCTTTATTTAAGGTTGAAATGGTTTGACTTCTGGGGTATATTTGAAAATAATACAAAGGCGAGGTGAAGTAGGGGGGTATAAATAAAGCAAGATTGGCCGGGAATTGATATATGACATCTGGTTGGTGTGTATGTGGGGGTTTGTTGTAGTATTCTGTCTACTTCTGCGTATGCTTGAAGTTTCCAACAGGTTTGACTTTATTTGCATTTTAAATTAAATGTTAGAAAAGACATTTTCTAGTCTAACCTTTCGCTAAGGAATTCTTTTTATTGTATAATATCTCAAATGTGTGTATATATATATGTGTGTGTGTGTATATATATATATATATATATATATCCATGTAATTTCTGCTAGAAAATGCTGCCACTATTGATCAACTCACTTTTTAGACTTTTATTTAATTTTTAGAAAGTTTGAAATTATTACAAGTCTTTTTTTCAATGTAGTTGGTGAAAATCTTCCTCCCTTTAATTTTTACCCTTTGGGCCTAGTTTCGTACTCCCCAGTGGCAGAGGATAAAATACCGGGGCGATTTCTAAGAACACGTCAAAGAAATGATTATACCTATCATTTTTCTTCTTTTGGATTTCCACATTCCTAATGCCTGCTTGTTTTCGGATGAGATAAGGTGGGGCAGCTGAAGTTAGGATCTCCAGTCACAGACCTGGGAGGAACTTCAAGTGCTCACACGAACTAGCTTAGCCCCTGCACTGTGTCACAGGGCTAGTGCTCACCTCTGGGGGCCGGCTTCCCGTGGGGACCCTTGGTAACTTCACTTGGGTGAGGAATTGAACAGCCGGTCATTCTTACCATATATTAACTTTCTATTTGCCTGTAGACTATTAAGTTTGCCACTGTTTCTTTTCTAGTATGGTGTGTCACAGCTTTTTATTTTTGTTTTTTATTTTTATTTTCTTTTTATAATGCAAGTTTTCCAGCTTTTTCAAACTGGGGAATAGCAATTAATTTTGGTAGTTAAGTAAAGATTTAAGAGATGTGGGATAACCTGCTAAGATTTCTGTAATCAAACATTGAATTAAAACAATGTTTCAGTGAGGCATTTTTGGCTGCAAGAATTCAGGCCAGCCCGAGCAGGGGTGCATTTGTTTTAAGCATAAGCATGGGGTAATAAAGGCAGAATCACAAACTCACACAAATCCCGACTTCCTTCAGGAGTCCGCGGCCAGAAGGATTTTCTGGATCTGCAGTAGCTCCAATGGCCCCAATAGCGTGGGATCTTTGACCTTCACACTAGAATTTGATCATTAACTTGATTGATTCACTTGTTCTCTGAGGGTGACTAATGTTTCCCATTTGCCTGAGCTCGAGGGGTCTCCAAGGACCTGAAACTTGCAGTGCTGAACCTCGCTGGCATGGCTCCCGGCCACCTGGGAGAGCTGGTCGCCCTGTGTCTCCATGTGTGCTTCTCTCTTACTGATTTTCCTACTGTTACCTGGGGTTCTCCTCATCACAGCTCTGAAACTTTGGCATTCTTGAGACTTCTTTAGCCTTGTTTTTCTAGCTTAGCACCTTTAAGGTTCAGTTCCTGTCTCTGACTACTTCCTAGTTCATTAAGTAAGATAAGGAGTCTTTTTTGGCCCAGCCTGCCTTTTTGTATTAGGTCTAGGTTACTGGCCAGCCTGAAGCTTGGTGTGCCTACTTAATGATGAAAGAAAGCTAATGCAATTGATGCATTGCTTTGGGGTTCATGGGCTGTAATTAGGGATTCATGTGAGTTGAAGTTTTAATTGTATACTACTTTTGTGGCCATTGACAAGTTAAACACATTTAAAAATCAGTCTGCTATTATTTGCCAATAAACTGCATTGTACCTTGATTGTAGCTTTGGGTAGATTTGTGTGGCAATAACATACATTTAAAATGGGCATTAGGCCCTCATGGCAATAGAGTAAGTGGAATTCTGTAAATGTGAGAATCATCTATACTCTTTTCCCATGATCTACGTAGTGTTACTACACTATGTTTCATTTATACAGTTACATATAAATTCCTTGTTTCTAATCCCTAATTGTCTAAAAAAAATTACATTAAAGAACTGAAGAAAATAAGAACCATGAATGGGGAACAATGCCGTAGATATATAATCTATACATTTGTTTAATTATATACTAGATATTTGAAGTTTTAAATTTCATTTTACTATGATCATTGTTTGCTTTAGATTTTGAGATTTAAGCCTCAAAATTTACTTGTGTAGAACACTTTTATTTTATCAGTCAGCAATTCCTTTGCTTATTGATAGTTATATTTACTAGACTTTCTGTGTAATTATGAACAACTCATTTACATCGGGGAGTCTTTAATCTTGGTTAAAGATTCAGTGCCAGTCTTTATTAATAAAAGCTACAAAAGTGTGAAAACTGTGTAAACTTTCAGTATAGAAAAGACTTGGGTCAAGTTTTATGTTTTGAGGAGTCACATACACACAATGCACAGACACAAACATAGCTATGTTTTTTAACTTACATATGTGAATACATGAATATGTTATGCATACAAATGTACATATACATACACACACTCACAAATATATGTAATGATCATCAGTATCTTGCAATAAGAGAAATGTACTTATATACCTATTCATTTCACGTAATTTGATTTGTAACATCCCTGCAGTTTTTGTTTTTGTTTGATGCTTATTAACAGTGACTTCAGTCCTGGTATTAGTTTCCTGTGGCTGCTGTAACACATTACCTCAAACTTAGTGGCTTCACAAGGCAGAAGTGTGTTCTCTGGCCTTCAGTTCAGTCCACAGGCAGTGTCAGTGAGCCAAAGTCAAGGGGTCAGCAGGGCTGTGTTTCTTCCATAGATTTGAGGGGGAAATTTATCTCTTGACCCTTCCAGCTCTGGATGTCTGCTGGCATTCCTGTGCTCGCAGCCACTGTAGAGCAGTCCCTGCCTTTGTCTTTCCATCACCTTTCCCCTTCTGTATGTCGGGTCTTCCCTACCTCTTATGAGGGTATTTGTGATGGCATTTAGGGCCCATCTGGATAATCCAGTATTATTTCCTCATCTCAAGATCTTTGACTTAATCACACCTGCAAAGGTCCTTTCTCCTTTTAAAGAAACAGTTAAAGGTTTCGGGGATTAGGAACGGATATCTTCAGGTAGTCATTGTTTAGTTCTCGTAGCAGTTCACTGAAAGGGCCTTTGGGCTGAGGTTTGCTGAAGGCTTTCGGTAATGACAGAGAACAGAATGAATATAATGTATATTCCAACTGCTGGGCCAGTTGAATTCCTGTTTAAGGGACTAAAATCAATCTGTGACTTTAACAGAGGCTTAGAGTTGATGGGAAAGAGAAATTGTGGACTCTGATTTAAACCTGCTACATCATGCAGGGCAGTAGCATGCACTGCACTTGGCAGTGAGTAAAAGTAGGCATATTCATGACTTTGTATGTTTCATAACCTCAACTGCACGTGTATCTCTCCTTGCATTGTAAGTAACTGTTGTGACCTCTTTAGCCACTCTGTGCTACCTAACCAAATGTAGAAATCTTACTCTTGGAATGAAGAGTGCTGTTTCAAGTTGATTTCTCTGGCTTGAGGTATAGACCTTCTGGAAGAAAGGACGAAACAGAGGTGATGTGCTAAAAGGAAACTGGTCTGGGAGTGAGTGTTTTTGTCCCTAGATCACTATTAGTAAAAATCATAAAGCATTTGCTATTTATATCTGTAAATCATAGTCATGATTTCTCTTCAAAGGGGAATTAATCTCTTTAAACTTCCACTGGTTGGGTTACAGCTGGTCCCTGCTTTGCTCTAATTTTACTGAGTAATACAGGGATATGCTTTTCTTTCATGTGGTATATACTGCTCAGCCTAAAAAAAAAGTACTTTGCTCATTTCTGTACTTTCCTTAAAGGAACATTCTATACATATTTGTGAAAGCTGTGCTTCTCTGAAAAAGAAATCAAAGTAGGTGCTTACTGAAATTACTGGGTAGAGATTAGGAGTAAACACAAAGTCAACATATTTAGTGTTCATGCTCGTTATCAGCTGTTACCTAGAGTACTTAAAACTGATTGATTGGTTCTGTTGAGATGTTTGAGTTTGTATTCTTAGTTAACTTAGTGGTGAAGGGGGGATTTATGTAAATGGAAGAAAAAATTTTAGGAGGACTAGGAATAGAGAAATCCAGCAAGGAGTGATAAAAGACAGGCGTGGGAGGGCCAGCTGAAGAAATAAAGGAATAATTCCTTACTGAGAAGATGGACAGAAGGTAAGGAATGGGTCTGTTCAGTAATTTCTAAGTGTATTAATTCAGACTTTCAGGTTCTGATATTTTTGTGTAAATAATATAAAACATGCCTTATTATAAAACAATTTGAGTAATAGCACTTATAATCAAGTTATGAAATCAGTCTCTTAGAATAACAAAAATAGTGTTATAACAACACTACCAGCAGGTCCCAGTCTCCTTTGCAAGTAATCCTCTTGTCTTAGGTCTGGCATTTTTTAATAATAGGGGCCTGTTTTCGTGTTGGAACACTTTAGTGGATTTGGTATTAAGACTTTATCCAGTTTTTGTTTGCTTTTTTCCCCCTTTTCCTGGCAGCTTAGTCAAACCATGAAACAGGCGCGTCGCCGGCTGGCATCCTTTAAAACCGTGAGTGAAAAAAATGCATCAGTGTTTCCAGATGATACAAGGAAGAGCTTTCCCACCCAAGAGGTAAATTAATTTTTTTTAAAGATTGTATTTATTTATTTTTAGAGAGGGAAGGGAGGGAGAAAGAGAGAGAGAGAGAAACATCAATGTGCGGTTGCTGGGGGCCATGGCCTGCAACCTAGGCATGTGCTCGGACTGGGAATTGAACCTGAGACACTTTGGTTCGCAGCCCGCACTCAATCCACTGAGCTATGCCAGCCAGGAGGTAAATTAATTTTTTAATAAATTGTTTTTAAAAGTAGGGATAAAAATTCAGATGATGATTTATTTATATGTCATCTCACCATTCTTGAGATCTTTAAAATAATTGGAAATAACCTTAAATATCCAATAGTAGGGAATGGTTAAAAAATGATGATATATTTCTATATAGCCATTCTAAAAAATATGCTTTCAAAGAACATCTGAAGACAAGGTAAAGTGTCTGTGACATAAAGTTCAGTGAAAAAAGTAGGATACAAAATTATATATAGTAAAACCTCAATTAAAAATTCATTCAGCCAGTATTGAAGGGACATCTGCCATTGCCAAGGTGTTGTTCCAAGGGCAGGGTTTGCAGTGGCAGAGGAGGGACCGAGGTCCCTCGAGGAGCTTCTGTGCTAGCGGGGAGGCATGTGGCAAATATGCACATAGATGTCTGTTCTGTTCTGCATGGAATGTAATTTCAAGTGAGAAGTGTTATGAAAAAACTAAAGCAAAATAGAGAGAACACCGTGTGTATAGACCAAGAATCAGTCAACATTGGTTGTTTTTGGGTCGTTTTATTACAGGGGATTTTTATTTTCTTTTCCCGGTTTTCTTCAAAAATTTTTTGTATTATATATATTTTGCTTTCTAATTAGGAAAAAATACCAGTATTTAAAAAAATGTTTTGATTCAAAAGATAAGGTAAGAGTGAATAATTGGAACCCAAATGTGGACCTGGACTTAAAATGATATTTAAGGCTATACTTGTAAAATAGCATTGCTTTGGTACCTGCTTATTTTGGGGTTCACAAATTTAGGTGCTAAACTCTACACTTTCCTGTGTTTACTTAATTTTAGGGTTAGTTTCAAGTTTTGGTAGGCAGAATCTCAAAAAATTGACCATTAGTCTTTTTTACTCTTTTTTTTTTTTTTTTTACATCATCGACTCTGTGTCTTATTTAGTTCTTTCTCAGTCTCACTTCCTATTTGGTATTCTTTTACATTTTCCCAGATTATGCATATATGTTTTAGTTTTGGTATTTTTTCCTTAAGTATTTCCTCACAACAGTCAAAAACATTTGTCACTCATACGTTTGCAGTTGGTAGAATACTAAACTATAACGTCCCCCTCTCCAGTGTGAATTAAGAAATCTGTAGTTACATATAAAAATGCAAGTGGATGTGGTGTATGTCCACATACGGCATTCCATCTTAGGTGCTTCAGAATGGCTACCTTGTTCTAGCGTTGTCTTATTGTGACTTGCAGTAGAGTTTGTTTTGTATTCAATTCTCCTCAGTGACTTACCGTACTATAGTTTGGGCCATAGATTGACCCCAGGGTCTTGTTAGAATGAGGCCATTAGACACCTTCTAGAAAAAAGGGTTAACAGGTTTTAGAGACCGATATTTTATATTGTATGGAGCATGTTCAAACCATTCGATTGTTCTTCCACAAAGAGTACTGGTCACAGGTCTGACTGAAGTAGTTATCCAGTAGAAGGGAGGAGGATTAGGTCTGAGATAACATTCTTGTATAAACCAGTTTTAGATGTCAAAGGTGCCATTTAAGTGTAATACGTTATTTTTGTGATAGCGATGATGACGAATTCAGTCCGCTGCTCTATTCCAAACAGTGCACATGTGTTTTTCGGGTGTAACGCCAGAAACAAATGTACCTTGTAATTCAGAATGATTAAGAATTTAGTGAAGTTTTTCTATGTATCAAGTATGTAGTCTTTCCCTCAAACCTGAGGTTTTCTACTTCCTCAGTCGCCTGAAGTGGGAGTCTTGCAGTCAGAAGGGAGAACGGTCTGTGACCTGTCCGAGCTCTGGTTTCGTTGCCTTGTCAGACTTACTTGTACTGACACGCCACCCCACCTGGCTGTTCTTGTTGTTCCAGATTTGAAGATGTAAGTCGAAGATGTACTTGCTTGCCCTCTGTCAGGGTGCCAAGACAAAATCATAAGCCTTCTGAAATTGTTACTGACTAGTATAGGGGCAGATTGTCATTTCTAAATGACAGCCTGTTTCACTCCACGTGTGATGTGTGAATGACTTATTTGTGCATTTGTGCATTTGAAGTTGAACTGTTTGTTTTTTATTGTATATTAGACTACCATAACCTGCTAAGACCAGACCAGGTCTTTCAGACAAACTCCCCTTATTGTCATGAGCATATTGCCATATCGCTTTCTCTAGACCATTTGTATTTGTATTGATTTTCTTCAGAAAGCACTTTGTAGGAAGCCAGCACCCATCAGGGTAAACACAGGAACAAAAGGAGAGCTACCCTTTCAGGGTTATCCAGGTCTGCAGAGACCACAGATTTCGGCAGTCAGGTGGGGAGATGGAAAGTGCGGAGGGGAGAAAAGCCGCTCATTAGAACTATCCACAGCTATTGAAGGATGGGTTTAAGGGTTAAGCTTATCACTAGTATTTTTTTAAACAATCTTTATTGAGATGTATAATTCACATAGCTAACAATCTACCCATTTAAAACGTAGAATTCAGTGGTTTTTAATATATCCGCAGGGTTGTGCAACACTCACTGCAGTCTGAATCGGAGCATTCCCTTCACCCCTGAAAGAAGCCTGGCACCTGTTAGCTGTCGCTTCTGAGTCCCTCCGTCCCTGTCCCCAGTCCTCGACAACCCCTGGTCTCCCTTCTCTCTCTGCAGATTGGCTTGTTGAAGTATCTCATGTAAATGGGATCTTCGTATGTGGCTAGCCTTCTGTGACTGGCTTCTTTTACCTGGCCTGGTATTTTCAAAGTTCACTCACTTGTAGCGTGTACCAACACTTCCTCTTACTGCTGAGTAATGTTCCACCGTATGGCCATATCGTGTTGGTGTATCCACTCATCAGTTAGTCGATGGATGTTTTGATTGTTTCCACCTCTCAGCTTTTATGAGTAATTGTGCTGTGAGCAGTCATGTACATGTTCTTGTGCGGATATTCATTTCTGTAGTTAGTGGAACTTCTGGGTCATATGATAACTTTGTGTTTATTGTTGTGGCGGATAGGAGACAGCCCAGCTGCTTCCCATCAGCAGCGTGCCAGGGTTTTGGTTTTCTGGCACCCTCTCCCATCCTTGTCATCGTCCCTCTTTGTGAGTACAGCCATCCTAGTGGGCGTGAAATGGTGTCACTCTGTACTTTTGATTTGTGTTTTCCTAATTACTGACGATCTTGAGCATCTTTTCATGTGCTTATTGCCCATTTACATATTTCCTGTGGAGAAAATGTCAATGTGATACCCATTTTTTAATTGGGTTGTCTTTTTATTAGCAAATTATAAGAGTTTTCTATATATTCTGGGTACAAATCAGATACACGATTTGCAAGGATTTTCTCCCATTCTGTGGGTTGTCATTTCACTTTCTTAGTGCTGTCATTTGCAGCACAGATTTTTACATTTTGATGTAGTCCAGTTTATCTGTTGTTTTCTTTTGTTGCTTGTTCTTTCGGTGTGGCATCTGATAGACCACTGCTTTATCTGAAGTCGTGAAGGTCTCCTCCTGTATGCTCTTCTAATAATTTTATAGTTTAGCTGTTATGTGTAGGTCTGTGATCCATTGTAGTTCATTTTTATCTATGGCATGGGAAAGTGTTCTGTCTTAATTCTCTTGCATGGGTATCTACTTGTCCCAAAACAACTTTTTGAAAAAGCTGTTCTTTCTCCATTTAATTGTCTGCACACTCTTGTTGAAAATTAGTTGACTGCAAATGTAAAAGTTGATTGTTGTCTTTACAATATTGTCTTCAGAGATCCATGAAGATGGGGACTTTTCTATTTATTTAGATCTTCTTTAATTCATTTCAACACTGTTCTATAGTTTTCAGGGTACATGCTTGTGCTCTTCTTGTGATGTCCTGTTTTTATAATATTTGACTCTACCGACCTACTAAAACTATATTAGTAGTGTGCTGAAGCCTAGGATTTTATTGCAATCACATTGCTTTTTCCTGAAATACATACATTTGGGATTTTTAAGATTTTTTATTTAAAGAATTTTTGTTTGTTCTTTAGGAACCGGACTCTGAGGAATCGTCACCTATTACAATAGACAAGAAAGGGAGAGAAAATTTGTTTTGGTCGGACCAACAGGATCTGCTTTTAGAAGATAAGGACAGACCTTTCGGCAGAGTTCGGGTAAAGCAGAGTGAAAGGAAATAGTATAATGGGAATTAAACTAATTACACTGTGGACCAGGGACGCCAGCACTGCCGTACTGGTTTGGGATTGTAGATCTAGGTTAAGCTGAGCAAAGACTATAATTTCACATTTTGTTCTAATAATTGTTTGACTGCCATATCCTTTCAAGATTTTTTAGGAGTCTTGTGGAAAAGCTAAAATGTTGCTACTACCTGGAATTCTATATTTGATGTTTATGTTCACTTTTAGAAAATACAATTCAAAAATCCATTGTTTGCTGTGATTAAAGAGGAAGAGCCAAAGGAGGTACACCTTCAGGGCCTGCAGGATACTCTGCCAGAAACCCAGGGTTACCTTGCAGAAGCCCGTGGGGATTTGTCAGGAGCCCAGAGTACTGAGCTGGGAGTCCAGAATATGGAGCCACACTCCCAGGCCATTGAGCCTGAAGGCCAAGCTGTGGAGCCTACAGCCCAGGCCAGTGAGCCTGAAGCCTGGGTTGTTAAGACAGAAACTCAGGGTACTGTGCTGGAAGCCCAGAGTGTTGACCTTGAAGATGGGAGTATTCAGTCGGAAGTCCAGGACTTTCTATCCACAAATCAGGCTTTTCCACCCGAAGACCAGAATATTCTACCCACATGTCAGGACCAGAACTTTCTACCCAATGACGAGAATATTCTACTCAAATATCAAGACCAACATTTTCTATGCAAGGTCCAGACTATTCAACCCAAATATCAGGACCAGGATTTTATACCAAAATGTCCAAACAAGGATTTTGTGCCCAAAGACCAGCATGTTCCACTCAGATTTCGAGAGCAGCATTTTCTACCCAGAGACCAGTGTGTTTTGTCCAGAGAACAGGATATTCTGCCCAAATGTCAAGACCAGGACTTTCTACCCAGATACCAGGTAAAATAGAGTGGGAAGGAGATATGGCAAGAAGAAATAAGCTACTTAAATTTTGGGGTTGGATTTGTAGGGACTATATTGCAACTGATTTGGAGATTCATAGTTGGAAAAATAATTTCCTGGTTAATTTCTAAAAACTGGAGAGTTCTCATTAAGTCTTAAAGTAATTATCAGCAGCATATTATCTCTGCCTGGACAATTTACTTAAAAATAATCTTCATTAGGGAAACTACGTCTGGCAGCTGTCATCTTCTCTGACAGCTGAAGGACGGGTAAAAGAGTGTCCCACCAGTGTCCAACAGCACCTGTTAACCCAGGGTCCAAGACCAGCCCTCCACCGGAGGTCAGTTCGGCCAAAATGAGAAGAAAGGGGTCAACAGGAAGGAAATTTCTTAGGGATGTGGCTGGGCTTATGTGGACTAGAGTATAGTTTTATTTTATTCCATAAGATGTCCAGTTAAACTCTGACCTCAGATAACTCCGAATTCTCGCCGTAGCCTAAAGTAGTATTGGTTAAACTATCTTTCATATCTGTATAGTTGATATTTTTCTGTTCTTTTTTTAAGAAAGCAATTTAAAGCAGCCATCCTCAGTTTTGTAGCGGAGGGAGAGAGGTGTTTCCTTCAGGCGTCCGTCAGGATCTTCTCCTCAGGCCTCGAGCTCAGGCCCCCATCAGCGGCCAGGTAGAGCAGAGCACGGAGAGAGGCCGGCGGGAACCAAGCTGTTCAGGGTTCAGTTTAGAGCTTGCAAAGATTGTTCTCAGCTAGGCCTTAGAACTGACCAGAAGTGTGGTTTTCTGTTTTATTCCATAGAATTTCACATTATCCTGGGTTTAAAAAATTACCATAAGGTTCTCAATGAAGCCTAGAATATTATTGCTATCATATTACTCCTACTAAACGATTTACAGTTTGTATTTTTTCTTTTACAAAGTATGCTTCAAGGAGCGATGTTGTGATGTGATGTGATGTGATAAAGGAGAAAGGGAAAGATGACTTTTCTCCAGCAGATTATCAGTCTCTGACTCCTAGAGGCTAGGACCAGGCCTTCGTCAGAGATCGGGTAGAGCAGAATAAGCGAGAGAGAAACAGGACATGGGGGACTGGATTTTAGACATTCTCAGCCTCTGGGGATGTGAAGTGCAGAGTCGGATGCAGGAGCCCCTGGTCTAATGAACTGTCTTCGTCAAATCAGCTCTGTCGTTCACAAGGCTGATAAACCATGTCCACATTCTTATTGTACCATCAGAGTGTTTTAATTCACAAAGATGACGTTACAACTTTCACTAAAGTCCATGCAATTACCTTCCGGTAATTGCCCCCTACATGAATCATGTGGGGAAAAGCAGCAGATCCTCAGTTCCTTAACATTTGAGGTATATATGGTTTGGGATTAAAAATTAAGGTCTACAGAGTTAAACTAAAAATGTAACCTCCTTGGTCAGACGAAAAGGCACCAGAATGTCCTTACCCGGTACCGTTTCCCTGGAGTTCTCACCGCAGCCTACCACGCTGTGATTCTTTCCTGTTTCTGCTGTTCCTCTAGCGCGCCCTCTTCAAGCAGCCGTCGCCTTTTACGAGAGAAGAGACCGTGGGAGATGACTTCCCTCCGGAGTGCCGTCACTACGTCAACCCTCCAGCCTCCTCTGGAGATCAGGTAGAGCAGGACACCGTGGGGGGACTGTCGCTTTCAGAAAGAGTAACGAAGACAAAATTGCTTAAGATTTGGGCTGCAGCTTGTCAAGCTATATACATAGATGATAGGAAACAGAATTAAGGCTTCTAGAGTCAGGCTAAGTTATTTCAAAATGAGCCCATTGTAAAGACTCCAGGTGAGAACGCATACCTCTGTCATTTGGGTTAAATGAGAGACAGGTTATATATAATATTGATTGGTTAACAGCAAGTTTTTCGTTTTTTTTTTTTAAACTCAAGTCATTTAGCATTTTCATTTGACCTTATACACTGTCTTGTAAGGACTGAAGGGATCCCGTTCTCGGTCAGCTGAAGTAGTGCACCCACCCAGGCACACGGTTCTCGAACAGTTGTGATGAAGGGTAAGATAGACTGCCTGCTGCCTCAGCACTTCCAGAACGTCACCACCTCTAGTGTTTGTGCACAGAAGTTTTGGGGACACTGAGTAGGACTACTTGTGGAAATGCCACCAGCCTGTGTCCCAGCTGTACCTTGGGAAAGTGCTGGCAGTATTATAAAAATATTCTCTTGTTGCCTTATTTCCTTTCAAATGTGTTGTTGAATGAAGACTTTCCCCATGCAGAAAAAAAAAGTGGCAGAATAATCTGGGATTTGCTTTAAAATACTCCAGGAAAAAAGTGGAAGAAGAGATCCGTGAAAAAAGAAAATGTTGCTGATTGTTGAAGCTGGGTGGTGGCACCCTGGGATTCATTGTACTGTCTGTGCTCCCGCTTTGCTGTGTGTTCGGAAGTTTTACATTAAACGCACACACACACACCCCTAACCATTAACTTACCCTCGTGTCATTATTCTGGGACCGTCCCTGAGGTCTGTGTCATTGTCACTAATGACTCATTCCTGCTTAGGCAGTTCATTTTGTGTTTTGTTATTCCTTTAAAACAAGTATATCGAGCAACCTCAGTTTCTGAGAGATGAGAGTTCGGGAGAGGAATTGGTTCCGGAGTGCCGTCGGCGTGTTTTGCCCAGTATTCAACACCGAGCCTCTCCCAGAGCATAAGCAGAGCGTGCTTCAGTGAGGAGTCCGTGGCAGGGAGTGAATCGCTTATGTTTTGGCCCAAGATTGACAGGGCAATGTAGTCACTGCTCCAGGGGTTTAGTTTTAAGGTCAGTAATAACGGACAAAGATGCAATATCCTGTCATTCTGTGAGGTGTCACTCCATTCTGACCGGTTGCTGCCCTGCTGGTGCCTCTGCTTGGAAAACAGATGTTCAGGGTTATGTTGCCTCCCAGCACAGGCTCTGAGCAGACCCCACTGTGTAGGGGGGGGTTAGTTCTGGGGGGTTATGAATACATCTTACGTGACATCCAGGATCCAGGCCCTGTCAGCGAGCAGGCAAAGCAGAGTAAAGAATAAGCAGCAAAAAATAAATTGGAGTTTGATCTGAGCTTGCCAGAGCTATGCTACTGACAACAGTGATGATGATGATGATGGCGATGATGGCATTGTCTCTTTTTTTTTTTAAGATTTTATTTATTTATGTTTAGACAGAGAGGAAGGGAGGGAGAAAAAGAGGGAGAGAAACATCAATGTGTGGTTGCCTCTTGTGCTCCCCGCACCAAGGAACCTGGCCTGCAACCTAGCCATGTGCCCTGACTGGAAATCAAATCAGCAACCCTCTGCTTCGTAGTCTGGCACTCAGTCCACTGAGCCACACCAGCCAGGGCTTGTCTCTTATTAATAATATCAATAATATTAATATTGTGATTAACAGCTTACATTCTTAAGCACTTACCCATGGCTAAAATTGTTTTAGAACTTTACATCCATTGTCTCAAATAATTCTCACAATAACCCTGGGAGATAGATTCTATTATCATCCTCATTTTATAGGTGAAGAAACTTAATGATTGCTTTGTGGACACTGTTAAGATCCATAATACTGGCAAGAAGTATAATGTCTACTTTTATGCCATAATGCGTCAGACTATTCTGGCCTCTTTAGATGACCTCAGGGCCACCGTTGCAGCCTACAGCATTTTCACTGCCATGGTGCCACCGCTCATGCAGCGGGGTGGGTGCTTCTGTATCCTTCAGAGCTTCTACCCCAGGCAGCAGCCGACTGGCGGGGCAGCGGAAAGGAGGGACGATCTGTTTCTGGACGGCCACCAGCATATTCCACCCAAGCACCTGCGAGAGGCTTCCAGCGGAAGACAGGTAGGGCAGACCGCAGAGGATGAGCGCTAGATTAAAACAGGCTGACGGGCACTTACTGAGCTGGGAGTGGTGAGGCTAGCAAAAAGCAGATGCTTGTGTGATTTCCTAGTGTGTGAAACCTGACCTGACCTAAGGTTGCTGTAGGGCTCTCAGTGAAACCCGGGGTATGGTCAGGAGCACTGTTGCATATTGGACAACATATTTTATATGTACATTTCTTATAAAAGGTGTATTTCTGGTGGCCATTGTATTTATGGTGTGAGAGGGGAAGAAATGAGTGGTTTTTGAGGGGAGGGGTCAGGAGGATCTTCCATCCGATGTCCAGGACCAGACACCCATCAGTGGGCTGGTGGAGCATAAGGCAGGGTCCCCGAGAAAAACACTGTTCATGGTCTGGGCTGGAGCTCCTTAGAGTTAAGGTTTATTGCCAAAGTTTTGGTGTGTTGAGTTAAGATCAATAGTTGTTCAAGAAAATACTAAAATACCTTGGTGTGCTGTGCTTTTTCCATGACTTAACTGAAGTCTAGTTTATTCCCATTAGAATTTTACCACTGTCTGGATAATTTCTATATTGTGGTTTTATGTTGCTATGTTAAAAATAGCCTTCAGCCCTGGCTGGCGTAGCTCAGTGGATTGAGCGCGGGCTGGGAACCAAAGTGTCCCAGGTTCGATTCCCAGCCAGGGTACATGCCTGGGTTGCAGGCCAGAACCCCCAGCAACCGCACATTGATGTTTCTCTCTCTCTTTCTCCATATATACGTATATGTGTGTGTGTGTGTGTGTGTGTATCTATATATGTGTGTATATATATATATATCTTCCTCCCTTCCCTCTCTAAAAATAAATAAATAATATCTTTAAAAAAATAGCCTTCAGGCAGCAACCAGCATTGTTACAATATGTGCAAGTGATAACGAGAAATTTCCTTTTGGCCCTGTTAAGAGAGCAGAAAGAAAAGGAGGCAGAAAGGCAGAAAGTAGGCTTTGGGCTGAGGTGTTCAGAACTAAACTGCCACTCTTACAATTTTTCGTTTCTTTCTATAAGATCGGCTTAAGGGGATGCTGTCTGTGTTTTTTTCCTGCATACAAGGATAAATGTATGTATCCTGAAATGTGCCAGGCAATTTCCTACCTCAGGTCTTTTGCATATTTTTTCTCTACCTGGATATCCTTTTCTTTTTTTCTTCACAAAACTGGTCCTTTCTCATCCTTCAGGTTTCAGCTAAAATGTCCCCTCCTCAATCAAAAGATTGCCCTGAGCAACTGATCAAAAATAGGTTCTCCTTTTATTTTTTATCCTTGCATGTGTTGCCTTCTCAGTACACATAACACTTTATAGCTTTGTAATTGTTTCCTTATTGACATGTTTCCCACTGGTCTGTAAGCTTCCGGAGGGGAGGCACCACACCTGGTCTGCTTACCAGTGTGTGGGGGCCTTCAGCACAGCGCCGGTCCCTGCCCGTCTCTTCCTAGACATGTTCCGCATCAGTGAGTGTCACTCTCTCACTGAGTGCCTGTGAGTGGATAGCCATTATCCAGGTACTGTCAAAGACAAGCTCTGGACAAGACACAGCACTCACATTTCTGAAGAGGAGAGACCGGATGTAAGCAGATGGTTAGGAGGCAAGGCACCTAGCAGGCCCAGGGGGCACACACATTCACTGAGCATGGCGAGGGGCGCCCAACTCCAACTTTCCAAGGAGGACGTGGCTTTGTAGTCACGGCCTCTTCTTGTCCTCCTGCTGTGCTAGCCCTGAAAATCCTCAGCCCTCGGTCAGTCCTTTCTCATTTTAGGTTCCCAAATAATTGAGCCTTATGGGAGAAAACACTTTATTCACGTAGATTTGAACCAATTTGTACTAGCGTTTACGGTCCCAGCTGGAGCCCTGGTACTGCATAGCACTTTTCTTGCCTGCCCTTTCCATAGCTCACACTGATCATTCTAAACCCCAAACACCTCTGAAGGTTCCTGCTGCTCCGCGTTCTCTCCGGCTTTCCTGAAGAAGACAGAAGCCGTTGTGCAGTAACTGCCTCAGCTGTTTACTCTTCGCCATTCCTCCTATTCCTCTCGCCTCAGAGGAGGCATCGTCCTCTTTGGACCCATGTTCTGGATTCTCCTGCCACCTTTCCTTCTGGGTCCGGTTTTCAATGTTGTATCGGAAGACACTGGTTTCTGTTAAAATCCTCTGCAGAATGGTGCATCTTTTTTGTTGGCTTGTTGTGGCAGGCATCAGCCTGGTCAGGTTCAGGCTCGCAGTGGTCCCTCACCGTCTGTGGACAGTGGCTTCAGAGTCAGTTCAGTTCTCAGAGCCTGGGTTGGACTCCTCCGGGTCCGGCCCGTGCATGCACAGCTCGGGTGACACTGGGGTATGGGCCAGTCCACATGCAGAGTTGGAGGGCCTGCTTTCCGGCTTGCTCCTCTTCAGGCTGCCCACGCCCTGCACTCTGCGGTACCACAGGCCACATTCATAGTGACAGCGAGGTCAAAAGAGACCAATTGTGGGCTCACTTCTTTGCCAGTGCTGCAGGCCCAGTTCTTGCTTTTTTGAAAGCAGAAAATAATTTTTATTGTAACAAAAGTAAACAAAGAAAAACCCCCACTAAAACTCCAGAGAGAACCATCGTTAGCCTTTTGCTATTTCTTATTTTCCAGTTTTATCTAAGACAAAGAACTTTGAAAATGACAACCTTATTGAGGTGCACAGTCACTGCTCATTACCGCAGTGGCAGTCTCTACAGTGGCCTCCTGCACCAAAGGGGCGAACCCTGGACCTTTGCTCCCAGGATGGGGGGGCGGGACCAGGGTTAGGTTCCTGTGAGCCTCTGATCACGTTTCTGTCAGCTGATCAGTACGTTACCTTGTTTTATGTGGATTTCTGTTTAGAGATCCCTGATTTTATATATAGGGTAGGGCAAAAGTAGGTTTGTAGTTGTGAGTACACAAAAGTTTATTCTTGGATTATCATTTATTAACTGTTATATTATTTTCCATATGAACAACTGTAAACTTACTCTTGTACCACCCTGTAGATTGTTGATTCATTAACATTGAACTTGGGGTCAATAGCACTGCAGCTTAGGCCTGAATAAAGCTTTTCTAATACATATACATTCTCCACAAGGTGCATCACAGCCTTCTTAGGCTTAGGAGTGCAAGATAGTACTGTGGCATTGTGCTTAGGGGCCATTTTAAACAGCAAAACCACCAACAAAAAGCAAAAAACTTGGCACTAGCTGTACCTTGAAAAGGGCTCTAGTTCACAGTATGAAGGCTGAAACCAAGCCTTGTCCAGCCTCAGCTGATACTGTGTGTGTCCAGCAGCGCAAATGTTCACAGCTCTGTGCACATCCTCAAATGACCACAGAAACTCTGTGACTGTGGATCTTGGGATTACAAAGAAATTTGGTGAATTAATAAATACGGAATATATGAATAAGGAGAACTGACTCTAATTTATATACCCTATAATTCACCCATTGAAAGTGTGCATTTCTGTGTTTTTAATATATTCAAAAGGTTGTGCATACATTGCCTCAGTCAATTTCAGAACATCATCACCCCCAAAAGTCCCGTACTCACTAGCAGCCCCTTTCCCCTCACCCCTAGTCCCAGCCCTAGGCATCCGCTGATCTACTTTCTGTCCCTCTAGAGTTGCCTTTTCTGGGCATTTCGTATAAATGGGATCATGCCACATATGGCCTTTTGTGACTGCTTTATTTCACCGAGAATCATGTTTTCAAAGTTCGTTGATCTTGTCGAGTATAGTTGTACTTCATTCCTTTGCATCGGATACTATTTCATTTTATGCATTTAGCACCTTTTATTTATCCACTTATCAGGTCATAGACATTTGGATTGTTTCCACTTCTTAGCTATTATGAGTAATACTGCCAGAACATCTGTGTGCATCTTTCTGGGTGATGCATGTTTTCATTTCTCTGGGGCATGTACATAGGAGTGGAATTGTTGGGACATGTGCCTCTTTATGCTGAGCCTTTGGAGGAGCTGCCACAAAGGTTTCCACAGTGGCTGTACTATGTCCCATTCCCACCAGCAGTGTATGGGGGCTCCAGCTCTGTTTGTCCTCACCAGCGCTTGTCATTACCCATTTGTGTAATTACAGCTGTCGTACTGGGGGTGGTGTAGCATCTCATTCTGGTGTTGACTTACGTTTTCCTGATGGTTAATCTTGAGCATCTTTTCATGTGTGTATTGGTCGTTTGTATCTTCTTTGGAAAACTGTCTGAGGTTATCTGCCTAATTCATAATTGGGTTATTTGTCTTTTGACTATTGAGTTATGTGAGTTTTTATTATATTCTGCATACAAGTTCCTTACTAGTTATATGATTTATAAATTTTTTTTTCATCTGTGGGTTGTCTTTTCACTCTCTTGTTGGTTTCCTTCGTAGCACAAAAGTTGGTAATTTTGATGAATACCAGTTTACCTACTTTTTCTTTTGCGGCTTCTGATTTGGGTGTCATATATAAGAAACCATTGCCTAATCCAAGGTCATGAAGATTTACTCTTTTGTGTTCCTGTGATAATTGTATGTCTCTCAGATTTAGATCTGTGATTTACTTTGAATTAATTTTTGTATGTAGTGTTATATAGGAGTCCAACATCATTCTTTTTCATGTGGATATCTGGTTTTCCTAACACCGTTCAGATTATTTTTACCCATTGAATTCTCTTGGCACTCTTACCAAAAATCATTTGAGTGTAAAAATATAAGGGTTTATTTTTGAACTGTCATTTCTGTTTTGTTGATCTAAGACTATTTATTTTTGGAGAGAGGGGGAGAGAGGGAGAAAGAGAGGGAGAGAAATATCGATGTGAGAGAGAAGCATCTATGAGGCCTTCTCATACGCGCCCCAGCCGGGGACCAAACCTGCAACCCAGGCATGTGCCCTGACGAGGGATTGAACTGGCGATCTTTGACTTTGTGGGACGATGCCCAACCCACTGAACCACACTGCTCAGGGCTCTACCTTGTTGATCTATATGTCTGTCCTTATGCTGGCACCACACTCCCTTGGTTACTTTAGTTTTCTAGTTAAGTTTTGAAATTGGGAAGCATGAATCCTCCAACTTTGTCTTCTATTTCAAGATCATCTCAGCTCTTCTGGGTCCCTTGCATTTTCATATGAATTTAAGAATCATCTTGTCCATGAACAGGTTTATGATAAATATCAATCAAGAAGATTAAACCCCAAACTCCAGATGCCACTGGCACTTCAGCTTGGAGTGGATCAAGAGGAAGACAGGAAAGAGGTGTGTAATGACAGCTCCTTTTGGACACCGGTGTTTCCACTGGAATAGTGTGCATGAAATCAGAAGTAACTTGTGTCATTATAATAAGTGAAACTTCCCTTCTAAGCTCCTAGGGTTTCAGGTACCTTGATGTGAAATCAGAGATGTAGTCTTAGTGAACTTCTTCAGTTACTGATATTTGCCACAATTACTCATTTAAAGGAATTGGAGTTTTCATTATGGCTTCCTTTTTTTTTCTTTTCAAGCCAAAGTTAGTTTTTAACACTGGCCGTGTACCAAATCAGATGTGGAGCTTTTCTCAGACCCATTTTTTCAGATCCGAGAAGACAGGTGTGGGCATCTGTGCTTTAACAGAGCGCACTGGTGACTGGGCTGTGTCTGCAGCACGGGGACTGCTGTCAGACCTTCAGCAGTTTGTGCCGAGAGGGCACGAGCTACCCAGAAGGCAGACACGTGTCCGTGCATGCCAGCGCCCCTTGAATAGCTTGTGCCCTTAAAAGAGAACATACCACTCCAGAGGTATGAATGTCTCACACACATAGGAGTGGCGCTGGCTTTCATTATACTTGTTTCCTCTAAAATACAAATTCCTCAGTCCTCCTCTCCTCCCCACCATGTCAGGCCAGGCTTAGACTATGCTTCCATGGTGAGGTTTGAATTCTGAAAAGTTAGAGCGACTATTTTGTTAGCACATACGTCTCCCATTCTTTCTGTGGCCTTGCTTCCGTGGTACTCACTGCTTGGCAATAGTAAACATGGTATGTATCTTATCATGTCAAATATAGTCATTTGCTCGAGTGCTGCTGACAAGGGACCACACTAGGGGCAACCTAAATTAGTTCTTTCTCTGACTTGTTCATAACATCTAATAACTGTGTATTTGAAAATATAAAGCTCTTGCTGTATGTGATACTATCCTGAGCCACCGTAAATAGAAGGAAATTAAGGACGTAGTTCCATGTGGCTTCTGTATCATATAGTTTTCTTGTCTAAGGTACAAAGATTATTTCCTTCCTTGGAAAGTCCTCTGAGAGCAAATCTTAACAATTTTAACTTCTTTCCTTTAGCGTCAAAAGCAGTACCTGAGATATAGACGACTTTTCATGGATATTGAAAGAGAACAAGTGAAAGAGCAACAAAGGCAAAAAGAACATAGGAGGAAAATTGAAAAGTGAGTTGTCTAACCTTCATTGTGATCTTTAAACTATCCGTTAAGATGACTTTGGAAGCTAAGTTTTAGAAATAATCAGTGGTTTTCCCTTCTGATCCATAGTGGGAACAACTATTTTTAATCTGGATAGAAATATTCATAGATGGTTAAGAGCTATGGTTTTTAAATAGAATTAATTTTTTTGAAAGTTATAGGTTCACAGCAAAGTTAAGCAGCAGAAGTACAATGCATTCCATTTCCTCCCTGCCTGTACCCATGGGCAGCCTCCCCCACTGTTACCCTCCAGTACCCCCGAGGTACCTCTGTCACAACGGACGGACCCTCTGCGGACACGTTGCACCACATACTTCACATCCAGACTCACTCTTGGTGTGGTAGGTCTGTACAGTGTTGACAAATGTGTAATGACATGTGTCCATCATGGCAGTGTCATGCAGAACAGCTGTGCTTCACCCGTTCATCTCTCCCTCCCCTGGTCCCTGGCGACCACTGACTTTTTAACTGTCCCCACGGTGTGCTGTCTCCAGAATGTGACAGAGTCGTAACCACGCAGCATATATAACCTTTCACTTGGTATCTTTCACTTAGCGATATGCTTTTAAGTTCTTCCAACGCTTTTCATGGCTTGCTAGCTCATTTCCTTTTAGCACTGAATAATATTCTGTTGTCTGAATGTACTACAGTTTATTTATCCATTCACCTACTGAAGGACATGCAGTCAAAAGACATAGGGTAGCTGGATGGATAAGAACACAAGACCCATATATGTGCTGTCTGCAGGAGACCCCCTTCAGACTGAAAGACACACAGACTGAAAATAAAGGATGCGCAGGGCAGCAGAGGGGATGCAGTCAGTGATGTAGTAAATGTGTCTGGTGTCAGGTGGGTGCCGGGAATGTTGTGGGGGAGCACTTTGTAAAGTGTGTGATTGTCTATTATGCTGTACACCTGAAACTAATACAAAATAATATAGAATGCAAACTCTACATGAAAAATAAAATTTAAAAGAAAAATTAAAAAAGGCTAAAAAATCAGTGTTTTTAATTTATATCTTAAGAGGCTGGGGAAAAAGCAGCAGATCAGACCTGAAGAAAGAAGTCATACAGTTCATTCGTGTGTGTAGCCAGATTTGTCATGCTACAAGCTAGTTGTTCAGCTATAATTATGATCAGATCCGCATCAGAAAAACTTTAGCTGTGTAGTGCCCATATATAAGCTTTTACAGACTCATTAAGCGAAAGACAGAATGGGAATTTAGTTCAGTTCATTTAACTGAAGTCAGGACATCCTTGCTATGGGCATTTGATGTCTAACCTAAATCTTCTTATGGCATGTCTACCACATGGCGTAGTCAGTGGGGAATTCTTCTTCAGATGTACTGCTGACCTTTTTGAAAGCTTTTCTGCTTAAGGCTTTTGTTTTATTGCCATTTTCTTACTGGATAATCTTTTTTCATTTTGGATTTATATGCTCGATCCTAGAAAAAATATGAAGGTCTCTGTCTTACAGATGGCATCAGAAAATTAAATCTTGTTGATAGCTTGCAAATAATTAAAAATTATTTTTGGCTTTTTTCTGGTTGAAGAAACAAATCATTTATGCCTTCTCTTGCATGGAGGTTATATGACTTAAAGTCAAAAGCACTTTAACAGCATTCTAAAACATACATCTGCTTTCTAAACAGGAACTGATAAAAGCTGCTTTACCTCAACCATTTGTATATGAATCAAATAACATGTTTTTATTCTTTCATTTAGCAACTGTTTATTGAGCATCTATTCACTGGTAGACAGGATGCGAGACTTAGGGGCGCAAAAAGTGAAAGACATGAACGCACTCTTCAGGGGTCCTACGAGATATATTTTACCGACTGGTGGGGAGGCAGATACAAGAACAGATAACTACAGTACCTTACAGTGCACATTACAGGACAACCCAGCATGTGGTTAAGAGCACGGAGAGAGATGTGTCCAAGCCCCTGCTCTGTGGCCAGCCGCTGTGTGACTTTGGGGAAGAACGTCTGCGAGTCTTAGTCTCTTCTCTGTGGCACAGGGACAGGAATGGGGTATCACTCATGACGGTGCTGGGAGCACTAGAGAAGGTAACGTGTGAATGTGCTTAACGCAGAACCTGGCACAGAGTGTGTGCTCAAGAAATGCTTGTTGCCACCCTGACCCGAGTGGCCCAGTTGGTTGGACATCGTTCCACAGAGCAAAAGGCTGCCTGTTTGATTGCCGGTCAGGGCATGGGCCTGGGTTGTAGGCAGGTCCCCAGTCAGTGCGAGAGGCAACTGATCAATGTTTCACTCTCTCTTTCTCCCTCCCTTCTCCTCTCTATTAAATAAATAAATAATAAGTAAGTAAGTAAATAAATAAATCCTTTAAAAAATGTTAGTTGCCAAATATTTAAGGGAAAAAGTTACACCAAGTTTTACATAAAATATTCCAGAGAATAGAAAACAGGGACTACCTCCCAAATAATTATAGAGGCCAGTATAACCCTAATACCAATCTAGCAAGGACATTTATAAAATAACAATGTTATAGACTAATTTCTCTTATAAAACCCTCAAGTAAAATATTAGTAAAATAAAATAAAATTTTAATATCATTAGAAGAAAGATACCACTAGACTGTGTGAGAGCACGGAGACTGTGTTTTGAACCCATAATTGGGACTATAATGTAGCAGGACGGAGGGGGCTTCCTCAGCTGAGTTTTGAAGGATTAGAAGCAGTAGTATGAGAGAGAATGGGAGTTGGGTTGGGGGAGGAACACATGGGAGCTCCAGCAAGAGGAATAGCGCTGTGAAAGCATCGACTCTGGAAGAACAGGACAGTGCTGACACTGCTGGGACCCGGGCTGATGCAACAATAAGCGGTGAGCCTTGAGAAATAAGCACAGACAAGGTCCTAAGGAGCTGTGTGTGTCGTGAGAAGGAATTTGGCGTTTACCCTGACAACATGAGCTGTTTAGAGGCATTGTGGGGAATGAGGACTGAAAGTAGATGTTAGGAGGTTACTGAAGGAGTACACTTAAACAGAGAAGATGAGAGGCGAAGTTAACTTTTAAAAAAGATCATTCTACATCAAGTCCTTACTCTGTGCCAAGCACTGTACCGAATCGGCTCTAGCTGGTATGCGGTCCTGCACGGCAGTGGCGACCGCGGCCCGCTGAGTGGTTACAGTGTGCCGGGCACAGGTGAGTGTTCCAGAGGCGTGTGGTCCTTTCCTCACTTTGGTGCCCTCAGGGGGTAGATTTTATTCTTTTCATTTTACAGAAGAAAATAATTTGCCTGATATCTCACTGAACAATGGCAGAACTGGGACTCAACCCCAGATGTGTCTGAGCTATCACCTAGCCCCTTTGGAGTCTGGAACGGCCTTTCAGCGAAGCCAGGGCCAGGGAGGCAATGAGGAGAAGGAAGTTTTAAGAGCATCAGAGAGAGAATTAAAAGGATTTTGTGAGAGAATTCAAGGATAAGTCCCAGGTTTAGGCTTAGACTGCCAGGTTACGTGTGTTCGCGTCAGTGGGGAAAAAACATACCGATGTGCTGATTTCTGACCTACTTTAGTTTCTGCTGTGTGTAAGGAAAAGGTATGTTTATGCAAGTGGCCTCAAAAGCATCAGATAAGATTAAAGACGTGTTTGTAGAATGAGTGTTTATATCAGCTTTTTTAGGTAGCTTTGTCATTTTTGATGTTATGATCCTTTTTGAAACTACTCTGTGGCAGTAGTTATTAACCCGAGAATCTGGCCAAAGCTGTGGGTTCTTTTCCCAGAAAAATACCGTTGGAACCCTGTGGTGGAGATGTCAGATTGGCAGGTGGTTGAATGGGTTTGAATTCAGGGGAGTGGTCTGTGGCGGAGCTACAGCTTTGTGAGCTCTAGGTGGTGGTGGGTGGCGCCTGAAGCAGATGACAGACGCGAAGGCACTTCGGGAGAAGGTGCAGAGTGAGAAGTGGAGAATGCCTACATGTAGTCTGTGTCTGCTCCTGTATGTGACTTTGGAAGGCCACAGAGTATTTTAACATCTCAGATTTTTTGCTTCTTTGAATCAATTTTTGTCTTTTTGTGTACAATATTGCCCCTATTGAGAATGTATGTGCTAGATCACTGATTTTCAACCAGTGGCTGCAAGAATGTTTAAAACATGCAATACCTGACTATTTAGTAAGGGGTACTGACCTCTCTTTCCTTAGATTGTCAAATAAGAAATGACAACAGCCAATATAATACCAGCCATCTGGTGTGAATAAATCAAAATTATACCTATTTTTTTGTTCAGATCAGCAAAAAATATATATTTCTCGGTGTGCTACAGAATTTTGGTAATTAGTTTGTGTGTGCCATGAGATGAAAAAGGTTGACAGTTACTGTGTCAGGTGGATTAAATGACCCACAGGCCACCAGCGACCTGAGAGAGCTGTTTCAGTGGAGTGACTGATGGGTTGTAAAGCCGTGTTGGAGCGCGGGAGGCTATCAGGAAACAGAGACAGGAAGTCTAGAGAACTCTCCAGATGTTTGACTGTGAGGAGAGGAGCGGCTGGGGGCACAAGGAGAGGGGCCGAGTCCACTGTTTGTCGTGACTGTCCTGCTATTAAGACCTAAGATGTCAACATTTGAAGAACAATGGTGATCTGTTTCCTTAGCTTTTGGTTTACTGGTATAGAGAATTATAACAGTGACAGCTTTTCTGTTGTTATTCAGTTGGTTCCATTTAAAGTTCACCATTGAAAGACTCAATTTGATTAATTATCTGCAGAAAAATCTTTTTTTTTTTCACAAGGTAAGAAGTTACTGAACTAAGCAAATATGAATGTCCTCCAAATACTTTTCTTTACTAGCTCTCTTTAGAATACAATTCCTAGGTATGTAGGTCCCTAGCCAAGAACATCTGTGATCTTTTCACTTCAGTACTCTTTTTGGAGAGCAAGATGACATATATTTTTCAAGTCAGTTGTGAATGAGCATGTGCCCATTTGGGCCTCTCCCCATATCACCTCTCTCACATTTCTGGGTCACTACCTTACACATCTGTAAATCTGGATCTTCACAGGTATAAAAACATACCTCTGTGGCCAGGTTGCAATAATGGGATCCTCACCTCTGCCCTACTACAACTTTATATTGCATTTGAGTTTGAACCCTACCATAAAGGCTATGTTTACATTCCATACTCATTGAGACAGTTTTGATTGAAGCAGTTGTAGCTCAGGAAGGAATAGCAACCATGAGAGAACAGTTGTAAGAAAATTCTTATTTAAAGTAGCCTTGACACTCTGCTAGTGATTAGTTGTCAGAATCTAGAAAGTCTTAGTTGTTCATACAATACAGCTATTGTGTCTCTTGTACTTTTCCAGGGCCTGATCTTTTAGCCTTTGTAGGATGGTTCTGGCTTTAAAATATATGCCTGTGTTAATCTGACTAAAAGGAAGGTCTTAATTCCCCTGGAGTAAATAGCCTGCCAGTAATATAACCCGGAATTTTCAGCAATCGATGATTTACTGAAGAGGTACGGGTGTGAATTAACTTCATACTACTGTTCAGGAAACAGTAACTCATTTGTTTCAATGTAATTTTTAGCAACTAAAATTATCAGCTTATGTTTATAAGTTCGAGTCCTGAGTCAGTTGTGTTTCTTAACAAAAATTCTTTACTTAGTTTTCTTATGATTTTCTCAGTGAGTTATTCATTTCCTTTCTACTCATAAGTGGTTTTTAAAATAACTCTAATTGATATTCAACAAATTGCACATAAAGTATAAACATACATGAGTATGTACATGAAACCACCGCCATAGTCAAGATAGTGAAAATATCCATCATCCTCAAAAGTTCCCTCACACCCTTGGTAGCCCCTCTCCCCTGCCCCTCCCTGCCCCATTCTCCCCAGTAGCTACGGGTTCGAGCTAGGTCACTGAAGGTTTGTTGGCGCTTTCTAGAATCGTGCGGTGTGTGCGTGCCCTTGTGCCCAGCTCCTTTCACTCAGCACATTGTTTTGCGAGTCGTCCTTTTCACGTGCATCACGGGTTCATTCCCTGCTGCTGCTGAGTCGTTCTCTGTGGTGTGGGTAGACCACAGTTTGTCCACTCACAGGTTGTGGACATTCGAGCTGTTTCCAGTTTTTGGCTGTTACAAATAAAGCTGCAGCGAACAGTTGTGTGTGAGTCTTTCAAAGTATGTTACCCTTTCCCTTGAGTAAATAACTGGGAGCAGAAAGGCTGGTCATATGATAAGTATAAATTTCATTTTTAAAAGAAACTGCTAAACTGTTTTCAGAAGTGGTTATTACCATTTATATTACCACCAACAATGAAAGGGAGTCCCAGTCTCCTCACGTCTTCTCCAGTGCTTCGCACAGTCAGTCCCTTTGATTTTAACCGTTTGCGCAGGCGTGTAGTAGCGACTGCTTGTGGCTTCATTTGCATTTCCTGAGTGACCAACGCTCTTGAGCATCTTTTCAAGTGTTTGTCATCTGTATATAATTTTTTTTTGGCGAAGTGTCTGTTCACACTCAAATTTTTATATTAGTTGTCTTATTGTTGAGTTTTAAGTGTTTCTAAATTAACTTGTGTACAAGTGCTTTAACCAATATGTGCTTTGCAAAACTTTTCTCCCAGTCTGTGACTTGTCTTCATTTTAATATTGTCTTTTAAAGATTTTATTTATTTATTTTTAGAGAGGGGGAAGGGAGGGAGAAAGAGGAGAAAAACATCAGTGTGTGGTTGCCTCTTGTGCGCCCCCTACTGGGGACCTGGCCCACAACCCAGGCATGTGCCCTGACCGGGAATCAACCCATGACTCTGATTCACAGGCCTGTACCCAGCGCTCCAGCCAGGGCCTAACCTTGTCCTTGGAAGAGCTGAAATGTTAAATTTCAGTAATTTCTGATTTCTAATTTGTTCTTTTATAGATTGTGCTTTTGGTGTCATATTTAAAAAATCATTGCCTAACCAAAGGTCATGAATATTTTTTCTAGAAAAAATATCATTATAGGTTTTACATTTAGATCTGTAATCCAGTTTGAGTTAATTTTCATACATGGTGTGAAGTTTACTTTTTTGCATGTGGATATCCATTTGTTGAAAATGCTGTCCCTTCTCCACGGCACTGCTTTCGTGAAGTTGTTAAAGATCAACTGTCCAACAAACAGTAAAGGGGAAGATTGATAAATTGAACTTGATCAACATTAAAAACCACCAAGAAAATGAAAAAACAACTACAGAATGGAAGAAAATACTTGCAAATTATATATCTTATGAAAGACTTAGAATATATAAAGAACTCTTACAAGTCAGTAATAAAAAGACAGCCCAATTAAAAAGTAGACAAAGGATTTGTTTGTTTCTTTGTTTGTTTATCAGCAGCATTTATAAAACCAGTCCTAGGGAAGGAACTAGGTCTCGGGACACAGGCGTGGTCTTAACATAGCGAATGTTTAGACTGCCTTGATGATTACAAAACCAGAACAGCAAGAATATTCCCAGGACAAAGGATTTAAATAAACATTTCTCCCAGTAACATATGCAAATGGCTAATAAGCACATGAAAAGGTATATCATTAGTAATTGGGGAAGTCAGAATCACAATGGGATAACACTTTCGGTACACGACAGTGGCTTTAATTAAAAAAAAACCCTAGTAATAGTCAGTGCTGATGAAGATGTGCAGAAATTAGAACCCCCATACGTTGTTGGTAGGGAATGCAGAATGGTACCGTCACTTTGGAAAACAGTTTGACAGTTTCTCAAGAGGTTAAACACAGAATTCCCACGTGACTCAGCAGTTCCACTGCTGGGTGCATCCACACCCAAGAGAACTGGCCGTGTCCATCCACACCAAACTCACACACACGTTTACAGCAGCATTATTCGTGACAGCCAGGAAATGGAAGCATCACAAATGTCCCAAAACTGACGAATAGTTAAGTAAAATGTAGTGTATCTATACAGTAGAATATTGGTAATAAAAAGGAATGGAATCTGATACATGATACAACATGGATGGACTTTGAAAACATTGTGCCAGGTGAAAGAAATCCGTCACAAAAGGCCACATATCGTGTGACCCCATTCATATGAAGTGTCTAGAGCAGGCAGATCTGCAGCCCAGAAGGTCAGTGGCTGCCTTGTGCTGCCTGGGAGGGTGCGGAGAGAGATTGCTACTGAGTAGCACGGAGTTTCTTTTAGAGGTGATGAAATGTCCTCAAGTTACATTACGGTGCAGGCGAACGTTATGGTATGCAAATTATATCTCAGTGAAGGTATATAAAAAATGAGTTGTCCATACATGTGTGGGTTTACTTCTGGACTTTCTTTTATATTTCGTTGGTTTCTACTTTCCTATTTTTAATACCATGCTGTTTTGATTAGTGTGGTTTTATAATAATGCCTGAAATTGGGTGGCGCGAGTCCTCCAGGTTTCCCCAGTGTTGTCTCCCCGGTTCCCCCAGTTGACTGTCGTGTAAAGGGCTTTGCAAGGCCCTTTACATTTCCATGTGAATTTTACAATTAGCTTGCCAATTTCTATCCCCTCCCATAAAAAAAAGGAAACCTTTTTGGATAGTGATTGTGATTGTGTTTCATCCACAGATAATTTGGGGACAATTGACATTTTAACAGTATTTAGTCTTACCAACCTTCAACAAGGTATCTCTCCTTTATTTCGCTCTTCTTAAATAATTTTCTTACAGTTTTCTGTGTACAGGTCTTTCACACCTTTTATCAGATCTGTCCATAAGTCTCATATTTTTGATGCTATTGTTAATGGTACTTTTTAAATTTTCAATTTCTGATTTCTTTCTGTTGGTAGTATATGGAATTGCGCAGTTGATTTTTGGATATGGATCTTGCACCCTGAGACCTTATTAAACTTAATTCCATTGGCTCTTTTAACATGGTGAGCATGCCATCTTCAAACAAAGACATTTTATTTTTTCTTTTAATCTCAATGTCTTTTATTTCTCTTTCTTGCCTGATTATGCTGGCTACAACCTTCAGTACAATGTTAAAGAGCAGTAACGAAACTGGACAATCCCTGATCTTAGAGAAAAAGTATTTCCATTGTTTGATTTTTAATGTTAAACCAACCCTGTGTTCCTGGGATGCACTTTACTGGGTAATAATTTATTATTTGTTTAGATTAGATTTGCTAAAAATTTTGTTTGGAACACAGGTGGCAAACACAAGGCATGTGGGCCGAATCCGGCCCTCCACCTTGTTTTATCCGGCCTGGCACCTTGTTTCTACCGGGTGGCAGCACTGAGCTCCTTGCCTCTGGTTAAGGAGTAGTTACATTTATACAGTCCTAAAATTATATTCAGCCCTTTGAGGGCAACCTCGAGGCTCATGTGGCCCCTGGTGAAAAACAGTTTGACACCCCTGGTTTAGAATTCACATCTGTGTCTAAGAGATACTGGCCTGTAATTCTTGTGTAGTGTCTTCGACTGGTTGTGGTTTCAGGGTAATGCTGGCCTCGCAGAATGAGATGGGAAGTGCTCTCTGCAGTTTTTCGGAAACAGTTTATGTAGAATTGGTATTATTTATTCCTTAAATATTTGGTAGAATTTGCCAGTGAATCTGTCTGGTTCTGGTATTTCCATCATGGAAAGATTCTTAACAGTTTCAATGTTGATAATAGATAGAGCGCTATTTTGGTTATCTTTTTCTTGAGTAAGCTTTAATAGTTTGTGTCTTTCAACAAATATGTCATTTCATCTAAGTTGCCAAATTTATTGGCATAAAATTGTTCTTATTCTTCTCTGATTACCCTTTTAATGTCTGTTTTTATGAATTTGACTACTTTAGACTACTTCATATCAATAAATGCAGTTACATAGTATTTGTCTTTTTGTGATTGGCTACTTCACTGGGTAGGATGTCCTTAAGGCTTATTGATATTGTCACAATGTGACAGGATTTCTTCTCTTTTTAAGGCTGAATAATGTTAGGGTTCCATTGTGTGTGTACACCACCTTCTGTTTATTCAACTGCAGACGGACGTGTGGGCTGCTTCTGCCTCTTGGCTGTTGTGAATTTGTGCTGCGCCAAACATGGCTGTGCACATATCTCTTCAAGACCCTGCTTTCAGTTCTTTTGGGTACAGGCCCCGAAGTGGGACTGCTGGGTCATATGGTGGTTCTATTTTCCATCTTTTTTAGGAACTTCCATATTATTTTCCATAGCAGTTGCACCGTTTTACAATCCCACCAACAATGCACAAGGATTCCAGTTTCTCACATCCTCACCAATACTTGTTATTTTCTGATTTTTTTTTTCCGTAGCCACCCAGATGGGTGTGAGGTGATATCTCATTGAGGTTGTGGTTTGTGGGTTTTTTATCAGCACTTCCACCAGTGTGGTACATTTGGTACAATAAGAAACCTACATTGACACATTGTCACCCACAGTTTGCAGTTTACTTCAGGGCTCACTCTTGGTGCTGTGCATATATGGGTTTGGGCAAATGTATAATGACACGCACCCATCATTCCAGCGTCATGCAGCATAGTTTCACCACCCTGAAAGTCCTCTATGCTCTGCCTGCTCATCCCTCTTCGCCTTCCTCTCTCCCAGCTTCTGGCAACTACTGATTTTTTTCACTGTCTTCATTCTTTTGCCATTTCCAAAATGTCATATACTTATAATCATACAGTATGTAGCCTTTCAGATTGGCCTTTTCACTGCAGTAATATGCATTTAAGTTTCTCTGTGTTTTTTCATTGGTAGCTCATTATTTTATAGCACTGAGTAATATTATGTTGTCTGGATATATCATAGTTTATTTATCCATTCACTTGCTAAGGGAAAACTTGGCTGATTTCATGATTTGGCAATTATAAATGAAGCTGCTGTAAACATCTTTGTGCAGGTTTTGTGTGAATGTGTTTTCAACCCTTTGGGTAAACCAAGTAGCATCATTGCTGGATCATGTGGTAGATAAAAGTATGTTTAATAAAGTGGTTGCTCCGTTTTTGCATTTCTAGCAGCAATGAATGAGAGTTCCTGTTGCTCCGCATCCTCGTAGCATTTGGTGTTGTCGGTGTTCCAGATTTTGGCCATCCTAATAGGTGTGCAGTGGTTACTTATTTGCTATCTGTGTATTTTCTTTGCTGAGGTATCTGTTCAGGTCTTTGGGCCATTTTTAAATTAGGTTGTTTGTTTTTGAATTGTTTAGTTTTAGGGATCTTCTCTTTTTGTATTTGGGATAATAGTCCTTTTCAGATGTGTTTCTTGCAAATATTTTCTCTCAGTCTATGGCTTATTTTCTCATTCTTTTGAAGCATTTTTTGCAGAACTGAAGTTCTCGATTTTAATGGAGTCCAGCTCATCATCTTTCTTTTATAGGTCATGCCTTTGGTGTTGTATCTAAAAAGTCATCACCACAGCCAAGATCATCTAGGTTTTCTCCTAAGTTATCTTCCAGGAGATAACTTCCATGTTTTCCATTGATCTCTATGACCCATCTTGAGTTGCTTATTGTGAGGGCTGTGAGGTCTGTGTCTAGATTCATTTTTTTGCACATGGATATTCAGTTGTCCCCGTACCATGTGTGAAAAAGACTATCATTGCTCCATTGTATCACCTTTGTGTCTTTGTCAAAGATCAATGGATTATATTCATGAGGGTCTATTTCTGGCCTCTTTGTTCTGTCCCATTTTTCTATCTGTCTGTGTTTTCATCACCAACACAACACTCTCTGGAGTACTGTAACTTTACAGTAAGTCTTGAAGTTGATTAGTATCTGTCCTCCAACTTCGTCCCTCTCCTTTAATATTATGTTGGTACTCTGGGACTTTTGCCTCTCCATATAAACTTTAAAATCAGTTTTTCAGTATTTACAAAATAACTGGCTGGGATTTTTGTTGGGATTACATTGAATCTGTAGATCAGGTTGGGAAGAACATAGGTGATTATGTCATCTGTGAACAAAGACAGTTTTATTTTTTTCCTTTTCTTGTCTAATTGCATTAGCTAGGACTTCCAGTACCATGTTGAAATGGAGTGGTGAGAAGGGTCATCCTTGCCTTGTTTCTGATTTTATTGGTGGGAAAGTGTCTTATTTCTCACCTTTGAGTATGATGTTAGCTGTAGGATTTTTTGGTAAGTGTTCTTTATCAAGTTTGGAAAGTTCCCCTCTATTCCTAGTTTACCGAGTTTTTATCGTAAATGGTGTTGGATTTTGTCAGATGCTTTTTTTGCATCCGTAGAATCATGGGATTTCTTTTTTAAGTAGGTTGTTGATGTGATAGATTGATGTTTTTCATGTTGAACAAGCCTTGCATTCCTGGGATGAATCCCACTTGGTCATGGTAGACAAATCTTTGTACATATTGTTGGGTTTGATTTGCTAATATTTTTGAGGATTTTTGCCTCTGTGTTCATAAGAAATGTTGATCTATAGTTTTCTTTTCTTGTAATATCTTTGTCTGGTTTTGGTATTAGAACAAATTAAGAAGTATTCCTTTCTCTGAAAGGCATTGTAGAGAAGTGGTATAATTTTTTCCTTAATTGTTTGGTAGAATTTACCAGCAAACCTGTCTTGGCCTGGTGCTTCCTGTTTGGGGAGGTTAATTATTGATTCCATTTCTTTAATAAATACAGACCTATTCTTTAGTGTATTTTTCATCTCAGAAGTTGTTATTTTCTTGAGAAGTTTGATTTCAGTTTTCTTATCTTAACTTTTAAACATATAGAATATAGTTGTAATAACTGTTTTAATGTTCTTATGCATTAATTGTAATAATTGTCAGTTCTATATTGATTTTGATTGATTATTCTCTTCATTATGAGTCATGATTTCCTTCCTCTTTGCATGCCTGATAATCTTTGATTAGATGTCCATCATCATGAATTTTACCTTGTTGGTTGCTGGATATCTTTGCGTTCTTATAGATTTTCCTGAGCTTTGTTTTCAGATGCAGTTAAGTTACTCTGGGGCTTTGCTTTTACAGTTTGTAAGGTGTGTCTGGAATGGCTCTCAGTCTAGGGCTGATTGTCATTCCGTGCTGCTGAGGTAGCTGCTCCTGAAAGGAGCCCAGTGCCCTGTGCGTTATGGGTTTTCCCAGTCCGACTGGTGGAACGGGCACTGTTCCCTGCTCTGTGTGAGCACAAGGCACTGTGCTCTGCTACCCTTTTATTTTTTATTTTAAATTATATTTTATTGATTATGCTGTTACAGTTGTCCCAATTTGTCCCACGTTACCCCCAGCACTCCCCCACTCCCTTCGGCAACCCCCCCACCTTTGTTCATGTCCACTGGTCACATGTGTAAGTGCTCTGGCTGCCCCACTTCCCGTACCGTACTTCACATCCCCATAGCTGTCCTGTTAGCCTTCAGATGGCTCGTGCCCCGCTTTTCCTCACGTTCATGCGCAATGCTCTGCTGTGTTAGAAGAAGCCCCTCTGGAGATCACTGGAGTCCTCCCTCGGAGCAGCCCTCTCTCCTCTCTGGCATTCTGTCTCACCAACTCTAGTTGCCTTTGTAACCCTGACCTTCAGCTTCATCTCTGTTAGGCTCCACCTCAGCTGCCCTGCCCGGTGCAGCTGCCTGGAAACTTTCAAGTCAGGGAGCTCCGGCGGTTACAGGGCTCGCCCCGTTTGTTTGTCATCTGTCCAGGACCACTGTCTTTCTGTGCCTGGTGTCTAGAGTTTTGGAAACGATTGTTTTTTGTGTTTTGTCTAGTTGATTAGTTGGTTGGTTGACTTGTTTATTTGATTATTCAGGGCGGGAGGGCAAATCTAGTGTCTGTTACTCCATTTTTTGCTAAAACTAAAGTCCTGTCTACTTGTAGTTTTAATCTGAGAAAGTTCTTGTACTTGGATTCTTACAGAAAAACTCTTGATGGTATCCATTGGTCATTTCCACTTGGGAGGCAGTGCATGTATGTGTGGGTACACACACACACACACACACACACACACTCACTCACACACATTCTCACTCACACGAGCTCTAGGATAAACTCGAACCAGCCAGCAGTTTTTTGAAGCTGTTTTAGGGGTGTTAAATTGATTTTCTGACTTCCTTATTTCTGGGAATTTCTTGAATTATTTGGACCTAGCAGCTAATTCTAAATAATGATTTTATAAAATTCCTAACTATGTTATGATTTTTGTCCTCAGAATTAAGAAGAAGAAAGAGCAGGAACGTTATGCAGAAGAGCAGAGGATACTGAGAATGAACTTGCCCGAAGAGCCGAGTTCGGAGGAGAAGATGAGTGAGATGTTAGCCCAGCTGGAGCTCGCGGAAATGGAAGACGCCAGACAGAAGCAGAAGCAGCAAGAGAAGGAGTACCGAAGGTAGTCTGGCGGGTTTTGCATGGAGTTGCGGGTGCAGAAGAGACTTCAGGAAGTCAGCGTTCCTCTTTTCCTTACAAGAGTTGACAGTGGCTTCTCATACTTTCGGGGGCACAGGCCTTCCCCAGATACTTCTTGGGAATAGCACTATGTGCTCCCAGTGCCATTTCCCAGTACGAAGAGGGAGAACCGGACACAGAGGTGTAGAATAGTTCTAACAGTCACGGCTGGTGGTAAAGTCAGGACTTGTGCTCCTTCTCTTTCTGGTGGTTCACTCACCATGCTGTATTTCTGCAGGTATGTAGAAGCTTTAAGGGCCCAGATCCAAGAGAAAATGCGGCTGTATAACATCACATTACCTCCACTGTGCTGCTGTGGTCCTGGCTTCTGGGATGCTCATCCTGATACCTGTGCCAACAACTGTATTTTCTATAAAAACCACAGAGGTAAGTTTCTTACAGGAATGGTGGGGGCCCGGTGGCAATTTTTTAAAAAGTAGTCATTATAGCAATTCAGCATGTATTGAGTGCTTACTATATATATCAGAGACTGTTAAAACCCTTTTACAAAACAACTCTGAGGCAATACAAATAGGTTATAGTGAGTTATAGTTCTCTTTGAGGTCTGTTAGTGTCTTGTCTCTATTTGTGCTGGGGAAGTATTTCCAGCTTACCCCACTGTAGGAAGACTTGGGTTCCAGGTCCTCCTGTAAGTGAGGAATATTAGAGCTTGCCTTTTTGGGCCATTACGTTAGGCTTCTATGTAGTTGAATTCCCTGTTATCCAAATACCTTACTGTTGTCTTACACAGGCTTACCACCGTATATATCTGCATTAGACTGCCCATTCTCCCAAGGGACCCCGAGGAAAATGAGGACCAGTGTAAACTCTCTCTTTATCAGGAATCCCAGCTAGAGAGAATGGGGTCCTTCCTGTTGTCACGAATGTTTCTGTTTCCTGTTCATCCTTACATACATTGGTTTACGTAGTGCAGAGACCATGTAGGATTGATGCACACACTGAAAGTACTGCAAGAATTTGTATTCCTGCTACCCCTATTTTAAAATATAAATCACCGATCTGATGTTGCCATTCCCCTAGTCTCCAACCTCTAGGTTTTTACAAAATACACGGCATGTTTGGCACGCTTTCTCTCAGCCCCAGGCAAGACTCCAGCCTTATCGAACTTGCTCTTGTCACACACCAGTATGTGCCACTTTTTTCTATGCGTGTGGTACCTCACATATTGATTTCTCTGCTTAGAATTCTTTCTGTTACTCTTATTTAAACCTTTGAGACCATCTGAAATGCCCACTTCCGGAGACCTTTTCCATCCTCTCTTGGATAGTCTGTGTTTATTCTGAACTCCATTATGGGATGGCATCTGCACGTGTCCCTGGTTTGGAAGGCTGCACCACAGTTATTTTTGTCCATCCTCTCCGTTATGTTTCCTGTCCTCACGGAGTGCTGGGCATGTAGTAAGTGCTCAGTAAATATTTACTCAGTGGATAGTTAAATCAATACCTGTGGCCCTGGGGAGAGAAGCAGTACTAACAGGAAGGGGGTGGGAGAGAGAATGTGACTTCATTCATCACTGTGCAAACCTTTATTTGCAGCATACACCCGGGCACTACACTCAGTCCTCAGCTCCTGCGACATCCCTGAGGGGAACTCAGCTCTTCGGGTCGCCATCCATAATTTTGCTTCTGCACACAGACGGACTTTGAAAAATGTATAATAAGAATCTGAAATCAACTGCTAGTATTTCAGCCTTCACTTAAAATCAAGTCTGAGAGATTATCCAGGAAAAGCTGTGCAAGTTTATAAGATGTGTAATCCGGAAAGACTGTCCCACGAAACAAACCTGTCCGTATAATTAGATCGAACCATCGTTTCAGTCTCCACCTTGGGACCATGATGGAGAGCTGACCTCCAAACTCGTCTCTTTGCTGTGAAACATATGGAGTCTATTGTTTTAAAAGTGATCAGTCGACTGGTAAGGTTTCCCTTACTTTGCCCTGCTCTGGTCAGAAGAGATCATGAGAAATCTTTGAGATGGTCTCATTTATTGTCTTTATGAAATTGCCCCTTTGAGCCTGACACAATGGAAAGCGTCTGGGTGCAGCGGAGACGAAGACGATGGGATGAGTTTCGAGCACCAGTGGCCGCTGGGTTGCCGTGCGCGCCTCTAGGTGTGTCCGACAGTCAGAGATGAGGAGGCTCTGAGTTGGATGCGCACTGTCTCCTCAACATCTCTCCTTTTTTTTAACGCATGCTTATTTCCTCATCCAGTGACATTAGACATAAGACTTTTTAATTTTATATTTTTTATTGCCAAAGAAAGGAAACAAACCCTCTGTCTTCTGAGTACCTCCTTCGTGAAATAATTGTGACATTTCAAAAAGTGAATATGAGGTTGAAGTGAGTCAAATCCTGCCTTACTTCCCTGCCTGTTAAAAATCTGGTGAATGGCATACCTATAGGACAGGTGAAATAAAAATCACTCTAGTTAGTGTCAGTTTGTTATTTCTGCAGAGCGGTTTCTGACACAAAATATGAAAAGGTTTAGTGTCGTGAATTAAAAATACTCTGGCAGTTTCTTTCCTGTGCTTTCCCTAGTGATCAGTGTCGAAGAAGCCCTGAGGTTCTGTTTGGAAAAACACCTCAACATCCAGCCGGGCCACTGCAAATAAGAGTCAGAATTACCTGCATGACACGATTGACTGGTTATTTAACCAGATTCATTGCCCAGTTTGGTCCAAATCCTTAAGGAACCATCTCTGATTCAGCCTTTAAAGTTGTCTTTTTTAACAGCTTTATTGAGATGTAATTCATATACCATATGATTCACCCTTTTGAAATGTGCGATTCAGTGGTTTTAATATATTCTAGGGTTGTTGCAATTGTTACCACTATCAAATTTTAGAGCCCTTTTTTCACTCTAAAGAGATATTCCCATGACCCAGCCATCCCACTTCTGAGCCTGTAGCTGAAAGAACTGAAAGCAGGGTCCTGAGGAGATATTTCACGGCCATGTTCAGCGCAGCACAGATGCACAACGGCCAAGAGGCGGCAGCAGCCCACACGTCTGTCTACAGTTGAATAAACAGAAGGTGGTGTACACAGAAAATAGAATATTGACATTAGTGATGATAAGAATTTTTATATCATAATGATGATACTGACATCACAAAAGGTTTTAATTTTGATAGAGTCTAATTCATCTACTTATTTTGTTGCTTTAACCATTACCTAATCCCAGGTCACAGAGATCTACTCCTGGTGTTTTTCTAAGAGTTTTATAGTTTTAGGTCTTACATTTCGATTTCTGATCTATTTTGAGATATTTTTTATATATGGTGTTATTAAGGGTCCAACCTCATTCTTTTACGAGATAATATTCAGTGTCCCGGCACCATTTGTTCAGAAAGCTATTATTTGCCTCATTGAATTGACGTGACACTCTTGTCGACAATCCGTGGGCCATTCACGTAGGGGTTTATTTTGAACTCTTGGTTCCTCTCCATTAATTTTTATGTTTATCCTTATATCAGTAAAATCTGTCTAGATTACGACTTTGTAGTAAGTTGCAAAGTTGAGAAGTGTGAGTCTTCCAACTTTGTTCTTCTTTTTCAAGATTGTTTTGCTCTTATGAGTCCTTTGCCTTTTTCATTTGAATTTTAAGATCACCTTCCTGCAGAAAAGTCAGGTGATATTTTGATAGGGAATTTATAGATCAGTTTGGGAGCTGGTGCCATATGACCCACGAACATGGGGTGTCTTTCCATTTATTTAAGTCTTTAATTTCTTTCAACAGTGTTTTTAGTTTTCAAAGCATAAAATTTGTACTTCTTTTGTTAAATTTATTTCAAAGTATTTTTTAAAATTTTCTTTAGATTTTATTTTCAGGGTTCATTACAGGTGTATAAAGTACATTTGATTTCTGTATATTGATCTTGGATCCTACACCTTCTTGAACTCATTTTTTACTTTCAGTAGTTACTAGGGGGTTCTTTAGGATTTCTTTAATATATAAGATCTTCTCATTTGCAAATAGAGATAGTTTTATTTCTACCTTTCTAATCTGGATAACTTTTATCTCTTTTTCTTGCCTAATTGCCCTGGATAGAACACCCAGTACAACACTAACAGGAGTGATAAAGGGGACGTCCCTGGCTTGTTCCTGATCTTGGTTGGTTGGGAAGCATTTAGTCTGTCACCAGTAGCTGTGATGTTAACTGTGGGTTTCACCCTTCATTCTGTTCATGTGGTGTATCACATTAATTGATGTGTGGATGCCGCATTAACCCTCCATCGAAGGAATAAATCTCATTGGATCATGGTGTATGATCTGTGTAATGTATTGCTGAATTCAGTTTTGGTCATATTTTGTTGAGAATTTTTGCGTCTATGTCCATGAGGAATATTAGCCTGTAATTTTCTTTCTTTGTAGTGTCTTTATCTGGTTTTGGAATTAGGATAATGCTGGCCTTATAAAATGAGCTTGGGGGTCTTCCCTTCTCTTGAATTTTTAAGAATAATTTGAGGACAGGTGTTAGTTCTTCTTTGAATGTTTGATAAAATTCACCTGTGAAGCCATCCAGTCCAGGACTTTTGTCTGTTGGGAGTCGGTTGGGTTTTTTTTTTTTTCAATCTTCACCCAAGATTATATTTTTATTGATTTTAGAGAGAGAGGAAGGGAGGTGGGTAGGGGGTAGAGAGAGAGAAATGAGAAACATTTATGGGTTGCCTCCCATATATGTCCCTGCTGAGAATCGAACCCACAACCTTTTGGTGTACAGGACAATGCTCCAGTGAACTGAGCCACCCTGCCAGGGCTCATGGAGTGTTTCGATTACTGCTTTGACTTCATTGGTTGTGGGTGCTTTGTTCAGATTTTCTGTTTCTTTTTTATTGCATCTTGGAAGATTCCATATTTCTAGAAATGTGTCTATTTTGCCCAGATTTTCCATTTGTTGGCATGCAGTTGTTCATAATGTTTTCTTATAATCCTTTTGTATTTCTGTGGCATCAGTTGTCACTTCTCTTTCATTTCTCACTTTATTTATTGAATACTTGAGTCTTCTCTCTTTTTTTTCTTGATGAATCTGGTTAAAGACTTATCAGTCTTGCTTATCTTTTCAAAGAAGCAGCCTTCAGTTTCATTGATCTTTTCTATTGGTGTTTTAGATTCTATTGCGTTTATGCTTTGTTGTTTATTTTTTTTTCTTCTAACTTTGGGCTTTGTTGTTGTTGTTGTTGCCCTTTTCCGGTTCCTTTAGGTGTGAGACTAGAGTGCTTATTTGAGATTTTCCTGTTCCTGGAGGGAGGCCGCAGTGCTGTGGACTTCCCTCCCAGGATGCTTTCACTGTGTCCCGTAGACTTGGGTTGTATTTTCGGCTTCACTTGTCTCAAGGTATCTTTTGATTTCTTCCTTGATTTCTTAACCTAGTCATTGTTTAGTAACATGTTATTCAGCCTCCATGGATTTGTATATTTCCCCTTTTTTCTTGCAGTTGATTTCTATTTTCATATCATTTTGGTTGGAGAAGATGCTTGACATGATTTCAGTATTCCTAAATGCTTTGAGACTTCTTTTGTGTCCTAGCATATGGTATATCCTGGAAAACGTTCCATGTGTACTTGAAAAGAATGCGTATTCTGCTGGTTTGGGGTGAAATGCCCTGAAAATGTCGATTAACTCCATCTGGCCTATTGTGTCATTTGAGACCACGGTTTCGGTGTTGATTTCCTGTCTGGAACGTGCACCTGTGATGTCAGCAGGGTGTTAAAACCCCCTGTGAATGTCTGCCGTCCATCTGTCCTGTCTGATGTGAGGGTTGCCGCCCCAGCTTGTTTGTTTGTTTGTTTCCATGTGCGTGAAGTATCTGTTTTCATTCTTTTATTTTCAGTCTCTGTGAGTCTTTCACCCTGAAGTGGGTCTCTTGTGGACAGCTGATGTTCTCATCTGTGTCCCATCTTCTTACCCACTCAGCCACTGGTATCTGTTTATGGGAGCACCTAATTCATTGATGGGTATGTACTGTTTATTGCCATTTTACTCTTTATAATTATGTTCCTCGTGTTTTACTTTCTCCTTAAAGAAGTCCCTTTAACATTTCTTATAGTACTGGTTTGATTGTAATAAACTCCTTTAGCTTTTTTCTTGTCTGAGAATCTCTTTATTTAGCCTTCAATTTTAAACAGTAGCCTTGCTGTATAGAGAAGTTGTGGATGTAGGTCTTTTTTTTTTAAATCACGGTAAATATTTTATGCAATTTCTTCTGGGCTAAAATGTTTCTGTTGAGAAATCAGCTGACAGTCTTAGGGAGTGCCATAGTAAGTAACTGTCTTTGTCTTGCTGCTTTTAAGATTCCTCATTTTGAACACTTGCCATTTTAATTATGATGTGTCTTGGAGTGGGCCTCTTTGGGTTTATCTTGTTTGGGACTCTCTGTGCTTTCTGGACTTGTGTGTCTTTTTTCTCCACCAGGTTAAGGAAGTTTTTTGTCATTATTTCTTTAAATAGTTTCTAAATCCCTTGCTCTCTCTCCTCTCTCTCTGGTACCCCTATGACACAATTGTTGTTATGCTTGATGTTGTCCCAGGGGTCCCTTAAACTATCCTCATTTTTTTTAATTCGTTTTTTTTTCTTCTCTGATTGGGCAAAACACTTTTGGTAGACTTCTACTTTGCCTACCAAATTGCTAATTCGATCTTTTGCTTCATCGAAACTGCTATTGATTCCTTCTAATGTATTTTTCATTTCAGATACTGTATTCTTCATTTCTGACTGGTTCTTTTTATGGTTTTGTGTGGTTTTGTATGCTTTTATGCTTGCTATCTCTTTGTTGAAGTTCTCACTAAGTTTCTTCAGCATTCTTATAACCATTGTTTTGAGCTCTGTACATGGTTGATTGCTTGCCTCCACTTGATTTAGCTCTTTTTCTGTTTGTTTGTTTGTTTTTCTGTTCTTTCATTTGGTGCATGTTTCTTTGTTTCTCCATGTTGGCTGCCCGTCTGTATTTTTCCTGTGTATTCGGTAGATATTCTATGTCACCCAGTCTCGGTAGGGTGACCTTGTATAGTATTCTGTGTGACTCAGTGGCACAGCCTTCCTGATCTTTTGAGCGAGGTGCTTCCGAAGGTCCTCTGTGTGGGTTATGTGAGCCCTCCTGTTGTAGTCGACGCTTCACCGCTGTTGGTCTCTCCGTGGGTGGGCTGGGCCCTCAGGCCGGCCAACTGTGAGGATCGCTCTCAATTAGTATATGAGCTGTTGTGTGGGGCCTGTCCCTTGCCTCGGGATTCACTCCAGCCGGGTCTGGTTCCCACCGAGGTGCTTCGGGTGTACAGTACTACCTGTGGAGCTAATTGGGTGGTGCTCTGAAGCCCGCCACTGGGTTTGTTGGTTCTGGGGCCTCTTGCAAGGGGCCCTGGCGCAGGTCGATGTGAGATGCCCCTGTGACCAGGCTACCTGTTAGGAGCTATAAAGCAGTTTGTGGTTGTTGGCAGCCCCTGCTGGGCTTTGTTGTCCATGGGAGTGGTCAGGCTGCATCCTGAGGTTGGCTTCCAAGAGTACCCAGCCTGGGGCAGGTCAGCAAAAGGCCCAAGGCACCCGAAGATCCGCCTCCACGTGATGGCCACCTCTTAAGCTCAGTCGCTGAGAGAGCCTGTGGTGAATGCGAGTTGCGTGAGGCAGCTTCTGAGTCACCAAGCAGGGGCGAGTGGTTTTTACCAGGTTGATACAGGTTTAAGCTCAGCGCCAACACTGGGTCTGATGTGACTCAGCAGAGGTCTCGGGGCCTGCCACCACTGCCTGGAGCCTGCAGCCCTTTGCAGTAGAGCAGGGTCCCAGAGTCCTCAGGCGGGGAGTGGGGGGTGGGAAGGGGGCAGTGGAGTTAGCCATGTGCACGGAGGGCTCTGCACCGAAGTGTGGTGCCAGCCGAGGGACACAGAGAAAAGTGGCCCTCACCTCAAAGCCACACAACCAGTCTCCTTCCCTATGCAGCTCTGACACCCCGGATTCTGCCTGGACTGAGAGCTTTCCCAGAAAGACCACGTCGTAGTCCCAGGCTGGCTGCAGGCTTCGGATCCCTCTGCAGAGTGTGAGGCAGGCCCGGGCCACAGTGAGCCAGGAGGATGGGGCTCGTTCATCTCCTCCAGTCCGTGCTGTGGGGGAGGGGTGCTGGTCGGACACTCGGGGAAAACTGGCTCTTGCCTTAAAACTACTTTACCCCGTTCTCCCTGTGCATGTGTCACCCCTGAGTTTGCCTGGTCCTCGAGAACCTCCAAGAAAGTCTGCAGTGCGAGCCCAGGCTGGCCACAACTCGCTGATCCCTCCACTGGGCAGGAGCTTGGCAGGGAGGGGTCTCCGGGAGTCGGGGTGGTGGGGCTAGTGCATCTCCCCAGGAGAGCTGGCATCTGAGGGCAGAGTGGGAGAGAGACACAGCCCAGGGACCTTCCTGGCTGTCCCTCCAGCCCTGTCTTCAAAGCTACGTACACAACCGTTTCTCTCTGTGCGACTCCGGTCCAGTCTGAGCTGGCATCCCTCTGCCGGAGCCTCGGAGAGTGCCTGTGAGTGGGACTTTGCGCTCTGACCCTTTGTGAGGGCACTGGGCTTCTAGCAGTCTCTCATTTCTCATTTTTTAAAAAATATTTTTATATTTAGAGAGAGGGGAAGTGAGGGAGAAATATAGGGAAAGAAACATCGATGTGAGAGAGAAACATCAATCAGTTGCCTCTCGTATGCACCCCAGCCAGGGACTGAACCCACAGTCCAGGCATGTGCCCTGATAGAGAATCAAACCGGTAGCCTTTTGCTTTGCAGAATGGCACCCAACCAACTGAGCCACGTCAGTCAGGGCTAGCAGTTTCAGCCTGGCCGACGGAGTCCCTGCTGGCGTTCACAGCCAGATGTTACGTGCACTCCTCTTCCTGGTACTGGTGCTCTGGGCTGGGGAGCCTGGTGTGGGGCCCAGACTCCTTGCTCCTCGGTGGGACCTCTGCAGCTGAGATACCCCTCCAGGTTCTCCGCCGCTGAACGTGAGCTCGGGGCCAGGCCTTTTGCATCTCCATCCTTCCTACTAGTCTCTGCGTGGCTTCTTCTCCATCTCCTTGGTTATACGACTTCCACTCAGCCAGCCTTCAGCTGGTATTCAGCTCCATTGTTCCATAATTTAGCTGTAGCTCCCGTTGGTCCTGGGAGGAGGAGATTGTCACTTCCGCCTGCTCCGCCGCCATCCTGAATCTGTTATAGAGGCTCTTTCTCTCAGCGTGGGCTCTGTCTACGGGCACTTCTTCAGGTAACGCTGTGCTCACTTTCTCACCTCTCTCAAGTCTGTATTCAGACGTACTTCATGGAGGGGCCCTCCCTGGCTATCCTTTTGTAAGGTGCAACCCTCCCCACCCCCACACTCAGGTAGAAGAACTGGGATGCTTACGGCTGTGTGACGAACTGTGTGTGCCACTCCACGTGGCTCCCTCTCCCCGCTGGGCGGCACACCCCACGAGCACGGGGATTTTGTCTGTTTTGTTCTGAGCTCTCTCCCCAGCTCTCAAGACGGTGCCCTGCACATCACACATTCTCAGTAAATATTTGTAAAGTGAACAGCTTTGTCTTTTAGAAGCTCCAAATATTTCCAAATGTTTTTTATCTTTACTTAAAAGGGCTTTAGACATTTAACTTTGTTTTCTATTCTCTCATTGGGATTGCGAGTTGGGACAAATAATTTAATTTCTCTGGGATACAGTTTTCTCCTCCATAGAATAAGAGAGTTACACTAAGTGACGTTCAATCTCCTCTGTAGCTTTAACATTTTATGAATTTATGAATTATGTTCTATACTTTGCCCTCACCCTCCAGTTTGTCTCCTCATTGTCCTTCGTGCTGAGTGTGGACCGCTGACAGGACTTACTGTGGACAGTGCGATAAGGGTGGGACAGGCTGGTCCTCCTCTGCTCTGACTTCAGCACTGACCTCGTTGTCAGAGCGATGCAGGTCCAGCAGCTCCCAGTGGACCGGGGGCAGAACAGGAGGAAGGAGGGAAGTGCGGGCGCGGGTCCAGTACGAGGAGCACAGCTCCAGCAAGGCTTGGCTGTACTGTTCCCAAAGGGAACTTTATCAACTTCCGGAATCCAGGCCAGGGAACAGAACCTGCATGTGACAGAAGCAGTGTCAGGAGTATGGCGGTAGCAGAGATGTCCTAGGTTTCCCGCAACAACAAAAATCAGAAGGCTGGTGTGTGACGTGCGTGTTTTCCCGGACAGTCCAACCTCAAACAGCTCGCGCCGGTTGCTCTGATGCAGTCGGCAGCACCCTCTCTGTTGCAGCGTTCCGGTGTGTTACTTAATTGTCCAGCCTTTCCCTTGCCCCTTATGACGGGCAGGAGTAAGGTTGCCCACTGTGTTTTGCTACCCACTGGGTGAAGAGGTTGGAAACTGCTGCTCTTTCGTCTTCTAGCCATTTAAGGTGTCATAAGAGGTTGCAGTTACCACTTTCCTGTGTTTATTCAGATTCTGTTTTGGAAGCAGAGTATTTCCTTTAGTTTTCCTGTAAGTGTAGTGAGCATAGTTTATTTTCTTATGTCCCATCTTGGGCATTTTTTTTCATGTTTCTCAGGAAAAAAAAGATTTGGAAGATTGGAGATATTATAGAGGAGGTTAAAAGCAAATGTTTTCCTAGTGCATTAGGCCCATTCTCCTGGGTGTAAAACTTTGAATATGTCAACTTAGATTTTTAAAGCTCTCTCTTGAGATATTAATGAATGGTTGCTGTGACTGGTGTGGCTCAGTGGGTTGAACATCGTACTGTGAACTGAAAGGTCGCTGGTTCAATTCCCATGAGGGCATGTGCCCGGGTTCCCAGTTGGGGGTGTGTGAGAGGCAACCAATCAATGTTTCTCTCGCTCTCTTAAAAAAAAAAGGCCCAGAAAGGCAAGTAAATCTTCCTTGCTCCTATCCTTAGATCATGTAATAAAACTGTTTATAAAAAAATAAAAGGAGCCCTGGCTGGTATAGCTTGGTGGATTGAGCATGGGCTGTGAACCAAAAGGGTGATCGGTTTGATTCCCAGTCAGGGCACATGCTTGGGTTGCAGGCTGGGTCCCTAGTGGGGCCATGTGAGAGGCAACCACACATTGATGTTTCCCTCCCTCTCTTTCTCATTCTCTTCCCCTCTCTCTAAAAATAAATAAAATAAAAAAAATAAAATGAATGGTCTAGCTCCTGTCTTTTCTCAGTGTTATTAACCGCTGTCAGAAGGGGGTGCCAAGGAGAAGTCAGATGGATTCCTTCTGATTAAACAGTTTGGGGGTGTGTCATGTGAGTCATCATCCGTCCCTTCCAGGCCCCCAAGGTGAGATCACCCTCCGTAGAAGCTGACACTCAACTCTTGCCTTAGGTTCCTTCCTCGCCCCCCAAACACCTGCCGCAGTCCTTAATGGGTGCAGCTGATAGACGCTGTCATCATCTAGACCCGCAGCCACGCTCACGTCTCTGGAAGCGCGAGGGCAGACGCTGTGCTCCCCGGTGTGAGGCGGTACGAAGCACAGGACGCCTTCGGAGAAGCGTGTTTGCCCCTCCAAAAGTTGGAACTCGGTGTAATCAGACCTTGAAGCCTTTTCCATTGGGTTCTGGGACAAAATTACATCCCACTGCCCTAAGGAATCGATTGTATGTAATAAATTAACTTCTAGTCACTTAGAATGGTATAGTTTTGTGCCATACTTGGGAGAATTGAGAAAATTGTCATTCAAATAATTTTCTCAGTTTTCTGGTTTGGATGAAGATAATAATAACAGGAGGTTTACGTAGGAAAGTATGTCCCTTAATTGCGGGACTTCTGACATGGTGGTTATTATCAGGGGGAGATTAGGACCTAGAAGCTGCAGCACTTTGTGGCTTGTCTCCAGGAAAGATGGATTACGCAGAACCTCAGTTCATCCCAGCAGGCCAGGTCTGCGTGAAGTTCCCCAGCTCATATCCTGAGTGATCAGATAGGCTCCCTAACTAATCACACAGGCACCCAGTTGCCTGGTTTTATAATCCGGTGAATCCCCAGGCATATAAAAGTTGAGAAGATCGAGGTGAAAGTCCATGGAGAACATTAGGGTACAAATGACAAAAAGAGCAAAATAATAGTTTAATAAATGAAGCTTTGAAATCTTAGGGTGAGATGGGAGTAAGAATGTTTACATGGTTCAGGGACAGGCAAGGCCATTTATATTTCTATGTTCCCTCTGATTGGAGTCTTCTAGGGATTGAAAAATTGTCCTTTATTGTCCAAGATCTTTCTTGCTGTGTTTCAAAGGCTCTGCTGCCCTGGGGGAGTTTGCGTGATGGTAAGGACCACAGTCACAGTTTAAATCCTGGTTCTGCCGCATTTCAGTCATGCGAGCTTAAGCAAGTTACTTAAACTCTGCATGCAGTTTCATCATCTGTGAAGTGGGAATAATGATAGGGTTGCCGGGAGAATTCAGTGAGACGGTGCACATGCAGTGGTTCGTATAGTGCTTGCCGCATGGTAAGTACAGTCAGAAGCAAGGCCTGCTTTGCTTTCCTTGGCTAGCCACGTGGAATCCTTGATGTCTCAGATGTTTCAGCTGGGAGTGAGTAGGTCGGTCTGGGAACACAGGAACATCCAACCTGACTTTCTGTATTAATGCCTAAGAGAAAAAGTTTTCTGTGTCCCTAGGTTATGATGGCATTTACACTGGATTTGCATTTGGTTATTTGATTTTACTCCTTGCTCAATCCTATCCTAAAATTGACTAAAGTCAAATTTTTTAAAGGTGGAGGATTAAGGGAAGAGAGTGCCTAGTTGCCAAATGATTGGGTATATTATTTAAATTGCAAATTAGCACACCTTCTTTTATTGCTCAACCAGGGGGTGAGACAATGCCTACATCAAATCCTTCCGGATACGGCAGGATCCACCCACCTCAGCCCTTTGCCAAGACTGAGTTATGTATGGTTCAGCCGGAAGAGGCACGTGCCTCGCCCTGTTTTCCCAGGAGGGCACTCTGGGAATTGCCATAGATCTGATCAGCATATTTTTATCTGCCACTCAGTGGGACTTTATATCCTGCACATAAAACTTGATTGTTATATAACTGTCCCTTTTAGGGTTCCGGGTCAGGGAGTCTTTTCACATAAAGTTACTTCTTTTTCTTGCCTTCTATAACTTAGACCAGGGATTATAGATAAAGGAAGACCAGAAACAGATGAGATGGGGGCGGGAGTGACACAGGCAAATGGAAGGAGCAAGACTGAGGCTGAGATGAACAATGGAAAACCAAGGGGAGAGGGAGGGTGAAATAGAGCAGGATTGGAGCATGAACCAACACACCAGGAATCAGTAGTTTGGCAAGACCCCAGTCTCTGACAATGGAGGGTGTGTTTGTTGTTAGTAGACTAACATTTAGGGGCTCATGCTGTAGCGTCTGCAGGAAAAGGAAGCCTGTAGTAAGGAGAGATGTACATGGAGTGGCTTCGGCCGGAAGTTCCATTCATGGAGGGATATCATCTGACAGGTGCACAGTGATAGCTGGAGACCATAGTTAATGCTTTGCTAAATATGTATGTTCCTACCTACATCATCTGAACCCCTTACTGCTTCTTCCTCTTGACCATCAGCAAAATGGAAATGTGTACATTAATAGCCATTCATGAAATTCAGTTGGACTCCAGAAGTAAGATGCAGTTAGACCCATATAACTATGCATCGGGCCTACTGAGGCGGCAGGGGCAGGGACCTCATTTAGGCTGCCGTACAGTCCTGCGTACAGGAAAGAGGGTGCGATGCCCATTTCAAGGCACGCTGCTCTGAACTGATGGGCCAGCCATCCCAGTTACCGTCAGGCCTCATGCTCCTCGTGCCTGCCCGGAGCCCTCCCTCGGCTTTGCCAGGTAGGATAATGTATGAGGAGATTCTCTGGGATTGGTTCCAAACTGGGCATTGCTGCTACATGAATCTCATGGGGTTGAGTCTGGCCTTCCCTTGAGACTCTGGGGTGCTGTGGACTGACGAAGAACATTTGGGTCAAGAGAGCCCCTTAGGTTTAGCAGGCCTTTTGTTTGCCTGAAATGCCCTTCCAGTGCTGACACTTAAAGTCCTACTCACTCTTAAGGCAAAGTACTGTACTGCTCTGTGATACCTTAGTTACCTGCCCCGTGAAGACCTATCTGGTTTCTCTCAGTCAGAAGCAATTACTCCTCCTGGCCAACCTTATGTAACTATATGTAGCACATACTGTTTGCCTTACATAATAATTGCTTATATATATAAAAAGATAATTTTCAAAAAAAGATAAACTCATGACTCATAGATATTAAATGAACATGTGTTAAAGACTAACTCATGAGGGAAATGAACATGTTATAACTGGTTCTAAAAAAAGTAAAAGGAAAAACTCACTAAACGAATATTCGAAGTCCAAATGAAGGGACAAATGATCTTTTCCATAGTTATTTACAACGTGAAGGACTGTAACTTAGATCAACTATAGACTGAAATCTGAGCACATGGAGGGCAGTCCTCTGGACAATGCATAATTTCCCCCTGGAGCATAAAATGTTTTTTTAAATTTTATTTTAATCATTGTTCAAGCACAGTTTTCTCCCACTTACTCCCATTCCAGCCCGCCCACCCAACCCTCTCCGCTTCCCTCCTATTACCACCCTCCCCCTAGTTTTTGTCCATGTGTCCTTTAAATTTGTTCCTGTAAACCCTTCCCATTCTCCCCTGAAATTCCCTCCTCTCTCCCCTCTGGTCACTGTCAGTCTGTCCCCTATTTCAGTGTCTTTGGTTATATTTTGCTTGTTTCTTTGTTTTGTTGTTTAGGTTCCTGTTAAAGGCGAGATCATATGGTATTTGTCTTTCACTGCCTGGCTTGTTTCGCTTAGCATAATGATTCCAGCTCCATCCAAGCTGTTGCAAAGGGTAGGAGCTCCTTCTTTCTTTCTGCCACATAGAATTCCATTGTGTAAATGTACCATAGGTTTTTGATCCATTCATTTACTGATGGGCATCTTGGTTGCTTCCAGCACCTAGCTATTGTAAATTGTGCTGCTATGAACACTGGGGTGCAAAGGTTCTTTTGGATTGGTATTTTAGTGTTCTTAGGATATAGTCCCAGCAGTGGAATTGCAGGGTCAAAAGGCAGATCCATTTTTATTTTCCTGAGGAAGTTCCATACTGCTTTCCATAGTGGTTGTACCAGTCTGCAGTGCCACCAGCAGTGCACTAGGGTCCCCTTTTCTCCACAACCTCTCCAACACTTGTTGTTTGTTGCTTTGTTTATGATGGCCATTCTGACTGGTGTGAAGTGGTATCTCATTGTGGTTTTAATTTGCATCTCTCTGATAGCTAGCGATATTGAACATCGTTTCATGTGTCTTTGGATCTTCTGTATGTCCTCCTTGGAGAAGTGTCTGTTCAAGTCCTTTGCCCATTTTTTAATTGGGTTACTTGTCTTCTTAGAGTGGAGTCGTGTAAGTTCTTTATATATTTTGGAAATTAAACCCTTGTCTGAGGTATCATTGGCAAATATGTTTTCCCATATAGTTGGTTCTCTTTTAATTATGATACTGTTTTCTTTAGCTGTGCAAAAGCTTTTTATTTTGATGAGGTCCCATTTGTTTATTCTTTCCTTTACTTCCCTTGCTCTAGGAGACATGTCAGTAAAAAAGTTTCTGTGTGAAATATCTGAGATTTTCCTACCTACGTTGTCTTCTAGGACTTTAATGGTGTCGCGGTTTATATTTAAGTCTTTTATCCACCTTGAATTTATTTTTGTATAAGGTGTAAGTTGGTGCTCGAGTTTCATTTTTTTGCACGTAGCTGTCCAGTTCTCCCAACACCATTTGTTGAAGAGGCTATTTTTATTCCATTTTATGTTGCTGCCCCCTTTGTCAAATATTAATTGACCGTAGAGACTTGGGTTTATTTCTGGGCTCTCTGTTCTGTTCCATTGGTCCATGTGCCTGTTTTTATGCCAGTACCAGGCTGTTTTGATTACAGTGGCCTTGTAGTATAGTTTAGTGTCAGGTACTATGATCCCTCCTATTTTACTCTTCTTTCTCAAAATTGCAGCAGCTATTCTGGGTCATTTATGATTCCATATAAATTTTTGAAGTGTTTGTTCTATGTCTGTGAAATAAGCCATTGGTACTTTAATAGGTATTGCATTGAATGTGTAAATTGCTTTTGGTAGTATGGACATTTTGATGATAAAATGTTTTTTATAGCCTTCCTTCTTTTTAAATCCAAAATAATCTCAAAGAAAGATAATTATTTTTTTAAAAATTATTTGGTTGATTTTAAAGAGAGGGAGAGAAACAGAGAGAGAAACATCAATTTGTTGTTCTACACATTCCTACATTCACTGGTTGATTCTTGCACGTGCCCAACTGGGGATCAAACCCACAACCTTGACAAATCAGGACAATGCCCCAGTCGACTTAGCTACTTGGCCAGCGGAAGAAAGATAGTTCTTGATCACAAACTGAGGCTGGTCTCGTTAGACTGGATCTGATGGTAAAGGTGAGCATGAGCGTCAGTTTACCACACAGGTCCTCTGAAGTTTGAGTTGCTGGAAGTTTTCAAAAGGAACCTCAGATGTGACTTTTTAAATGCTCTGCACCATATTTCGCTGTATATAATGCACTCCTATGTATAGTGCACCCCTATGATTTTGGCCCAAACTTTCAGGAAAAAAATCTTTTGTTTTAATATTTAGTTCAATTATTTATTTATTTATATTTAGATACTTGTTTCATGTGTTAAAAAGGAATTTTAGCTTTTATTTTTGAACATATTATGGCACAAGAAATTTTATGCAACAAAGAATCACAAAACACAGGAGTAGATACAAGGTATTTGAAGTACTACCCATGTATAATGCACACCCTTATTTTTCCCTCAAAAATTTGGGCAAAAAAGGTGTACATTATACATGGCAAAATATGGTCTTCATTCATAGTTTATCTATTTTCAACCTGATTGGATCTTTTAATTTTGAGATTTGTGTGGGCATCTTAAATTTCATTCTGTGCAATAAATAGACAAGGACTTGGTTAGACTTGAAGGACTTAAAGGCAACACAAGGACTTGAAACTGATGAATATCCTGTTTTTTTTTTCTGGAGATGCCTGGGCACCCCCCCAACCCGCCCCCCCCAACTGCCCTTTCCCTACCTGTAGCTCTGTCACTATAAACTGGGAAGAACCTCTCCAAGTTCACTAGTAGGAAGGGGGGGAAAAGATTTAGAAACAGCGCTCAGTAAACAGAAGTTACGAGAGCACACGCTGGCATAAGGGTGAACATCTTGATGATACTGAGCTCCGGAAGAGGAAGACTTGGGCCTGAGAGTAAGCATTTCTCAGAAGGTAGGTCTAGGATTGGGCCTCCCCCTCCCAGGAATTTCAGTCTCAGACTTGGTTTCTGCACCCTGTAGCCTGTTCTTCATGTGTTTTCACAAGGAATGCCCACAGTGTACTCGGAGCCAGAGATCCGAGGCCAGCCCTAAGGAATTTTGTGGGAAAGTTTCTGGGGTGAAGGTATTACTGGGCAAAGGAGATGGAAGAGGTTTTCCGGATCAGGGCCTGCCTTTGCTGCTGTGGACATCCGGGGGCAGCAGGCAGGTCTTCCGTCCCTCACTGTGTGGCTCTGCTTTGCTTGTTCAGACCTCCTTTAACCGTACTAGTCAGTGTCTCTCCTTAAAGACCTTTCAGCCCATGCCTGTGAAAAAAAATCACCATTCTTCAAAGTCACGTTTTTCTGGTTTCTAAACCCAATTTTCAATTTTCATTTGTCCAACCTGTTCTCCCTGTTTTATTGCTTTTGCTTCACAAAATTACAAAAAAAAAGTATTCCCCATAATAAACATAAAACGGTGACAGTGGAAGGCAGCTCAGCAGTCCCACCACCATCCTGGGCACCAAGGAGTCTGCTTTCCCTTGGGAGAGCTGGCATCCCACCCACCCACCATCATTGTGTGACGCAGATGCTAGTTCTCCCTGATAACCTAAATATCCTTGTCTGAGGAATGCAAAGAGTGTGGTCTCCTAGCCGTCCCATCGTGGAAAAGCAGGAGTTAAACAAGAGCAGGGTTGGAATAACTTGGAATCGAGGATAGTCCTGAAACATGCACTGATGAGTCAGATGTTAACTTGAGTTAACCTGCCGCTGCACTGCAGTTCTCAAAAGATTTACAGTTAAGAGGTAAATCCCTGCCATCCCTTGTTGCTAGAATTAGCAAACTGGGCTCTGGCCAATGGGGCTCACTTGGCTGAGCCTTGTCCTGCAAACTGAAAGGTCGTGGGTTCGATTCCTGGTCAGGGCACATGCCTAGGTTACGGGTTTGGTCTCTGATTTCTGGTCAGGGAGCTTATGCGAGGCAACTAATAGATCTTTCTCCCTCACATGTTTCTCTCCCTTTGGTGTTTCTCTCCCTTTCTCTCTTCCTGCCTTCCCCTCTCTCCAAAAATCAGTAGGCCTGTCCTCAGGTAGGGATTAAAGAAAAAGGATTAGCAAGCAGAGAACTACTAGAGAAGGAACTTAAAAGTTGACAAAGGGATGGATCAAAGATCTTGAAGGAGTAATTGGAAGCTGCACTAACCTTTTCCCAGGACCAATCTGGAATTACAACTACATTGTAGAGAAATCATCCAGAATAACCAACTGAACACTAGTGGAGAGGAGCCTCATAACCATGGACAGACAGAATAAACCACTTCACCACAACGTGACTGGTAGGGGGTGTGGAGGAGGCACAAGAGGGCTGGCTGGGCTCCCACGGGCAGCAGCTGAAGCTCTGGAGGGATATGTCAGCAGCCGGGGGGTTCCCCCTGAAAAGTGCGGGGTCTAAACCCGAAGCTGGGCTCCCCAGCCTATGACACCAGAACCGGAAAGAAACCCAGATAACATTCAGCTGTGAGAAGCAGCAGGGTTTCTGTCTGCCAGGGAGAGCCTCTTAAATGGCCAACACACAAAATTTCATTTGCAGCCACTTACCCTGGGCTACGGCAGAAGGAAGGCAGAGTGGAGTAGCGATGCTCGAGGAGAGTCCAGGGCTGGTGGCTCTAGGGAGAGAACTGAAGAAACAGCCCAGAAGGAACAGCTGCCAGGACCGCTGTGCTGACTGTACCCCGCAGAAGCTGTCTCTCTCGGGCAAAGCACTCCTCTCCGAGTGACCTCGGCCTGAGGGGAAGCCAGAGCCCTGCCCCACCCCGTGGTGCTTAAGCCGGACTGCTGATCCCAGCTTGATTAGATTAACAACTGATAGGTTTAATGGCTGATTAGTTTAACATCTAAAGTGCAAAATACAAAGAAGCAACCAAAATGGGAAGACGAAGAGCTGCCAAATGAAAGAATAAGAGACTTATGCAGAAGAACTAGCTGAAATGAAGGCAAGCAATTTTTCGATAGAGAGTTTAGAGTAATGATTATAAGGATACTCAACAGCATGAAAAAAACACATGGAAACCATAAAAAAGGACCAGTCAGATATAAAGAACACGATATCCAAGATAAATAATACACTGGAAGGAATAAACAGTAGGTTAGATAGAGTCAGTGTTTTGGAAGACAAGGTGAAAAAAACACCCAGGCAGAGCAGCAAAAGGAAAAAAAAATTAAAAATGAGAGCTCAAGAAACATTTTGGACAATGGGAACATAACATCCGCATCATGGGAACACCAGACGGAGAAGAGAGCAAGTGAGGAATCGAGAACCTATTTGAAGAAATAATGACTGAAAACTTCCCTAACCTGGTGGAGAAAAGTCACACAAGTCCAGGAAGCTCAGAGAGTCCCAAATAAGTTGGACCCCAAGAGGCTCACACTGAAGCACATCATAATAAAAATGACAAGGCTCAAAGACAAGGAGAGAACCCTAAAATTTGCGAGAGAAAAGCAGGTAATTACCTACAAGGGAGCACCAGTTAGACTGGCATCTGATTACTCAACAGAAACATTTCAGGCCAGAAGGGAGTGGCACGAAGTATTCAAGGTGATGAAAAGCAAGGACCTACAGCCAAAGCTACTTTATCCAGTGGGGCTATCATTTAAAATCGAAGTAGAAATAAGGAGCTTCCCAGACAAGAAAAAGGAAGAGGAGAAAGGAGACTCTTGTGCCCCACTGGTGGGAATGCAGATTGGTGCAGCCATTATAAAAAGCAGGTGGAGATCCCTCAAAAAAATTAAAAATGGAACTGCCTTTTGACCCAGATCCTGCTTCTGGGAATATGTCCCAAGGAACCAAAAAACAACTGATTTAAAAGAACATAAGCAACCCTCTGTTCATTGCAGCATTATTCACAATCATTGAGATAAGGAAGCAGCCCAAGTGCCCATCAATAGATGAGTGGATAAAACAACTAGGGGATGTTTACACAATGGAATTCCACTCAACCATAAAAAGGAAGAAAATTTTACCCTTTGCAACAGTATATGGGTGGACCTGGAGAACATTATGCTAACTGAGATAAGCCAGTCAGGGAAAGACAAAGGCCAATGATTTCACTCATATGTGGAATCTGATGAACAAACTGATTTCACTAGCAAAACAGAGGCAGACTCATAGATGAAGAGAAGATGACAGCTCGGGGGTGGGGGGTTAGGGATTTGGAGGGATTGAACAAAAAGGAAAAAGGACTCATGGACCTGGACAACAGCGTGGTGATTCCTGACAGGGGTTGGGGGGGGGGGGTACAAGGGGACTAAATGGTAATGGAAAAAATACAATAAAGACTAAGTTTTCATTTTAGTTCTTTTTGTAAAACTTGGAACCTAGATGGACCTAAAATGAACTATATACCACTAAGCTAATACTTTATTCAGTAGGTACTAGAGTTTCTTTCTTTCTTTCTTTCTTTCTTTCTTTCTTTCTTTCTTTCTTTCTTTCTTTCTTTCTTTCTTTCTTTTTTAGAGAGAGGGAAAGGGAGGAAGAGAGGGAGAGATACATGGGTCGGTTGCCTCTCACACGCCCCCAACTGGGGATGTGGCCTGCAATCCAGGCATCTGTCCTGACTGGGAATTGAACCGGCGACCATTTGGTTCATAGGCCAGCACTCAATCCACTGAGCCACAGCAGGCAGGGATAAGGATTAAATGTTTTTAAAAAGTTGACAAAGGACTGCTTTTCCCTACTCCTTTCAAAACTTGGTATAAAATAATTGCAGATCCACAGAAAGTTGCAAAAATAGTTCAGAGGGGTCCAGTACACCAAGCTGACCTTGGTGCAGTGTGTATGTACAAGTGAAGTTCCCTGTGTGGCATTTCCCCATGTGTGTCGATTCTGTGAACACGTCCACAACTGACATACAAAACTCATCCATTGCCACAAAGGCCTCCCTGGTGCTCCTCTATAGAGCAGCGATTTTCCAGCTTTTTCATTTCACAGTACGCATTAACTAATTACCAAAATTCTGTGGTGCACCAAAAACAATATTATATTTTTTGCTGACCTGACAAAAAATAGGTAAATTTTGATTGATTTACCCCCCAAAATGGTAATAATTACTCTTTTTGCTGCAGAGTGACTTTTTTAAAAAACCATGTGTGTACACTTAAATATAAGGATTTCTGGCACCAAGAATTAACCAATCAGATGCAACCTTATTAAGTGACATGACCAATAAGATGAAACTATTAAATGACCTATGATATTTATGGTTCAAGACAGGGTACTCACACCAGATGGCTATTTGGTATGTTGGCTGTTGTCATGGTTTATTTGACAATCCAAGGAAAAGAGATCAGCGCCCTGACTAAATGGCCAGGCATCGCATGTTTTAAAGATTCTTGCTTCATTCAGGTTGAAAATCACTGCGGTGGCGCCATTACCACACTCGTCCCCACCACCATTACCCCTCACCCAGGCCACCGCTGATCCGTTCCGCATCTCTGTAACTCTGTCCCTTTGAGAATGTTATATAAAGGGAATCACAGTACGTGGCCTTTCGAGACTGACCTCTTTCGCTCAGCATCATGCCATCGAGCTTCATCCAGTGGTTGCGTGTATCAGTGTTGTTCCTTCTTATTGCTGCATGGTATCTGATGGTGTGGCTGTACCACGATTTGTTTAACTGCTCTCCTATTGAGAGACATTTTGGTGGCCTCCTGTTTTTTGCTATTACAGACTGCTATGGACATTATGTACAGGTTACTGTGATGGACAGAAATGTTCATTTACTGGGGAATAAATGCCCAGGAGTGCAACAGATGCATTGTATGGTAAGTGTATATTTGGTGTTTTAAGAAAGTGACTGCATGTCGTTGGATCGGTTTTCACTCCTCTTTTCAGGTGGGCTGTCCAGATCCAGGTGTCCTAGTTGGCCCGGTGGCTACACCTGGCAGGGTGGGGAAGGGCACCCGGGCTGCCTGGAGAGTGGGTGTCCTGGCTTTCTGCCGGGCCTCTGATAACCCCACCCAGCATGGGCGGGGGCGGGCGCCTCCGTGCTGCTTCCCACGTGACCTCCACCGACACAGGGTGGTGGGGCTGGGGTGCTCATTTTCCCCTGATGGTGGTGTAAGTCTTGGCTTCCTCCTTGAAGTTCCCTGACCCCACCCCCAAGGTGGGGCTCAGGACAGTCCATCACAGCCAGGTGTGAAGGAGGCCTCACACTGCCTTTACTGCTGGCAGTGGGGTGGGGCAGCAGCGTCCTCTGTTCTCGGGTGTCTCTTGTTCCTTTAGCTAGATAAAGCCAGCTTTTATTGGCGCTTCCTTCTCCTCCTCCTTGTTTGTGCCATTGGCACTTCTGGGTTTCGGGCCCCTCCAGCCCCCTGTCAAAGACAGATGAAGCAAAAGTAAACCCAGACAGATCACTGCTGTGTCTTTCCTCAGATCGCCAGGTTCCTCACTAATCTGCCTGCGTCTCTCTACTCTTCCAGAGTGCTCTGATGTTGTTGTTGTATATCTAATGCCTGGGGGTTTTAGCACTTAGCAAGTAGATTAAGGAGAAGTGAGTCTATTCCATTTTGGCCTAGAACCAGAAGTCTGACAAAGGGCTTTTAAATGGCCATTTTGCCTCTAAGAACATAGATCTGATCATGTCTCAGGCTTCCTTAAAAACCTTGTCGCCTTGGCCAGATGGCTCAGGTGACAAATTGGAGCATCATCCCATACACCAAAGCATTGTCCCATGCACCAAAGTGACCACAGGCGTGTGGAAATTACTCTGCAAGTAATTTGTTGTTCTGCCAGAGCTCTCTGAGGTGGAATCGCACCTCTGTGCAGCTCTGTCCTGCTCAACTGTAAATTCTCTGACGTCCGGGCCGTATCTGCCTTATTCATCAGTGTGCCCTCGGCACATAGCACTGTGCCTGGCACAGAGTCGGCACTAAGCGAGGGTTTGTTAAATGAGTAAATGAATTGTTACTTTCAGACATGGGAGCAACCAAAGGCTGTCATCTTGTGTGACTGGGCCACCTGAGGCTGCCTCCCTTTTGGCATTACCATATACTCCTGTTAATTTCCCCCCTGAACAAAGCAACCTTGGGAGACTGTAATAACTTAACCACTGGCCGAACCTGCCCTTCGCTTTCTGGGGACTGCCTGCTTCCCGGTTGGCCACATACACACCTGCGGCCACCACTGGTTGGCCGTTTGAGAGCAGGGCTGCCCTCTTGCTTGGCTGATAGTGGTCCCCAAAACCCACTCACAGGCCACGTGATCCATCACGAGCCCAGCCTTGAATAGACAGCAGCCCCTAGTGTGACCGGTTATGTCAAGGCAAGGACTCTCTTTGCCAAACCCTTCTAGAATATTGTCTTTTATTGAGAAACAAAATCTTTTTTGGAGATGTGATTGCCTTGCTTATCTATCTTTGGACTGTGTTAGCTGAAAGAAATTCAGCAGCTGCCCTTCTTAGTAACACTTCAACATCTGACATATTTGAGATATAATAGCTTTGTTCATTTTTATGACACTGACTCACCCACACTCGAATCCTTGTTGGCTGGCAACTGTTCAGCATGTGTTATCTTGATGCTAACAGTAACTCCTTGAGTGAGGTTGTGTGTACACACAGGTGCCCACATACATGCACACTCACACATGGACACAGATGCGCACATGGGACATTAAAGATTTGGTGGCAAGACCTATTCTGTTGTACCCACCGACACCGTAAGAACACTACTCCTCTGACCTGTGTAGTTAGTCTGTTCTCACTTCTAAATGCCACGAGTTGCTATCAGCTGTCACCACTCTCTGATCCTAGTAATAAGCTCACACACGCATCGTGATTGCTCCACTTACTGAACCCACCTGATGTGGCCCCGAGCTTTTTAGGCATCGTGTTTAATTCTCACCGCTGTTCTGCAAGGTGACTGTCCTCGTCCACACTTCGCAGATGGGGGAACTGAGGTGCGGAGAGGTAGACATGTCTTTGCCAGGACTGGCCCTGCTCAAAGTCCATGTTCTTGTCGCTATACCACTCTAAAAAAATCCTAATGTGTGCTGGCTGGTGTAGCTCAGTGGATTGAGTGCCAGCCTATGAACCAAAGGGTCACTGGTTCGATTCCCAGTCAGGACATGTGCCTGGGTTTCAGGCTAGGTCCCCAGTAGGGGGCATATGAGAAGCAACCACACACTGATATTTCTCTCCCTCTTTCTTCTTCCCTTCCCCTCTCTCTAAAAATAAACAAGTAAAGAAAAGGAAAAGCCTAATGTGACACCGAGCCTTGAAAAGATTGAATTATCTCTCTTTCTCCTAATATGCCAACTCCTGCGTCAAGGGTCTGGGTCTTGATTCTAGGAAGAGAGCAGGGGAGGAAGTGGGCATGTTCAAAGAATGACGCCTGTGTGTGTGTGGTGACATTCTGGGCTTCTGGTGCTCAGTGGCTCAATCTTGTGGCACTTATTCTCACAGACTTTCTCGGGCAGTCAGACCCCTGTGTCCCTTTGAAAGTCCAGGGAGGACACTCGTTGCCGTGTCTGAAAAGCCTGAACAGATAGCTGGCTGCCCATAGCTCCTGTGGATGGTCAGTGAAACTGGCCAGCGGTAGGAACTGGTATTTCGGGGGCAAAAGGGCCGTGCACGGCCAGCTCCAGTCTCACAGGCGTTTGATTCTCTGAAACCATAGGAAGCATTTTTGGAAAATTATAGGTCTGTTCACAGTAAGAACGGAGGATCTTTTCCTTTAGTTTCTGATCCAGTCGCTTGTCTCTCCCAGCACTTCCTCCAGGTCCCACTGCCCCCCCCCCCCCAGCCCCCACAGGTGTGTTAAGGAGCAGGTGAGCTGTGCCCTCCCTTGGGCCTTGCGCCTCTCTGTACTTCACATCATCCACGTCGGGCTCCTCACCCCCTCTATCCTCCCCCCTGTATCCCGCTGCCTTCTGGCCTCTGCTTGCTGCTGTCTTTCCTTCTGCCCTGACAGCCGGCCGCTGGCTGCCTGGTGTGCACAGAGGGTTTTCCAGGGGCGCTACCCTCTCTTTGCTGGTAGCAGCCAAGCTCATTATTCTGGGTTCTAACCGGTTTGGTGGAGGTGTTGCCCCACATCCCAAGCAACCCAAGGGCCTGGGCACTCCCAGGAACTAGGCGCAGGGTGGGGTCAGGGCTGACAGCCGCTTGCGCGAACACAGTGCTGTTTTATGTTCTGTTAGCAACTTTATTCTCAGGGCGAGCGCTTCCCTCTCCACCCGTCTGTGGTTCGCCCTTGGGTTCCTATTCAAAGATTTCCCGGTGTCTTCTTTGTACAGGTGGCAATGCGCTGGCGATATCAGGCTAGAGGCTGGAAGGGCGCTGTTGAGAGCGGAGAATTCTGTGCCTCAGACTGGCCCTTCGCTGGCCCCTTCGTGGCTGCTGCCTCCGTTGGGAGACACTGGCTGCGGCGCTGTCGCCACACTGTCACCGGGAGTAGACGCGGAGGCCAGTCTCTGTGCCGGGCGGGGTGGGTCCTGTCTTTCTCAACACCCGGTGTGGGGTCCGAGGGCCAGGAAGCTTCTGCCCCCGCCGGAGGTGTATTTGGGACCAGTATTGTAACTCCCTGAGATGCCCTCCGCTCTCCCGGGGGCGCCCGCACTCAGCGGTGTAATGAGGGGCACGGGGTGTCAGTTCCAGCCCTCCAGCCTGCCTCAGTTTCCCGTCTCTGTCCGGCCTCCGCTTCTCGGGACCGGAAGGCGCTGCCAGAACTGCTGCGACAGACGGGGCGTCACGTAGAGCTGAGACGTGTGGGCTGTGGCTTTCGGTTCCCTGTGGGGCGTTGAGCGAGCAACTCGGGCGGGAGTGGCCCCAGAAGTTCCGTGCGCTGCGCGTCCCCAGCCCGAGGCGAAGCAGGAGAAAACCCCGGGCTGGCGCAGCCACCGGAGGATGGGCAGTCGGTTTGCGCCTGGCCCGGACTCGAGGGCGGTCAGGCGCCGGGGGGCGGGGGGCGGGGGCTGCCCGCCAGCGGCGGCGCGGCCGGGGCGGGCCGGCCGGCGGGGCATTTAAACCCAGCTGCTGCGGGCTAAGACGCACCGCCCTGCGCCCTGCTCTGTTCACCTCGCCGCCTCCCTCGGGCACCAGCAGGCAAGATGCGGTCCTCCTTGGCTCCGGGCATCTGGTTGCTCCGCACCTTCTCCAGGGACAGCTGGTGAGCAGCGCTGGGGAGGGAGGCGCGCCGCCCGGGGCAGCTTCTCTTCCGCGGGCAGGGAGCGGGGGCACCAGGGACCCGGCGTAGGCTGTCTCGCAGCCCTTGAGCCGGGGCTCCTTCACCTGGGGCGGCAGGAGGGTGAAAATGAATGGCTGGGGCATGCACGGACACACACACACACACACACACACACACACACACACACCCGGGGCGGACCTTCAGAGCCCCTCACTTTCATATTGTTGAGCATCTGGGCAAACCCGAACTTGCGGGCCTGGGAGCCGAAGCCGGGTGGTGAAGTTGCTGAAAAGTGGCCTTTGGAGTCGCAGAGTGTCCCGTGTGGTCTTTTCGCCCTTGGATAACACAAAGGCCGAAACTGAGCGGTCCTGGGCGCTTGCTTTGAGGGCCTCCAGGCCCTGAGAGACTTACCAGGGAGGGCTTACCTTTCAGATCAGAGCAGGCAGCTGCCCCTCAGCTGGGTGGTCACCCCCATGATGGGCAACACCAGCGACCGACCAGCCACTTCCCCAGTAGCTTTCCCCTGACCAAGGGAGGGGGGGAGACCACGCGTGTTGGGGTGTGGGGGTGCAGAGCCTGCAGCTCCCTCTTCAGAGGTCGGGCCGCTGGGGGGTCTGCTGAGTCTTCAGTGTTTCACTTTTTTTTTTTGGTACAGTGTTAGTTTACAAATTTTTCATCATTTACAAATTATGAAATTTAGCACAAATAGCCAGGTTCCTGGTTTCTCTTGAAAAACAAGTGAAGCAATGCCAGGCCTAAATCCCCAAATTGTATTAATAGGACTTAAGGAGTCCCCTTCAAACAGGGCAGGTGCCCTGAGCACGGCCCACTGCGCCTGGTGTTACAGCGGCAGAGCCCGCATCCTTAACGCCGTGGTCCTGGGCCGCTGGTCACACCAGGCACCTTCCTGCTGGTGACAGTCCTCATGCCTCCCTGCCTCCCTCACTCCGGTACATGACGCATTTGGTCCCTTTTGAGTTTGGGACTGTTAAAATATATTTTTTCAGAAACAGATAAAACCTGACTCTCATAAGGATATGAAAATGAGCATGGGTTAAAGATTTTATTTTACTCATAATGAGGGACTCAGAAGGTGTTATAATCTAGGAAAAAGGAAACGCAGGGGGTTGGGGGGTGGGGGACAGGGGGCAGTCACTGTTCAGTGGGGACAGAGCATCAGTCCGGGGAGGTGAAAAGACCCGGAGACGGATGGCGAAGGCAGCTGCACAGCAGTGTGAAGGCAGTTAATGCCACTGCACCATTTACTTAAAAATGGTTAAAATGGAAAATGTTATGTTACATATACAGGGTCTGGCAAAATAACACCCCTTTTTATTACAAAATCGTAAGCATGTAATTCTGTAACACAACAATATCACACTCAAGTGCACCATGACATTTTAGGTAACATGTTCAAATGAAAACCATAAATTACTACACCCATACTATTACCCTACCAACCACACTCAAGCCAGACCCTGGGTTTTACCATAATTTTAAAAAGAGAGACTCCAAAGAACATGCACACTTATAAATCAGGTTTTACCTGCTCTACCTATAAATCTGGGCAAATTCATCCTTTCTTGAGGTTCCCCAAACATCCTAAGGTCCTTGGGCTGCCCAGGAAGTGACCTTCCTTATTTGCCTATAAGAGAAAACAGTAAGCCCGTTTCTTGGCGGGGGGGAGGGGAGGGATTGTTAATTGGTATTGGCTTCATAGAGTCCACCTTAGTTCCTTAAAAGGGCCTGGTTCTGTCTGATTAAATGAGTGTCACTGTCGATTATGACATTCGAGGAAAGGCTTTGGCTGCATAAACAATTTTTCTAATAATGCTGTGGTTTGAAACAAGAGGGCAGATTCTTATTGAACTTTTGCAAATAACCGTATTGCTATGGAGAGTAAGAAGACTCCACAAAAGCTGATGAATTCTAGGGAATCAGGTTGGGAGGATATTCACAAATGCTTCATTTCCGTTTACGAAGGTAGAGTCTGCTAAATTGTCCTGGGTTGTATGTAGCTTCAGAAGAAAAAGAAAGGGCTTCTTTCTACACCCAGAGAAGAGAACGAGAGAACGGCACCTGCAGTATTCCAAATGCACACAGTAACCACCCCTCAGCAGTCACTCCGTTCTGTGTGGTCCATTCTTGTTCCGCCGGGTCGGGTTAGCAATCTTACAACTTGTCTGCTTCTTGACGAAAGAGTTTGGACAGGTCCTGACTTAGTCCACTGTTGTGTCCTTGAAGATGTCTGAGTGTTGCCACCAGAAGCCTGTGCCCAAGAGGAAGTTCTTGGTACAGTGTTTTCTGAGACAGTTCTTGGTCATTAAGATAAGACCTTTGACCTCCAGCTGATTGCAGAGACTTCAGGAAGTATCGGAGTGAGACAAAACCCTACTGTAGGTGACAGAGACCTAAAAAGGCGAAGGTGAACTTATTACTGATAATTTTCCAAAGTGAGTGACCTGATGAGAATTTGTGACAAGAACAATGCAGCTGACAAGCAAGTGTAGCAGCTGTTCCGGAAGTATGCAAAACAAGACAAAGCCGCCCCCTCACCCCCCAAAACCTAGACAGTGGCTAAAAATGTAATGAGGCTAATTTCAAAGAAGACAGTGAACATAACATCTGATTTATTAAAATGGATGAACATACTTTTTATAGAGGAAAACTCTTGAGGTAGATAAAAATCCCGAGACATAATTTACATAACATAGCAAGGATATACCAAGAAGATCAGCTGAAGAGATTCGGAAGTCCCGAGAAAGTCCTAAACACCTGTGTGAGGATGCACATCCCCTGGTGAAAAACTGCTGACCTGGAAGGTGTTAGACTCCGAGAAGTAAGGTTGCTGCCCAGGTGACATTTCCAATCATAACCGCAATCATGACCAGTAGCACTATACTCTTATTATTGGGGACAGCATCACCAGATGCCGGCACATAGAAACAGCTCGTGGACCAGAGCAGGCACTGAGAGATCCACAGAAACTCCTCACACAACATACGATTTCTGAACTGTTTATATAATAACAACATTCACCTTTTTTTTTTAAAGACAATATTCTTTTTTTTAAATATTTTATTTATTTATTTTTAGAGAGGGAAGGGAGGGAGGGGGGAGAGAGAGAGAGAGAGAGAGAGAGAGAGAGGGAGAGAAACATCAATGTGCGGTTGCTGGGGGTTATGGCCTGCAACCCAGGAATGTACCCTGGCTGGGAATCGAACCTGGGACACTTTGGTTCCCAGCCCGAGCTCAATCCACTGAGCTATGCCAGCCAGGGCTAACATTCACCTTTTAAAATTTAATCTAGAGCCCTGGCCAGGGTGGCTCAGTTGGTTGGAGTGTCGTCCAGTAGACCAAAAGGTCACAGGTTCAATTCCCAGTCAGAGCACATACCCAGGTTGCAGGCATACGAGAAGGCAACCAATCCATGTTTCTCTCTCCCATCAGTGTTTCTCTCCCCCTTGGAATTTCTCTCTAAAGCAATGAAAAAATCTCCTCAGGTGAGGATAAAAAAAATTTAACCTAGAGGAGGTTGAGTATCTCGTCTTATTTCACAATTATTTCCATGCAGTTGGTCAACAACTGCATGCAACATATTAAACAAACCTGATTCTTTCTAGCCTCTCTCTTTAAAAGGTGAAAGAACTAATCTTTGTGATTTTCCAAGAGCTCTCTTGGGCATCTCAGAGATAGTCTTAGGCACAGAAGATATCCTTTTCTTTTGTGCCTAGGATTTTATTTGGGGAAAGCAAAATCAGGAGTGGCTAAGAGATTTGGATGCTTATCACGAGTGCTAAGAAACAGTACCTCTCCCACACCTTTGAAAGTGATAATATTTCATTTAAAAATGAACATAGAAGGTAATGCCATAAAGGAACAGCTCTTTCCTAAGGCAGTTATTTGTTTTAAAAAGTATGGAGCATTATTCTGGTAAGATGCAGAATTTGTGCTGTCTAGGCAGATTCCACAGCAGGTAAAAAATAACCTTATAGTCTCTCATTAAGAGCAGACCAGTAACCAATATTCAAGGAAATTTCTTGAATTTTAAAATCATGATTTTAACAGACAGAAAATCAAATTCTACTTTTGCATTGACATTATATTTGATACTAAAGGAATCATAGCCTCTTTTTAAAAAATAATATGAATAAAAGAAAAACTGAGCCAGCTTTGACAAAATTCCTAGACACTTAGTTGCTTCTCTCTAGACTCACTATTTGCGCACACTGGCGTCCAAGGCAAATCGAATCCCCTGTTCACAGCCTGCAGATTTATCTGTTCAGGTTTTGTCCTTCATTGTTCTCTCCTTTCTCTGGAACAACCAGTCATTTTAAACGACGTGTCTTTAAATTCTTGGCCAAGGATGTTTTGTTGATTTGAGAGAGACACGTGAGAGAAGAACATCAATTGGCTGCCTTCTCTTATGCGACCCCACCGGAGATGGAGCCTGCAAACCGTGGGTGTGCGGGAACACGCTCCAGCCCACTGAGCACCCTGGCCAGGGCCCAGCCATCTCACTTCAGGATAAAACTTCTCCTTTTCCTTCTTAATAAACATAAATCCATCTTATTTCCAAGGATACAAAGTTGTACCTCCCCGATGCCATTGTTCCTAATAGAGTCTCATTCATAGATGTGAATGGTACCCTTTAACCAAACTACCTTACATTTCAGTGAACATGACTGGGGATGTGGGGAGGCTGGCCGGTTATAAACAGCCTGAGCCACACCAACACTTCAGAAGGGCTCACAGACACAGCTCGGTCACACACGTCCTACAGCGGGAGTCTGACCCACATGCTCGCCAGCATCTCCCAGGTGGACTGGAGCCCTTTTGCCGCCGTGTGCCTCGTGCACTTGGCTTTTCTAAGGCTCAGTTAGGCTCAGTTTCCCTGTCAGTAAAAGTTGGGTCCAGAGCCATAAACATGGTATGTGGCCATTCTTGACCCCCTGTGGCTAATGAGGGTGCTCAAGAACTGTTCTTTTTCGTTTTTAAAAAAGATTTTATTTACTCATTTTTAGAGAGAGGTGAAGGGAGAGAGAAAGAGAGGGAGAGAAGCATTGATGCATGTTGCCTCTCACATTCCCCGCATCGGGGACCTGGCTGCAACCCGGGCATGTACCCTGAGTGGGAATTGAACCAGAGACCCTTTGGTTTGCAGGCCAGCCCTCTATCTACCGAGCCACACCAGCCAGGGCCCAAGAACTGTTCTTTCACTTTTTTGCTTGTGAACCTAGGTTTGGACTCCTATCAAACACTGCATGTTACTGTAGTTCCTGCTGTGGGCACGTTATTATGCTGAGATTTGAGGTCTATAAAGATGAATAAGACGCGGTCTTACTGTCTTGGAACTAAGGATCAGACTGGAGAGAGGGTGTGGATGCTTATTATCAAATTTACTGCTTCTACAAGTCCCCAGGGAGGACGTGGAAGTGAAGTGAAGAAAGCAGGCATAGCTAGACCTTTGGATTCCTCATCTGTAAAATGTGAATCCAAGTAGCACCTTCTCATAACATATTGTGCGGACCAAAGTACTCAGATCAGTGACCAGCTCGGGTTAAGCTCTGACTAGACATTAATTACAGACTGTCCCTCTATTTGCTTTGCCTACTTTGTGTCCGGCATTGTTGATTTTGCAGCTCACTGCAAAGCGTCCCCACCTACATGGATACACGGAGGCACAGGGAAGCTATGTTGCTTACCTAGCATCGCCCAGCCCGTAAGTGGCTGAACTGGAATTTGAATCCAGGTGACTCTGACTCCCACGCTGTCCTGCGGATCAGAGCAGGGAAGGGGGAAAAGATCAATCACCTGGCCATTTGGCCCTAGACAAATCACTTAATCTCTCTAAGGCTCCAGGGCTTTGTCCCTAAAATGGAAATCACAGGGAACCTGTATCACAGGGTTTTAGTGCATTTGAATGAGAAGCCACTTAAAGCACTTAGCCCAGTGGCTAGATTACAGTCAGTATTTGGTAACTGCTGGGTGCTTGCGAGTTTCCATGGAGGCAGGAATTCTCCCTCATTAGTAGGAAAAGGTAGCTTGTAACTTGGTGGAACAAAAATGCCTGGAAGTGAAGGTGTACCTGTCTGTTCAAGAGCATATGGTGTAGCTGCAGCTGGGTGCGAGGGGGCTGCAGGAGCACTCGCGGTCCCGGGAAGCATGTGCGAGCAGGAGCCAGAGAGTGCGGAGTTTCCGCCCATCTCCCTCAGGCCCTCTGGGTCCGGATGGGGCAGAGCTAGCTCCTTCAGGGCCTTTCGGAGTCCTCCACAGCTCTGGGTCTGGTCAGTGCCCTGCCTCTGTGTCCGCATCTGCTCGGAAATGTCTGGGGCAGCTAGCAACATGGGCGTCTTGCCAGAGACATGACTGGGGCTGCACTTATGGGGCTGGGCCCATTTCCTGGGGCCCTGTGAGTGAGAACAGCTCAGGACGGAGAGAAGGGAAGCCTGTGGGAGGAGGGACCAGCTGGATGAGCCTGGATGGGGGGAGGGGAGGCAGGAAAGCAGGAGCTGTGAACTCCTTCCCACCCTGCTGTCTCCCCACACACAAAAGCAGCTGACTCTTCCCACGTGAGCTGGAAAGGCCAAGGCTGGCCCGTGGCTGCTGCTAGGGCGAATGGCCCTGTCCTCCGAGTTTGCTGAGGGCTGCTGCTACCAGGCCCACTGTATCTTGTCTAACCCTTCTGACAGTCTCGTGTGGCAGCAGCTGATTATCTCATTTAAAAGGAGGTCGAACTGAGGCTCAGAGAGGTCAGACAAGTTGTCCAAGGTCACAGGAAGCGGCAGAGCCAGAGTCTGAGACTCATCCTCTTTTGGCCCAAGTCTCACGTTTTTTTCCCGGTTGTGCGACAGCCTCGGATGAGGGGTCCCGGTGCTGCCCGGACAGCTCGCTTGGGCCTTATTTTCCTGGTAACTGCAAAGAGCTACCAGGTCAGGGTAGCAGAAAGGGGTTCCTTAAACTGAGCTGTGATAGTGACAGGCTGCTCTGAACAGGGAGGACAGCTGGGGAGCACACCCTGGAAGGCCACGCCCCTTATCCTCATCTCTCTCCTTGGGGCCCCCAGGGCCGGGGCCCATCCCGCAGAGCAGAGCGCGTGACCCTGCCTCCCCTCCCCCACCCCTCGTGTGCTTGCTGCCCTCTCCCCAGCGGCTTCTGCTTCCTCTTCCACCCTGCTGTTTCCTCTTTCCCTCCTCACAGACCAGAATGCTGTGCGCCTTCCTGGCTTTGGGTGACACTGTCTGATTTGGCCCCTGGAAGGCAGCAAGGGTTTGGGAATGGTCCAAGTGGTTGGCCAGGACCCTATTTCTTCCAGTCCAGCTGTGCCAACGAGCACTGGGGTCAGAGAGGTGCTGTCTGGGAGTCACAGCAGAACCGAGGACAGACAGACACCAGAGGTCCAGTCCCCGAGTCGGTGTTTGGGGCGGAGTGGGCCGGAGAGCACTGCTGCTCTTGCTGAGACCTCATCCCCTGGGTCCTTCCTGCTCAGGGGGAGGGGACGAGGGTGAGGCGTGAGGCTAGGCCCCCACAGGATTCTGAGAGGAAGGCCACCGTCTCCCTCCCTGGACGGGACGTGGCTCTGCCACCATCAGTGCGATTCCATCTGTGCTGCTGGCCCAGCCTTCAGGAGAATGGCCGCCTCTCACACCCTTTCGAAGTCATTCCAGTCGCCTGATTAAAAACTCGGGCTGAAGCCTAAAGCCAGGTCCTTTCGTTCCGTCTCAGTGCTCTGGGCTCTCCACTTAGCTTCCTTCTCCAAGGAAAACAACCCGTGTTTTAATCATTGCTAAAAAAAGATCATTCTATTATCTACTCAATCATGCTATAAAGTCCTGGGCTTGTTGTACACACTGGCCCCCTCCTGTGGGACCCTCCTGTGGGCAGCAGCTCGGGGCCAAGCGCCGACTCACGCCCTCTCTCTGAGCAAGCGCCCGAGGCCCCGCCAGAGGAAGGGCAGCAAGCGCAGCAAGCAGAGGGCTCCTCGGGCTGGCTCTCAGTTCCGTGTCCTCAGGGCTCAGAGGCCACCAGACCTGGACTGTCCCTGAGACCTGGACTGCCCCTGCTCCATCTGGTACACCGAAGGCCTGGCCCAGGGTTCCTCCCTGTGCTGTCTGTCCCAGGCGGGCCTTTGTCCCCTGTGAAGTCTCCCAGAGGCAGTGGGGATTTGTTGGGGGCAGAGTGGGGGCGCTGTCACCGCTGGCCTGGTTCTTGTGGCTCCCAGTGCTCTGTCCTTCTCAGGTCCCCTGGGTCCTAGGACAGGCCACCAAGTCAGATCTTTCTGGGCAAGTGCCGAGGTCACCTGCAGCCACAGCCAGCCCAACCTGTCACGTGGCCACAGTACAAGCCCTAGACACCTACCAGCAGCCCCTGGCTAAGGCAGAGAGCGGTGGGGGTCTACTGATGAGGGAGTGTAAGTCCCCACTGGCCTTACATGGGCAAGAGGACTGTCGGCATGTCAGCAAAGCAAGGAGAGAGGACGCAGGGACCGGGCACCACTGGCTGGGTAGCCGCAGGGGAAGGGACGTCTTCCCTGTCCCCCGAGGTCGGCGTCTCTGCTGCGCTGTTTCTTGTTTCGGTCATGCCGGTGGTGGGTCCTTTGGGTGGCAATAGGCCAACCTGTTTGTTTGTTTGTTGTCTGTTGCTACTTTGTGACAATTTGTTCTTGGCTCCCACATCGGAGGCATTCTTAGAGCAAAGTCTTAACATGCTTGATAAAGCCATTATCGTGTCCCTTCAAAAGAGTAAGTTGGACTGACAGCTTATCGTTGAGAGATTGCCTGTGCTCCTCTCTGCTGGACTTGGTTACTCAGTAACCAGTGCTGGGCAGATGGAGGTGGGACTTGGAAAAGCGTCACCTCTCCGCCTCTCTGCCTCTCCGTAGCTTCTCAATCTCTTGTCCAAGATCCCGTGTGACAAGTGCCCCTTCCTGCTAACAAATGCTTAGAGTCAGGGGGCAGTCGGCCCCTCCTGGGACAACCTGGGGACCTCGCCACACACGTCCGTGGTCCTTGGCCTTCGTGCCAGTCCAGCCTGACCCTGCACCCAGACTGCCATCCTTCCCCTCACAGCCACCCTGGGTAGCTAGGCGAAGCCAGGCTGTGCGTCTCTGCCCTCTGAGCCCCCTGGGCCTCTGGATTCTGCAGGCAGGGCTGCTCGAGGAAAAGTGAAACCCGTGGTTTGTGCTGCGGGGGTGCAGCCGCTGTCCTTTCTGTGAGCTGCTGTGAGTCTGGCGGCCGTGGCCTCAGCTTGGCCCAGCCATTAACCTGACAGATGTCCCCAGTCCCCTTTGAATGGTGGCACCTTGGTCTTTTTCTCAGGACAGCTGCCAAAGTGGTTCAGAAGGAGGATGGAATTCGGAGGAGGCCTGGCTCCAAGTGCACTTTGCTCAGCAGCTGTGGGACTCTGGGCTCGTCTGTCCATCACTCGGAGGCCAGGCAGGAAGTCCCAGGGAGGCCAGTGCCAAGTCTTGTGCGTCCCACAGCACCGTGGAGGACCCCCTGCCCCTCCATCCCCAGGAGTCATGCCTCTCCCGCGCTCCTGGTTGATGACTCAGGGTTGGGGCCAGAGCTGGGAGAGAGGTTAGGCCAGGCCCCTGGAGAAGAGCAGGGCTGGACCCCTGCCAGTTAGGGCGTCAGTGTGGATGTCTGCTGAGCCTCTTGTCTGCTGCCAAGGGAACCCGGGTACCCTGGCAGGCCACCTGTGGGCACTGGACCATGCCCCAGGCACGGGGAGGGCACTGCTAGTTCAGCTAGCCCAGGTGTGTGTCCTGGGGAAATGCACAGGAGGGGGCGTCCTGGCCTCCAAATCCCGACCGTCCAGGGAATCCAGAGTCTTGCACTCCCACCACAGGGGAGTGTGGCACTAGCCCACCCCACTCACCTCCCATAACAGAGCATCGGGGGCTGTTTCAGCCCGTCCAGCTCTGCTCCCTCACCTCCCTAGCCTGTCAGTAGCTCTGTGAGGAAGGTGTCAACTCTGCTTTTCAGACGAGCAAACTGGTGTAGGGAGTGAAGCCAGGTTTCGCCTGAGCCCTAAGTCCTTGCTCTTTTCTGCCATAGAAACAAACTTCCTGCCGTGGACCACTGAGGGTGCCCCAGGTGAAGCCGTGTGCCTGGGGCGGGGGAGGCAGGACGGGAAAGGCAGAGGGAGCTGGCCCTGCCTTCAGGAGGAGGCCTATCACGGGCTTCCCAAAGCAGAGGGCAGAGCAGAGCCTTGCATCTCTCTCGCCTTCGCCTGCACGGTGTCCAGCCCTCTCTGATCTAGAAAATCCTGGCCCCCTTCCATGACTTCCCGTCACCTCCACCACTCGGCCCCACAGGACCTGTCCCCCCCCCTCCCAGCTTGGCTCGGTCCCACCTTCTGCACATCCGGGACTACGTGGCGTTCCCCAAACAGGCAGTGTTATTTCACGCTCTCTGCTTCTGCACACGCGGTTTGCTGTCCCGGACGCGCTCCCTGCCCCTGGTTCTGCTTCACCTGGCTGCTTCCTGCTTGTTCTGGAAGATTCAACTACAGCCTCCCCGCTGGGAATCCTTTCCTGACCCTGCTCCTACCCCAGGGGCCCCGGCATCCCTCCCCTGTGTCCTTGTCCTGCACAGCTGTCCACGTTTACGGCGCTGTCGCCCCAGCTCTGCCTGTCTCCCCAGTGGCCTGCGAGCGCTGGAAGGGCAGAGTTTCTCTCGCTCATCGCTGCATCCCTGCGCAGCGCCCGTGCATGGCAGCATGTGGATGTGGACCAGGGAGCCGTCTTGTTTCTGCCAGACAGGATCAGGACCCCAGTAGGTGGCATTATTGGGTCTGCTGCCCCGGCACTGCCCTGCCTCCCGGGCCGGGAGAGGAGTGTGGTGAGAGGGGCGCGGAGCCGAGCAGGGAGAACACCAGGGACGTGAGCAGGAGAAAGCCAAGGGAGGCTGGCCTGGGTCTTTCCTAGGTGGGCAGGCCTGGCGCTTGGGTGGGATCCGTGTTGGTGGCGAGTGGGAGTGCGGGAAAAGGGGGGCTGGCGACCAAGCTAGGCTTTGAGCCCCTCAGTGGCTCTGACTGGCCCCTCGGGGTGCTCAGGGGGCTCCGAGTGTCTGGTGAGGTTCGGCCTGGCGTCCTGGGTGATGCCAGGTGCCGCCATGGGAGGGGACTCACTGCTGGGCCTGTTATGGGAGAACAGTCAGAGCCATGGCCTCAGGGACCTTTCAGGTCCAGAGAAGGTGCAATTCGTCACCAGGGTCAGTGGCTGCTGCCATGTGGCAGTCGAGATAGGTTCAGCTGCGCCCCAGGAGTCTTAATGGTGACATAACAGGGACCTAGGGACTAGGGGAGAATAATATTGTGCTCACCTTTCTTTGAGATAGATGTGGTTGGTGCTGCCCTCCATGTGCCCTGGAGGAGGAAACCAGGGGCAAAGAAGGGTGAGGGACTTGCATTTGGTTGCCCCGTCGGTCAGAGGCCTCACTCAGAGCTTCCCACCTTTCCCCAGCCCAGGCAGCCTCCCAGGCAGGGCTCGGGTCGGAGTTTCCTGGAAGGCTGTGGTTTTCTTCCGCCCACTGCCCTTTGAAGGCGGCCAGCAGCACCCTCTCCAAATGCCCCTCGGATTCTCTCAGCCCGAGAACTGGGAGTCCTGAGCCATCTACCAATGGGTGGGGCCCAGAGAACATTGCTTCAGCCAAGCTTGCTGGTGGCAGTCACTGTCACGGACACCCTGGAGTAATCCCAGGTTCTCCAGAAAACGCAAGTCCCTGAGGAACCCATGCCCCCTTGGGAGCAGGTAGCCAGAGGCGCCAGGTTGCAGAGGAATGCGAAAGCCAGACTAGATTGTAGTTGGAACTTTGTTCCTAACAGAAGGGAGAGCCTTTGAGACATTTCGAGGCAGGTAATGGAGCAGGGCAGGTGTGCCTTCCCAGTCACAACAGGATGAATGGGGGTGGGGGGGGGGCGGGAGCGAATGGAGACAGAGAACCCCCGGCGGGAAGCTCAGGTCCAGGGGTGAGCCCCACCTAAATCCAGGCTCTGCTGAGACACCCCTTCGTCTTGCAAGCGGTAGTCTGCACGACACATTTGGAGGCAGTGAGTTTGGGCTTTGGAGGCAGATCCCGGAAAGGGCAGATGGAAGCCACAGTGACCTGCCCCTTAGGTTCATCGAGCTGAGGGATACAAAGGGCATCTGAGTCCCTCCTGCCCTTCTCCTGCCCTTCTCCATGAGATCGTCACTGAACCGGGGCTTTGGGTCTTTCTGAATGCCTGGCCCTTTTGCTTGGGCTGGGGGACCATCACGAAGCCCATTTTCCATGTGTTTCCTGGCTCCCAGCTGCTGACGCTGCCCAGCCGATGCTGACCTGAGGAAGCAGACAGTGACTCAGAGGCACGGAGCCCCTTCCCTGACCCTCAGGAGGAGGGTGGCAGGGGGGCATGCATGGAAACTTCATGGGTGTCTGGCTGATTTGTTCTTTCCATCCCCGACCAGTGCGTGGTGTGAGGGGTGGGGGATGGGAAAGGGCACATGTGATGTGTGAGCCACAGGCGGAAAGCATGACCTGCTGACCGGTGGGGTGGACGACACTGGGGCAGAGGGGAGGGCACTGTCAGCAGTGTTCCCACGAGTGTGTCTTTCCAGCCGCGGTCTGGGCTCTCTCGAACACGGCCGTGCACGGGCCGCTGCTGTGCTCTGGGCGTGTGAGGGGCGCTGGCTCACCCTGAATGCGGACTCTCTTCCCCCATCAGCCTCCCACCTGCTCCCACCATTTCTGGCATTTTTTAAAAAAAAGAATTTAAGCCCTGGCTGGTGTGGCTCAGGGGAATGAGCGCCGGCCTGCGGTGAACCAACATGTTACCAGTTCGATTCCCAGTCAGGGCACATGCCTGGGTTGTGGGCCAGGTCCCTGGTGGGGGGTACATGAGAGGCAACCACACATTGATGTTTGTCTCCCTCCCTTCCCCTTTCTCTATAAAAATAAATAAACAAAATATTTTAAAAATAAAAGACTTCAGCTCCTCGCCCGCATCTCTCTCACACATGCATACACGAGGCACCCCGACCACAGTGAGGCCAGATGGATGCAGAGGTGATGGAGGGGCAGGAGCAGGAGGAACATGCTGTGCCGGCCAGGGTGCTGGTGCTGGGCCCACCCTGTGGGAAGCACTGGGATGTCGGGACCTGGGAGACAGGGCTCCCGAGCCCCCTGGCCTCAGGCATCTGTTCCTACCCTCCCCGTGGCCTCTGCTCGAGGCATGTGCACCTGAAGGAGAGCCCGGAGGTGGAGCATTGGGGGTGCCGAGGCCCTGGGGCTCCCCGAGTGGCACAGGAGGCCCGAGACCTGCCTGCTCATCCAGATGCCCACCTCTTCCTGCAGGTACCGAGGCTTCATCCTGCTGCTCACCTTCTTAATTTACGCCTGCTTTCACATGTCCAGGAAGCCCATCAGTGTTGTGAAGGTGAGGCTGGCCTGGGGCGGGGAAGAACACGGGGGACCCTGGGCCCTGGCGGAAATAGACTGCAGCAGAATGGTCTGGACCTCGGCCCATGGCCATCCTTCTTCCGTGATCGCCGAGTCGCCCCTTCACTGGCCGGCTCCCCCTTTTGTGGGTGGCTGTTTTTCTAGAGAACTTTCCTAGGTGCTCCTCGAGAGTTAATTCACTGAGACCGCAGTGCTGGTGGCTACGGATGGGTGGAGAGAGCAAGGGCCCTGGGCCCTCTGGGCGCTGTCTTCACTGAGGGAGCGAGGTGGCCGCCTGTGTCTGTAGCCGGTTCCTGCAGGAGGAGGCCCCAGAGGCAGGAGCAGAGTCCAGTGGGGTTGGCCATGGTGCTGGTGTGGCTGGGGAGCGCGGTTGCTCGCTCTTCTCTGGGCTGAGCGGGCTTCCGGGCCCCTGACCTGTGCATCCCATTGCCTGTCCAGAGCCGACTGCACCAGAACTGCTCAGAGATAATCCAGCCCCCCAATGCCACCCACGATCCCAATGACACCACGTGGTGCAACTGGGCTCCGTTTGGTAAGAAAGGGGCCAGTCGCTTCCCCACTCCCCACTCCCCTCCCCAGGGAAGGGCTGTCCAGGGCCAGGTAGGCCTGTTGGCAGGGGCAGCCGAGCCACGAGCCTCATCTCTGCCATCTGCTTTCAGACCAGGACAACTACAAGGAGTTACTGGGGGGCGTGGACAACGCCTTCCTTGTGGCCTATGCCATCGGCATGTTTATCAGGTAAGAGAGAGGAGGAGCCGGGGTGGCTGGTTCAGAGCTGTTGCCTCCTGTTGATTAACAGGGGGCGCGGGGTCCAAGTGAAAGAGCGGGTGGCTCCCCAGGTGGAAACGAGACCGAGGCTTCTGCATGTGCGATCAGCGTGCAGCCGCTCTCGTCTCTTCCGGGGTCGCCGAGTCTGCTCCTTCACCCGGCCGGCTCCCGCTTCCAGGGCCTCTTTTGCCTAGAAAGGAAGGTGTGGTGGCTCAGAGGCGGTCACTTGCCCAGCTGGGATCGGAGAAGAGGGATGAGGGAAGGCTGCGGGAAGGAGATCCTGTCTGCACTGGTGCAGAGCAGTCAGTGGAGGGAGGCGAGGCGGACTGGGGTGGGGGCGGGGGCGTCTCGCGAGCACCTGAAGCGTCAGGTTCTGGGGGTGGGCGGGGTTAGCGCCAGGTCTGCGGGCATGTGCGCTGAAGGGTGGTGGAGTGAGGCCCTGTGTGCCAGACACGGGCCCCCGAGGGCACTGAAGGGTGCCGCTCAGGGTGTCGTGCTCAGGTTTGTGCTGCAGACCCGTCACTCTGCGGGGGACGAAAGGTAGGTTAAGGGAGGGCGAGACTGAAGGCCTGGTCGTGCTGAGAAACAGGTTGATAAGAGTCCAGCTAAGCTTTGAGGAGCGCTTGAGAGAGAGCAGTAGTAATGGAGGCGGGAAGGAGGCCGCACCCTGGAGAGCCATGTCAGAGAAGAACGGCCCCGGCAGATGGCTCTGTTGGTTAGAGTGTCATTCGGATGCGCTAAGGTTTCAGGTTCGATCCCTGGTCAGGACATAGACAAGAATCAGCCAATGAGTGCATAAGTGAGTGGAACAACACATCATGTTTTCTCTCTCTCTCTCTCTCTCTCTCTCAAATCAATTAAAAAAAAAGAGTAGAATGGGAGGGCCTTCGAGCTTGAACCTGCAGGGTGGGAAGGAGAGGCAGGAAACTGAGGCACCTCTGTTGTTTCTGGCCTGAGTGGCCAAGGGTGGGTGCCATTCACCCCGACGAGGGCACAGGGAAGGGCGCTGGGTTGGAGAAGGAGGCAGAGGAGTTCAGTCTTAGAGTTGTGAATGTCAAGTGTTTGGGGGCCCCCAGCCCTGACGTCCAGAGGGGATCTGTGTGTGGTGCTGCCGTCCCGGGGGAGGGAGAGAACAGACCGAGGGGGTGCACTCAGTGGCAGTTAAAACCACGAAAGTGCTGCGAGAGACTGCTCCTCGAGCCCTGGCCAGGTGGCTCAGCTGGTGGGAGTGTTGTCCCCGTACACCGTAAAGGTCACGGGTTCGATCCCAGACTGCTCCTGGGGGAAGTCAATGAGAAGTTGTGGTCAGCCAGGGGTAGGGGCTGCGACTGGCAACAGTACAACCGAACAGGCTGTAGAGAGAACACTGCTAGGAGGGTGGTCAGCAGTTTCAAGTAAAGCGGAGAAGCCTGGTGAGTGCCGGACAGAGGCTGTCCCTGGCTGTGGCAACGGCAGAGGTCACCGGCGGCCACCTCGGTCAGGGTCGCTCCCGTGGTGTGGTGGGGGAAGAAGTGGAGGCGGAGGGATGGAAGGGCGCAGACAGCGAGGATTAACCACAAATCTAACTCTGTCTTCTCCAGCGGGGTTTTTGGGGAGCGGCTGCCCCTGCGTTATTACCTGACAGCCGGATTGCTGCTCAGCGGCCTTTTCACTGCGCTCATCGGCCTGGCTTATTTCTGGAACATCCACGCGCTCTGGTACTTTGTGCTCATTCAGGTATGAGCCTCCATCTTGCTTTCGGCCTCTTGTTTCCATCACAGAAAGATTCTGGTCCTTCCCCGCCGCTCCCAGGCCGTGGTTTGGGCCCCACCCACCTGCCCATCCCGCTGCTCCTCTGTGGTTCTCTGCAGGGCCTACCCCCACCTCCCAGGTTGGGCTTCTGCTCCCTTGAGTCTGCCCTGGGACCCGCCCTGGTGTCACTCACTCACTCACAATGCTGGAGAAGCCAGGCCTCTGCAGCCGAGGATCTGGGCCAGAGGGCGCTCGGGGTGTGTGTGTATGTGTGCAAGGGGCGGGGGAGCTTGTACAGTGGTCCGTGGGGGCCCCTCAACCCTGACACTGACCCCCCTCAGCCCGGGGTGGGTCGCAGCATGGAGGTGGCTGCACACCAGGCCCGTCCCACTTGCCACCCCTCTCCCTGCAGATCTGTAACGGCCTCGTCCAGACCACAGGCTGGCCCTCGGTTGTGACCTGTGTCGGCAACTGGTTCGGGAAGGGGAAGTGAGTGTGAGCAGGGGCTTCCCTGGGAAGGCTGGGGGAGTGAGGAGGTCACTCATGGCCCCCTCATGTAATTTCAGGGGAAAAATTAGAAACTTGTCTCCATTTTGCTGATTTTCATGTGCTCAGGGAGACAAACATTTTAGTGACCAGAAAGCAGTATTAATCTTCCATTGACAAGGTTTTAAGCCATAAAAGACAACCTTAATTATACTTTTCCTCATACTAAATGAATTTCCATTTCTCCTGATGGCACAAATGAAGTCTGTAAGACTGTATTCTTTTTTCATGAACTGGCTTTTGTGCAAAAAAAAAAAAAGTCGCTTTTTAGCAGAGTTTCTCGCCCTCGACACTGTTCACACTGGGGGCTGCATGGTTCTCAGCTTTGGGCTGTCCTGTGCCTTGCAGATGTTTAGCAGCATCACCCACCCACCCCCACCGCCATTAGCACACCCCAGGTGGTATCAATCAAAACTCTTCAGACACTGTGGAGGTGGCTGGGGGGGCAGGGGGAGGGGGAGGGGGAGGGCTGGTACTTTAAGAGTTACAGCCACTGGGAAACAGAGAAAAGAAGACCTTGGGGGCTGGACCCCTGAGGACAGCAAGAGCTCCACTAGGACGCCCTGTGTGCTGCTCAGGGACCGCAGGCCCTGCTGCCCCTCGCTGGGTCCCAGCCGTCCCGCCCCCTGTCCTGGCACGGAGGCTGTGGCAGCCAGCTTCCCGCACTTGGCAAGAGCAGCTGAGAGGAACCCTGTGCTCGCCTTTTTACTTTTTCTGCTCTCCTCCCCTCCCCCTCCCTCCAGGCGGGGGTTCATCATGGGCATCTGGAATTCGCACACGTCTGTGGGCAACATTCTGGGCACCCTGATCGCTGGCGTCTGGGTGGACGGGCCCTGGGGCCTGTCGTTCGTGGTGCCGGGCATCATCACCGCCGCCATGGGCGTCTTCACCTTCCTCTTTCTCATCGAGTGTGAGCGGACCCCCTCCCCTGGGCCCATCACATTGGGAGAAGGCAGCTGGCTCTGGAGGGAAGCGTAAGGGTCATGGGGCCGGGGGTGTGACTCCAGGTGGGACGAGCAGCCTCTCTGGGCCTCAGCGTTCCCATGTGTAGATGGGCCTGACCGCGTGCCCTTCCCCGGGCAGGTGAGGGTGTGCGCGGCACGGGTAGTTCGAATGCCTGGCTCTGAGTTGGTGCTTGGCACATGCCGGCTGGATCTGAGGGGTAGAAAGGGGAAGGTGGGGTGGACAGGACACCCCCACATTGGCTGGTCTCAGCCCCATTCCCTGCCAGCCTGAGAGTTAGCCTGGCCGGGTGGTGAGGCCGCTTTGTATTGGGAGAACGGAAATCCCAGGGTGGCAGTAGGGTGATGCTGGCTGCCAGGAGAGCCAGGCCTGGCAGGTGGTCCCCGGTACACAACCACCCCCCTTCCTGCTCTCTCCTGTGGCCAGTTTGGGGCTGGGGACTAGCCCCAGTGCAAGGGGGTGGGCCCGACCTGAGGAAAGTTTCTTAGAAGGTTTTCATTTTCAGACCCAGAAGATGTGGACTGCTCCCCGCCTCAGCACCACGTGAGTACGAGCCCCCCAACCTGCACCCTGTCCCCTACTCCACCCCTAGACAGGCCTGGGGTGCCGGCTGGGGGGCCAGAGGGGGAAGCCCTGAGCCCAAAGCTACAGCACAGGCCCAATGCCACGCCCTTGGGTTGGCTCCTCACCAGCCCGAGGGGCCTGTGGGTGGTTAGCCCAGCCCGGGGGAGGGACACGCACCCCTTCCCGCTCTGGAGCCCCTGCCTCTCAGGCAGGGTGGGTCATCCCCTAGCTGGCAGGAGGTGGCACACGGGCGTGCCCACAGCAGGGCCTCGTCTCTGTTCAGGGTGGGCCGGAAGAAAACCAGAACAACCCTGAGGACCCTGGGAGCAACCCCTACTCTCACCAGGAGCGCAGCCTGGAGGCGGTGGCCGGATCCTCCAAGGAGCTGAGCGCTGAGCCAGCTGCCATCAGCTTCTGGGGGGCTCTCATGATCCCGGTGAGGAGTTGAGGGGCGGAGGAGAGAGAGAGGCTCTCTAGATTTTTCTGCAGGACGGCAGGAGATGGGGATGCTCAGGGGACCTGTGGCGTCCAGGGTTTCTTTACAGGAGATGCCTGGGGTGGGGTCAGGGGCTTGTCTTGCCGCAGGATTGGCGCAGTGCTTCTACCGAGAGTGGGTGTGGCCTGGGGGGGCTTCGTGGGGTGGGGGCGGCAGGTGCTGGTTGGTGTGCGGCTGCCCCTTGGGGAGCGTCCCCTTCACCGAGCCCTCTGCTGTGCCTCCCAGGGCGTGATCGAGTTCTCGCTGTGTCTGCTCTTCGCCAAGCTGGTCAGCTACACCTTCCTCTACTGGCTGCCCCTCTACATCTCCAACGTGGGTAAGTCCCGGGGCAGGGGGAGGTGAGGCAGGGTCTCCGGTCCCACAGGGCGCCCGTTAGGTGATGCCGATGAGTCTGGGATATTGGAGGGATCCCTGCCGAACTGCTTGTAGGGCAAGAAGAGATTTTTGTCTTTGAATGGAATGTCAAGCCTTGTGTGCTGCCCCTGACACCCTGATTCCTGCTGCCTCTCCCCCCAGTTCCTGGGGGGAGGGCTCCAAGCTCTGCCCTGTAACCCTCGCTAACTTCTCCACCGATCAGCGGAGGAGAGACCCACCCCTCCACCTGCTCAGCCCACTGAGGGCGGGATCAGAGGGTGCTAGACAAGGCCTGCCTTTCAAATGCCTCCCACAGTTTCTCTCAACCGCAGGAAGAGGCCTGGGGAGCCACCCACTGCTTGTAGCCCGGGCGGGGAACACTGTTCTCCTCTCCCAGGGGCTGCCTGCAGCCTCGGGGCTCTGCCCTGTGCTGGGTTGGCTGCCCTGCCCCTGCCCCTGCCCCTGCCCGCCCCACGGACTGCTCTTCCCGCCTCTGCCCCATCCAAGGACGGACAGAGGAGGAGAGGTCCCTTTTGTGGTTGAAAAGGATGTTTATGTCCGCCTGGCCTGGGTCTTTGCTGTTCCATAACTCAGGTGGCTACTCCGCAGGGAGTGGACCCTGCCCCAGTCCCTGAGCCTCAGAGCTGCACCAGGGCCCCGGCCCCCACCCCGGGCCACGCTGTTCCCTCCACAGAGTGCCAAGGGCCAAGGCTGCCTGCCATATACCGTGCTCACTCTAAACAGGATACCGTGGGCATCAGTCAGGGCCAAATCTCAAGCTATAACTTGCCCCAGAGCTCTTATCTGAGGGGTGTCTTGCAAAAATACAGGTGGAGCCTCAGGGCAGCTCCATGGACCTGAGACTCTTTGTTTCGTGGCCTCGGTGCTGACCTCAGATTATGAGTCAGCCCTGAGGGCTGGGCTGTCAGTCAAGCTTCTGGAGAGTCCTTTCCTAATCCTAGGGCAAGGCCTGGGACCCTTTCCTGGGTTTCCCTCCTGGCTCTGTACATTAGCAGAGACCTCAGGTGGACGGGAAGCCTCCTGGTGGTGGCCCGCCACTCAGCCAGCAGCAGGGCAGGAGCCCTCTGGGTGGGCCAAGGCTCGGGGAGAGTTTTATCCCCATGGGAAGGTGCCCAGTGGGCCGGGCTCCCGGTCCAGGTCCCAGTGCTCTCAGGGCAGGGCTGGTCTGAGTGGCAAGGCCATCCTGTCCGGGAAGACGGCAGGTCAGGCTGGGGGCCAGAGAGGGGGTCTGGCCACACTGTTGGAAAGTCACTTCAGCTGGTCACTTCCTGGCGGGCTCTCACTGCTTCCCCTGAAGAAGGAGGCTGTGGGCCTGGGCCTGGGGCTCTGGTCTCTCTGGCTGTGACCGTCCAGGACGTCCACCCCGAGCCCTCGGGACTGACCGCATCGTTGTGTTCTCCACAGCTCACTTCAGCGCCAAGGAGGCAGGGGACCTGTCCACGCTCTTCGATGTTGGCGGCATCATGGGTGAGGCCCCACCCTGCGTGGCCTCTGCGCCGCAACCCCCTTTTCTCCTGTGGGGGTGTAGAAGGAAAGGACAGGTTGCCCGTGGGATGTGACCGGGGCTCCTGCCCCACTGTGTGGCCCTAAGAAGGACAGCCCTGGAGTCTGGTCCTCCCAAAAGCAGTGGGTGCAAGGAAGACATCAGAGGCAGACCTCCTCGGGCTCGGGAGGGCCAGGCCCAGGCCCTCGAGGGGCGGAGTGACCGGGCCCAGGTGGGGGCACCAGCGGGTGGGAGGCTGGGCCCGGGGCAGCCTCAGTCGGTCTGTGTTCCAGGCGGCATCCTGGCGGGGATCATCTCCGACTACACCAATGGCAGAGCCACCACCTGCTGCGTCATGCTGATCTTGGCCGCCCCCATGGTGCGTACAGCCTGCCTGTGCCTGTGTACCTGTGCGTGGCTGCTGAAGAGGGTGCACCTGTGCATTTGTGCACAGCAAAGAGACCCAGTCTGAGAGTTGGGATTAGTGACCTTTGGCCTTCGTGGAGAAGCACAGACCAGCTGATGAACTTCTGGACCAAGGGAAGAATAGGAGATTGAGGCTAGATATGAGAGAAGATTTTCTGGGGAAAGGAAACAATAAATTACCATGTCTTAGAACCCCACCCCCCACCCTTGGGACCTCTGAAGGGCGAGAGGCCTGGGCGTGAGAAGGGAAAGGGGCAGGGCGAGCTGCTGGGTTCCAGGGCAGCATAGAGTGGGCTGCTCCAGACTTCTGTGCTCCGGCTGGCCCGTGACAGGGGGCTGGTCCGTCACGGGGGGCCGGCCTGGGGTGGGGGGGAAGCCTGGGCGTGACTCCGCCTCTCCCCCCCCCCGCCCCTCTCCCAGTTGTTCCTGTACAACCACTTTGGCCAGAACGGGATTACCATCTCCATAGGTGAGACGCTGCCAGGCCCCAGGAAAGGCACTGCCTTGGGGACATCGGTGGGAGGCTGAGGGAAGCAGAGGTTCTCGGTCTGATGTCAGGGGTCCACCCTGCTGCGGGGAAGGGGCTGGCCATGGCCCCTGGCCTCTGACCGGGCTGTCTCTGTTGCCACCGCAGTCATGCTGATCATCTGTGGGGCCCTGGTCAACGGCCCCTACTCACTCATCACCACTGCCGTCTCTGCAGACCTAGTAAGTGCCGCCCCCTCCCCGAAGCCAGGGGTCACTTTGGGGTCTTGGTCAGGGCCTCTGTCTCCCGGTCCATCTTCCCCAGAGCCCTTTCCCTGTTTCTCGGCTGCACAGACAAGACCCTCAGAGCCCTTCAGAATCCGCCATGGCTCCCCACCCCTTCCTCTCAACCCAGCGCCTCCTGTCCCCGGGTCAGTGCCTCTCAGGCCTGGTCCAGGCCCTCACCCGGCTCTCTCTCCCCAGGGGACTCACAAGAGCCTGAAGGGCAACGCAAAGGCACTGTCCACCGTCACGGCCATCATCGACGGCACCGGGTCCATAGGTCCGTGACTGGCTTTGGCTTCTGGCCACTGAGCGCTGAGCCCGGTCTGGGGCATGCTGCGTGGACTTCGGCCATCCCGTGGGCGGGGCCTGGGTCCCCTGGCGTGTCCCCTGCTCTGACACTGCTCCCCACAGGTGCGGCCCTGGGGCCCCTGCTGGCCGGGCTCATTTCCCCCACGGGATGGAACAACGTCTTCTACATGCTCATCTCCGCAGACGTCCTGGCCTGCTTGGTAAGGCTTCCTGGGGTGCCCACATGGATGTTGTGGGGTGTCCCGTCCCACCAGGCTAGAACCCTGAGCATTGTCCCCCAGGAGCTCTGGGGTGGCAGCACTTCACTAAGAGCCACTTTACCTGCCACGGGAGACCCCTGCTGAGTGAGGCTGTGGGCCCAGCCCTTCCTTGCCCTCCTGCCTGCCCACTGCTGGTCACCAGCACTGCGGCCTGAGCACGTGCTCCAGGCTGATGTCCTCCTCTCCCTCTGGGCCTCCCCCAGCTCCTCTGCCGACTGGTGTACAAAGAGATTGTGGCCTGGAAGTCAGTCCTGAGCAAAGACACCGGGTGAGTCCTCTGCAGAGCCGGCCCCTGCCCCTCAGCCCCAGTCTCACTTCAGAACCACGGTCAGGTGCCCTGCGCCCAGCCTGAGCCCAGCTGCAGCGCACAGCTGAGGAAAGCGGAGCCGGCCCTGGGCGAGTTCCGAGAAGGCCTGCCCCGCCCCTGCCGCAGCCGCTAACCTGCCCTGTGTTGTCCCATGTGTCTCCCTAGCTCTTGTCTGGCCTTAACCCCCACGCGGTAGTAGTTTCCTCAAGTCCCATGACTTTTGTGAGTATGTCCTGGAGCCTGCAACTCATGTGCCATCAGAGCGGGTCCTGCATGCAAATCCTCTCTCTGTCCATGTGATTTTTCCAACTTCCTCTTTCTCCTTGGGGCCAGTTCCAGAGACTGTCAGCCCAAGTAGAGCTTGGTGCTTTGGACGTGTTTCCTAAGGGGTCTGAGATCCACTAAGGCCGACAGCCCCTTCTCTGGGACAGCAGCAGGGCTTCGGTCATACCCCAGGGCAGAGGAGGCAGAGCCTGGGAAACCAGTTTCCTTCTGAACCCCACCCTGTGCTCCTGAAGTTCAGACCCAAGGGTCCCTGGGCCCCTCTGCCCGTGGTGTGCAGAGAGAATCAATACCCAATCAAAGCTTCTGGGACAAAATCGAATCAGTGTTGGTGACTGGCCAATGTGCTCTCTGTCTGCTACCTTGGTGGTGGGTGCGGAGGCTGCACAGAGGGGCTGGTGGCTGAGCGGTGGCGAGAGGCGGGCTCTGTGCGGGGCTGAGGTCTGCGCTGGCCTTTCCAGCTCTCCTCTTGAGAAGGAGGAGCTGGCAGAGCTGCAGACCTGGTCTGGACGGAGATGTGGGTTGTGGGAACCAGCACGTTGTTGGGGGAAGGCCTCATCCAGGGTCAGGGGAGAGAAGCTGAGAGCAGGAGGCATGGAGACCTCTGTCCTGCCCTGCACTGCAGGGGCAGGGGGCCTGGGCCGCGGGACCAGTGCTGTTTCCACCTGCCTTCCCTGCGCCAGGCCGAGGGCAGGGGTGGGGTCACAAAGAAGCAGACCGGGAAAAGAGCAAATCAAACCATGGGAAGCCTCTGTTCTGGGCCTGGAAGGAGCCTGGCGCAGAGAGATTAGCCCCCCCCCCCCCCCCCCAGCCTCCTAGACAGGCAGACACGCTCGTTTAGATAGAGGTGAGAGGATGGAGGCCCAGGACTCCCATGTGCCTAAGAGTACGGCTCATCCCTATGCGTGGGGAGCAGAATGAGCACCCTGCTTGGAACCAGAACCCCGCACAGTCCTGACTTCTTTGCTCACCTTTATCTTACAAGACCTTGGGCTTAATTCTCTGAACTTCCGCGTCCGGACGTGTCAAAAGGAGACGCTTCTCCCTAAATGCCTGACGGGGTTGATCTGAGGCTGAGATGACATGTGATACACGGTGTTGCTTTTTAAAGCAGTCAGCCGTGGTGCAAACATTGTAAGGTTTTAGATTTAATGGGGCCTTCTGTTCCCTGCGGAAGAGGTGAGAGGAAGCCCCGGTGTAGAGGGCGAGGATGAAAGGCAGTTATTGGAGGACCCCAGGCATCCGCCTTCCCCGTTTCCACTGCCAGTGCAGGAGGTTATGGACCCCCGTCTCACTCTCCCACCGCCCCTCTCCTTCTCCTTCAGGTATAAAGAAATATGAGGCCCCGATGGAAAAGAAGCACAGAAGGCCCCAGCTGGGTCCCCGAGTGCTCCCCGGGCCAGACAGGCCAACCACCACAGACTGCTGAGGCCAAGCCTGCAGATCCGACGCCAGCCAGCCCAGCGCTGCGCTCAGGGACGCTTGGGGGCTGGGGGAGCCTTTGAGGGAAGAGGACGCCAGGCAGAGGGACAGGCTGGAGCTGAGGGACAGTGGTGCCTGCATCTGGCTGACGGAAACATCTGCCCAGACCCCTGCTTGTTCTCGTTCTGGCACAGAAGGCAGAGGCTGCAGGGCCAAGACCCCCAAAAGGCCCCGCTGTCCTTTCTGTGTGAAGTCTGAGCCTCTGTGATCAGCTGGCACCTATGATAGGGTCAGAGCCCCGATTGCAGGGCTACCCAGGCTCTCCTCGTCCCTTTGTCCACCAGCTGTTCTGTCTGCGTTTGATCCTGCTTCTAACTCCTGACCGCCTGGGTTAAAGCGCAGGGCTGTCTGTACCCTCGGGGCCAGGGCAAGGTGGGAGCTGGAGCCCTTGCTCTGGGCTGGTGCCTGTGCCACCCCAAAGAGCGAGGGCCTCCCCTCTCCGCCCCACCCCAGCCCTCCACGTCTGCAGTAAAGACAACACGTGAGGCAGTGCTGTGGGGTGGGGGTGGGGGGGCACGACAGAAAATACCAGTGTGTATTTTGATAAAAACGCCAGTGTTTTGATAAAGAAGTGTCGGTGGTCAATGAGCGCTCCGTGGGCGCCAGCGCTGCTCTCGGCACGGAGAAGCCTCACCCAGAAGGAGGACGACGCCCTGAGCACGGGCACCGGGCTGACGAGTTCGGCTGGTTGGGGAGCTGTCACACGCGGGGCCCCCCTGTCCCCTGGGCCCTTGCGCACCCGTTCCGTCTCCCTCGCCGCTCCTGGAGTGTCGGTCTGAGCTCTGTAGCCGCCTCTCCGCACCCACGCAGCTTTCTTTGGGGGCTGGGCTCCTGCCAGTCCTAGCCAAGGTCCCCGTGGGGTGCTGGGGCTGGTCGCACAGGCCTTTCTGGAGGAGTTACTCTGGACAGTGCAGGTGACTCGGGGGGCGAGCTGAAAGCCCCACAGAAGGTAGAAGAGCCATCGAGTGAACTGGGCCTTTGTGCGGGCCCCGTGTGGCTGGACACACGTCCCTCGGTGCTGGAACAGGTAGCACACGCGCCAGTGGTGACTGAGACGGACGTCTTCGGGTCCCTAACACCGGCGTTGGGAGCGGGAGCTAGTCAGGGGCCCGTGGTCCGCAAAGGCCTTCGGGTGGCGGCGCTCCCTGCTCGGCGTCGGGGAACGCTGCCTGTCAAGGTTTTCCCGGCGTCGTCCCGCAGGGAGCCGCTAGATGGCGCCCTAGCCCCGTGGTAGAGTCCCGTGTGGCCCTGGCTCCCTCCTGCCCCTCGCGGGGACGGACAGAGGTTCCTCCACTGGGCCAGCCGTCCGCTTTCTTCCTGCCGCCGGCAGGTCAGGGTCAGAGGGCAGACACTGTACTGGGCATTTTCGAGGTCTTCGCTTTCCCCGCTCCCCCCACTTCCTAGCTTCAGGCCCGTGTCCTCATCTAGAAAATGGGCGCAAAACGCTGCCCGCCTTCGAAGAGCCCGGCTAGTGGGGGACGCGCCAGCAATGAGAGCGCGTCCATAAACCACGCGGGAGGGGACGCGAGGGGCAGGGGCTTGGCCCCGAAGGGGGCTGGGGGAGGGGTCAGCGGGAAAGGCGCGCAAAGGGAGAGCGAGGAAGGCTTGGGCTGCGGGGCTGCGCTGCTGGCGAGGCAGGGAGTTAAAATGAGTCAGGCCCAGGGCCTGGGAAATGGCACGCCGGCGCGCGCCCGCAGGTAAGTGTGGCACCAGGGACAAACAGACGTGGGCGCAGAGCCTGGCCTCGGCCAGGGGGATGTGGCTGTGGGCGGGCGTGTGGGGAGAGGCCTGAGGTCCGACCTGCCGCGACCTCCCCGCCCCGGCTCGCAGCCCCGGCCCCGCGCTGGGCGGGCCTGGTCCCCCGGCGGCACCTGCCTCCTCTCTGGGCCTCAGCATTCACTGGGGGCTCGTGCGGGAGCATTCCATTAATTAGTTATTCATTTAATTTAACTTCACATTTGGTCTCAATTAAGCTGAAAGTGTTCTTCCTTATAGATGTTACAATAGCACTTGTAATTAAAAAGCAATAACTCTTTGCATTTCTCCTTTAGCGATCCGTTGGGAGGCTGCGTGAGAGCGGAAGCGGGGGCGGAAAACAGCCACCGGGAGGGAGGGAAAGCGGCTCTCCGCGGGTCTGAGCGCTCGGAGGCCGCCGCCGCACTGCGGGCGGGGGACGGAAATTTTTAACGCGTCCTGAGTGTCAGGGTGGGAACCCTGAGGACCGGGGGCGACGCTGGAGAGGAAGGGGCGGCCTGGGTATAGGAAGGAGCGGGCGAGGGAGCCGACGGAAGACGGAGGGTGGAAGGAGGCAATCCTTAGGGAAGGGAGGTGGGGCTGAAGGCTGCCCCTCCCCCAAGCGGTCACTTCCCCGTTCCCGGAGCCAGTGAATACGTCATCTTACACAGCAGATGTGACTGAGGACCTGAGGACTTTGGGATGGCCGGGGGAGGCGGGGGCGGGGCATCCTGGATTATCAGGGTGAGCTCAAGGTAATCACACAGTGCCTTAGAAATCAAACAGGGAGGCAAAAGGGTCAGGTGTCAGATAAGAAGATGCTGGCTTTGAAGACACAGGAAGTGCACGCTGGACAAGGGGTGTGGGCGCCTCCGGGAGCTAGGAAAGACACCAGGACGCACCACAAGAACCCCCAGAACCTTTGCTTGAGCCTCGTGGAACCCATTTCCTATTTCTGACCTGCAGAGCTGTAAGATAATGCGCGTGTGTTGTTCTAAACCACTGAGATTGCTGTAATCTGTCACAGCAGCTGGAGGAAACTAGGGCCTGCTGTCAGCGTAAAGCTGGGCAACAGTTTGAAGACAGGAAACCAAAGACGTCCCCAGAGACTAAAAATCAGTGAAGAAGATGTCCAGGGGGCATTGAGGCAGCTCATACCTGCTACACTTGTCCCAACTCAAGAGCCCTCTGAAGGCGAGAACCCTGCTAAGTGCACATCCGTTACCGTTACTGTTACCACACAGGACAAGGGAAACTGGGAAAACGAACTTCATCATTCCATCCACGTGTTTGGGCACTGGTTTGGGTCCTGCTGCCATTTGTCAGGTCCCAGGAAACTGAGACAAGGTTGCATGTTGGGGTGGGGATCAGAGTAGGGGACTTGGAAACTTTTTATTCCCTTTTAACAGCAGCTGCCATGACCTGTTAGAGACACAGAGCAAGAAACACACACATTCGTGGCTTGTGACTTTGAGTCTTCCATTGGCACCTCTGAAAACCAGCAAGTATCAAACTGTGCGGGTAGACAGTGCTTGAGAGAGATCAGTGTCAGTCCTCTTTAAAAACTCATTCTAGGGGCTACCCGGTTGTTCAGTGTCACTAAGCAAGAAGCGGGCCAAAGCCCAACAGAGCAAAGACCCACCAAAACCACAGATGACCCATGAACTTGTCTCCGAGGCACGTGACTGCTTTGCCCAAGTTCCTGGCCGATCACTGAAGTTCTGGGTTTTCCACTAGGCTCAGTGGCCTCTCCTCAGTATTTCTATCAACTGGATTTGCAACACCTGACCCTGGCCCTCCTTTTTCTTCTGGGTTTTCATCTGATGGGGCGACACTGCGTATAGTCATTAAGAGCTTCACTGGGGCCACACTGCCTGACTCCAGATTCTGACTCCAGTCTACCCCTTTGCTGAGTGACCTCAAGCAAATCACCCACCACTCTGCTCCTGCCCCCGCCTGTGAAGTGGGGACATTAAGAGCAACCGCTTCAGAGGGCTGCTGTGAGGGTCACAACTACTTAAAAAGCGCTTAGAAAAATCTGCAGCACGTGTTTGTTCAATATAATAAAAACTGTGATTTCAGGATGTGAAAAATGGAATATTCCCAAATATTGAGATGGAAATACAGACCAAAGATTGAACTCCATGAACTATGAAACCTCCTCCAATGCTGAGTTTTATGTCCCTCCGAGGATAATCAGCATTTTCGAGATATAATAATTCATTCCCCTGTGGCTCTGGTTCCCACATCTGGAAACTTGCTCCTCCAAATACTTGAAGGTTTAAGCCAAGAAGTTATTAAATGTTTAGGAATTCTGTAACAAAACTTTCACCATTTTTTTTGGATATGGGTTAGGAAAGTGGTGGGTACAAATAGCTAAGAAATACTATTAACCAATGTAAAAATAAGGCATTGTCTGAAATCCCAAAATGATGTTTAAACTGTCTTGAGAAATGAGGTATCAAGAATACTGGTGTCAAGTTTGAGCCCCTCTACTAACTAGCTGTGAAACCTTAACAAATTCAAAACCCCGGTATCTCACTGCCTGTGTCTCATCTGTCGAACAACCAGGGAAGGTTCCTTTATCCAGGGAGTTAAAATCAGCGGAAGCTGCAGGGAGTGCGTGGCAGGCAATGGAAATGTCTGCCACAGAGGCGAAGAGTAACAGAACACTGGTCCAAAAACTGTGATGAATTGTTTATTAACTGTCCGATATCGTGCATCAATAAAGTTAGCTTCACTTTCTTTTTTTTTTTTTTTATGAGAAATTTAAGGAGCTTGTCAAAAAATTACCCAGTGTGCTTTCCCTGGATTGAGGCTTGTAAAACGCAGCACAGCGCCGCCTAGTGGATAGGACAAATGTGGGCGCCGCGCGGGGGAGAGGGATGTCCTGCTGATTTAGCTTTTGCCAGCATGCAGTTTTAGAAGGCTCTGAAATACAGCCCGTTTACTTACACGGAGGCCTTGCTTTATTCTCCCTCTCCACCCCTAAAGAGTAGGCGTTACCACAGTCTCTTTGCCATAGGATCCGTCTGGGTAGGGAACAGCATAGCACCGCCTGATCAAACAATGGTGAATGGGGGCACTAAGATGATTTGTTTCTACTGAAGGGCCGGCCTCCGGGAAGGCCATGTGCACAAGAGGAGCCCTATTGGACGTTGGCTAGGGGGTGCCCCTGCAGAACTCTCGGGGAAAGCCATTTTGTGCCCCAGCAGCCTTTTGCTTCCTCCCCCAGCCCCGCGGGGTTTGGGGCGGTTGAATGTGGTGGCTTTGAGTGTGAAGGCAGAAGGTAACCTATCCCCCTTTCCACCGCGGCTGGTAGTCACAGACAGGCTCTGTATAGAAGGCGGCTGAGCTAAAAATACCCTTGGTTCCAAGTATGATTTTTGCCCTCACACACGAGCCTGCCGCTTACATCTGTGGAAACATCAACAGAAGTCGGACGGCAGTGGTGTTGGGGAAGGAGTTTCGTTTTCAACCTTAACACAGTTTTCTCCACCGAAGCAGCCGCCCCCCGCCCCCAACTTGGTTGCCATTGTCCATTAATCTAACCCTTGGACATCTTTGTTGGGGAATAAAAAAGATGAACTCATGGTCAGAAACCTGTAAGAGTTTTCCCAGATTTGCTTCTTCAGCAAGTCTGTCAGGAGAAGGTGACGAGTGGCAGCCTGTGCTTTGTTAGGAGTCACTGGGCCGGCTCCACAGTGGCAAGGACAGCCAGGACCTGGGGGCCTCAGTGCCCGGAGCCCAGGCGAGAAGCGACAGCATGCCTCACTCCTCGCCCCACCGCCCTCCGCATTTCAGCATCCTCCTTTCTTCCTCAGATCTGCTGCAGTGGGGGGGAGCTCTTTCTCTTCTTAGCTAAGGGCTCCAGGCAAGATTGGAAAACCATTTCCTTTGAAGCCTTCTGTGACAGAGCCTTTCCTGCGAAGTTTTTCCAGACTGAGTGAGACGGGGTTCAAGGGTAGGCGGGGATCATCGCAGCCGGCCCTCCCCGGCCCAGGACTCCCCAGTCACCAGTTTGCTCCACTTTCAGCTCAGAGCTTAACCCCGCTGTGTCTGCAATGACAACAGGGCCCGGGAGAGACGGCAGAGGAGAAGGGGCCCCAGTTCCCTCGCACTCTCCTTTGGTGGATGCCTTCCCTGCAGGAGAAGACAGGCCCTGCCGGCTGCCCAGCTGGTGTGCCCGCTGGCTGTGCTGGGAAGCTCGGGCAGGTCAGCAAGTCTCTTTAAAACGGTATTTTTTCTCCTTTAAAACGGGAATGGTAAGAGATTGTTGTAAACACTGAGTACATTCAGTTTCAAGGGGACTAGTGGGCTGCTGACAGAACAGCATGTACTTACTCAGTCAGAGCTCTCTTTCCAGCTTGTTTTCTGGCTCTTAATCTGAAGCCAGGAGATCCTTCTTCAGACAGCTCCGGAGAGGCAGGATGAGGCTGCCAAGGGGAGCTGGCCCCTCTGCGTGGCGACACATGTCACCTGGCCTAGGATCTCCGACTGGCACAAAGTTATATCTAGTCCTGGTGTTACAGAACAAACAAGGGGGGGGGGCCTGAGATGATATACTATTATTGAAAGAAGCCCCCAGGTCCGTTATGTCCGCCGCCAGAGGAAAGACGTCTCTCAATGCCAGACATTTGTGAAAAGGAAAGGAATGTTTATTTAATGCTATACTAACTTAAAGTAGTGACCTAATGTCTTTATTAAAAATTCTAAAGTCCCTTAAAACACCCACAAACAGACACAGTCCTTCTTTCCTTCCCCCTTTGCCCAGTCCAGAGTACCGTATCTCAGGAAAGGAAATAGAAGTCCATGGCTCAGGCAGTCCTCTGGTTCTTCCCAGTTAGTACTCCCTCTTGACTGGGAGACCTCCCTCAGTTCCCGGCACCCTCAGCTGAATCGCTGGGATCTCTGCTAAAGCCAGGTGGTGGTTCCCCCTTCTAAAGCTGTGGGGGTCCCCACTCTGGCAAAGGCACGTGGTCCTCTCTCCCAGGGCCACGGGGGTCCCCACTCAGCCAAAACTGCATGCTTCTCCCCCGCTACAAAGCTGTGGGAAGGGGGAGTCCCCACTCCGCCAAAGCCACGTGGTTCTCCCCTCCGTGGCTGCCGTGTCTGGGTTTAAATCCCCTGCGCCAATCTTCCTCTGCAGCCCCATTTCTGACTCCTCCTACACTTGGGCACACTTGCCCTCAATCTGCTGTCTTCTCCAGCTTTTCTGGTCGCCATCGTGGGTCTGGGCAGGTGTCACCCCATGTCATGGAGCCAATCTTCTCCGAGCTCCCACGCAGGTGCTGTAACTTGGGGGACCTTGCCCCCCAGTCCCATCTTGGGGGGAGGTCCCTTTCCATCCCCCTGGCCTAGAGCATGGCCATAGCTATTCAGCATATCTAAGTGACCAGCCAAAGGCTATAGGTATGCTAAATGACCATGCCATGGATTAGCTGCAAAGCTGCCCTGCATGTTCTTGCTCTGTGTGCTCCTTCCCCCAACTCACACCTGTGGGGGAAGGGGTGAAGACATCTTAAAATCTGCTGGACACCTTGAGTTCGGGACCCCATTTCAAATGCTCATTTGGGGTCCTCCCCCTTGGCTGCACCCTGTAACACTGGGAACACACATTCCTCATCAGCTTTGGAGAAAGGGCTACTTTCGAGATGAAAGAGATGACCATAACCCCAAATGGACTCCTATGGTAATTAAATAAGACACAGCGAGGCCACCAAATCCTGGAAGGAAAAGACTCCAGAGATATATAGCAGCAAGACAAACAATCAGCTCTTCCTCACTCTTTCACGAACCCTGAAATACATGAATATTAGACTCAGAAAGCTGTGGCCATGAGTCTGATGTGTGAGCCGGGCCTCTGGCGGCGTGTCCTGTGTTGTTAGAGCTGGGGGTGTGTGTCCTGTGTTGTTAGAGCTGGGGGGGCACCCTCAGAAAGGCCTGCACCCTGATACACACAGTGAGTGGTCAGCAACCAGCACCTGAGTAAGTCTTCCACCTCATCACATTAAAACGACCTTTCCTTTCCAAATGACCCCACCCTTATAACTAAGAATTTTATGAATTATCAAAAGGACCAAATTCTTTCATTTATTGGACAGCAAAAGCCAGGTGCGCCTCTTCCCCAAATTCACACTTACTGGCATCTTGACTGAAAACCTCCTCTAAACAGCCCACTCACTGTTGCTAGCTCCCGCACGAAACAGGTGGAGACCACGAGGTATAGGTGCCGAGAAGAGCACAGTGTCCCTCTTAAGCTGGCCAGAATCTGCCTCCAAAGAGACAATTTTGTGACCACGTGTCTGGAAGACAGGACACCAGGAGTCTGTCTCAGCCATGAACGGGTGTCCCCTTGATCTTCAGCCACGAAGGCCGTGAAGACGAGGCCCCGGACAGTGCCACGCTGCTCAGCGACAACATCGAGTGAGGGCTTCCGTGAACGGCTCTCAGTAGGACCTCAGCGGTTTGGCGTAGATTGGCTCCAGGATGTGATTAGTTAGAACCAAGAAGAGGCCTCCAAGGAAGACAGCAGTGAGGAAGGCCAGCAGGACGTAGCGACCGATGAAGAAGGCATCCACGATCTGGAGAAGGAAACATGGACGAGGACATCACTATCGCTCCGGCACCCTGCCGCGCTCGCCTGCAGTCTGAGAGGAACGGGCCCAGGGTCTGCTCGTAGCTGTACCTCCCGGGAATGGCCGCCCTGGTCTCCTCTGTAAGTGGTTGGGCAGAACCTGTGCTTAACTGTCGGCACCAGAAGTGCAAGGTACAGAAAGAATGAAGTACAGGAAACAAAGGGCTGAGTTAGGAGATTCATAAACATGTGGAACGCCCTGGGTGAGTTCCTTTGTGTTCTGGAATTGTGTGTTATGTCATCTGAAAGCATTCCCGAGAAACTGGCTTGATCTTGGAAAAGCTCCTTTCTGTTGTTAGCTTTTTATCGTGGAGAATTTTAAACACACCTAAAAATACAATACTGTAATAAACCCCGTGTACTCGAAATCCTAAGCCAAAAATCGTCAACCCATTGCCAATTCTGGAGGGTTCATTTTCAAAATGAAAAGGCAGCTTTTCAGAAATCATGAGAAGAGTTCTGAACCCTAACATTCGTCACCCAGCATTCCGAGGGTTAGGGGAAATGGCCATTTGCCTGAGATACTGAAACGCTACGGGAAAAGCAACCCCTTCTCGGGTGGGTCCCTGGTGACTGGGTTCTCCCACAGAGGCGGCGGGCTGCCCCTTCATTCTGAGGGCTTCCTCCGCTGTGCACAGGCTTTTTGGTTGGATGTGGTCCCAGTTGTTTACTTTTTCCTTTGTTTCCCCGGCCCTAGGAGACGTATTGGCAAAAATAAGAGATGTCTGAGATTTTACCGTCCGTGTTTTCTTCTAGGGTTTTTACAGTTTTGTGAATTTCATTTAAGTCTTTTATCCATTTTGAATTTATTCTTGTGGATGGTGTAAGTTGATGGTCTAGTTTCATTCTTTTGCATGTACCTGTCCAGTTTTCCCAGCACCATTTATTGAAGAGACTGTCTTTACCCTGTTGTATGTTCTTGCCTCTGGGTCAAGTATTAATGGACCATAAAAGCACGGCTTTACTTCTGGGCTTTCACTGATCTATATGCCTGTTCCAATGCCAGTGCCAGGCTGTTCTGATTACAGTGGCCTTATAGTATAGTTTGATATCAAGCAGGGTGATACCGCCTACTTTGTTCTTCTTTCTCAAGATTCCTGAGGCTATTCAGGGTCTTCTGTGGCTCTGTATAGCTTTTTGGAATATTTGTTCTATATCTGTGAAATACTGGTATTTTAATAGGAATTCAATCGAATCCATAGATTTCTTTGTACAACTCAACACCAAGAAGACAAACAACCCTACTAAAAAATGGGCAAAGGACCTGAATAAACACTTCTCCAAGGAGGAAATTCAGATGGCCAATAGACATATAAAAATATCCTCAGTGTCACTAATCACCAGAGAAAAGCAAATGAAAACCACAATGAAATGTCACCTCACACCTGTCAGGATGGCATTGTCGGTAAATCAACAAACAGCAAGTGCTGGCGAGGGCGTGGTGGAGAGGGGGCGCCCCGTGCACTGCCGGTGGGAATGCAGCCTGGTGCAGCCTCTGTGGAGAGTGTCCTCAGGAAGTTAAAAATGGAACTACCTTTGACCCAGTGACCCTACTTCTGGGAGCATATCTGAAGAAACCCGAAACACTAATTTGAAAGAATATGTGCACCCCTGTGTTCACCGCAGTGTTATTTACAACAGCCAGGATCTGCCTATTATGCCCATCAGTAGATGAGTGGATAAAAAAGCTGTGGTCCATTGACAGAAGGAATAATACTCAACCATAAAAAAGAAGGCAATCTTACCAGAAGACCCTGAATGGATGGATGGACCTGGAGAATATTATGCAAAGTGAAATAAGCCAGTCAGGGAAAGACAAACACCATATGATTTCACTTGTATGTGGAACTCGATAAACAAAATAATTTAAGAAACAAGACAGAAACAGAAGCATAGATACACAGAACAGACCGATAGACTGGGAGCTGTCAGTTTGAGGGGTGAAGAAAGGTGATGGGATTAAATGTGTGTTTGTGTGTGTGTGTAAATACATGACACACGGACACAGACCACAGTGTGGCAATCACCAGGGAAGGGGGTGGTGGCGGTGGAGAGGGGCAAAGGGGGGAGAAGAGGGTCGGACAGCGACCTGTGGGAGGTGAGTGCGCAGTGCCGCATGCAGCGATGTTTTAGTGAGTTGTGCACTTGACACCTGTATGGTTTTATTAACCAATGTCACCCTGATAAATTCAATAAAAGTAAATTAAAAATAAAACAGTAAGGGGCCCAAATCACACAGTTGGCTGCCTGTGGACCCATCACACGTGAGGCCCCAGAGCTGTTAGTCTCCGCTGACCAAGACCTGGGGTCAGTGCTGGGTCGCCCTCCCGTCTGCTGCCTGCCGCAGAGCTCGGCTTGCTCCAGGTCCACGGGGTGGCGCTCAGGTTTGGGCAGGACATTTACTCTGCGGACCCAGTGGGGCAGCTACACAAACCAGTGGGCTGGGGTACTTCACGGCTTTGAGAAGCTTTGGAAACCCAGTCCCCAGGAGAGAATCCAACACTTGAAAGGTGGCTGTGGCAGACGGGAGAATGGTACGAGAAGGCCCACATTTTAATCCTCCGAAACTGTGAATGTAGATTGCATGGTGAAGCAGAATTAAGGTTGTAAATGGAACTAAGCTTGCTAATTAGCGGAACTTAGCAGAACCCAGGCAGCCTGTGGAATCTTCAAAGCAGAGAGGGAAGCAGAGTCCGAAGGTGGGGCAAGGGGACCCCCAGCCAAGGGGGGTCCCTGGAAGCTGGAAAGGGCAAGAAAACAGATTTTCCCCTAGATCCTCCGGAAAGGGATTCAGCCCTTCCAAGCCCTCGGGTTTAGCCCAGGGAGACTGATTTTGGACTTCTAGTTCAGTTTTAAGATAATGCGCGTTCATGCAATTTGTTACAGTAGCAGTCGGAAGGTGGTAACGCAGGGGCAACACAGCAAGGACCTGTCAAGTCCAAATGCTGCTATGATCGCTGGGACCCAAAGACACCAAGAAGAAAGGGCTGCTCCAGAGACACCCCCACAGCCAACTTAGAACAAAGGTCAGTTTGATCAAACAGCTTTAACATAACTTTGACCTTGGCTCCGGTACTGAACAAGTCTCCTGCGGGCTACATGTTTGCTCGTTCGACACGTTTCACTTTTTAATTAGCCAATTAGCAGGCCTTGGGTGCAGAAGGCCCAGGCCATGTATTATTGATAGGTATTGAGCCTGGCAGCTGCAGGGGCCAGTTCTCAAAACCTGAAAACGAGACTCCAGTCCTGCCAGCCACACTGATAACTGCCTTTTGCTCCAACCCCATCATTCCCCTCTCCTGGGTCTGAAACTCCCGGGACAGAGGACGGAGGGATGGACTTTAGAGCAGCGGGTCCTCTGTGCCTTCCGCCAGCACCACATCTGCAGCGATCCAGAAACACGGCAGCCTTCTTGGCTGTGCCCCCATTGAGACGGGGATGCTGGGGTGGGGGCCTGCCCCTCGCTCACCCACGGCACCCACACCGACAGTGGCTGGCGAATGCTGGCCAGAGGAACGCATGTGTGGAATGATTCCTTCCAAGGTGCACTATTATTTCCCCCGGAATTTTCTGAACAATTTTCTCCCTTTTGCCATGGTGAGTCCTAGACAGAGTTGCAAATAGGTGCCAATTTTAGATCAGAAGTTATGATTTTGTGCGCTATTGTCTGGTATCAAAGCTGTCACTTACGAACTCTCTGTGCTGGCCCCTAACAGTCCGTTGAGTCCCCAAAACAATGAAAGCTTTGAAGACACAGCCCAGCCTCAGTCCTTGCTCTCTTCCTAAATATGTCTGACTGGGGCGAGTAGCTCTTACCCCCTAGAGCTTCCGTGTTCTTATCTATAAAGGGGGGACAGCACTGGTCCCTACTCCATACTGCTTAGGGTCATCAGAGGCTTAACTGAGACAATGCAAACCTTGTGCCTACCACAGGACCTTGCACGCAATAATCCCTGAAAAAATGTCAGCTATTCTCATCATTCCAGCTGAAAAAGCTCAAGTGGAGGTTGGGAGGAAAGAAGCTGATGGAAGGAATAATGGCACAGAGGTCAACCCCATTATCAAGGTCACAGGGATCTGAGGCTAGCCGTGCAGGACAGAGCCACGCCAGTGAGGAAGGAGCCAGAACGAGCTTTGTTCAGACGGCTGAGGAGAGAGATGAACACAACTGGCCCAGAGAAGGGGCTCCGGCAGGCGCGGCCGGAGAGGAGGCCGCTGAGCGCTGCACGCGTCCTTACGCACAACTTATGCTTCCTAGAAGCCTTTTCCGTTCCTCACCGCTCTTCTCTATGAGAAATGCCTTCTCACATCAGAAATGGAAAATGTGCGCCCGTGGAGACAGAAAAGCGTGCGGCTCAGCACCCAGAGGGCACTGCGGCTTAGGGGCGGACCCAGTGCCCAGGCCCAGGCCCCGGAACGGGAGCACCTCAGTGTCCACCAGGCCTGCTCCTCCGCGGAGCTCGCTCCCCTCTCTCAGCCGCAGGACGAGGCGGGTTTTAGACACATCGCTCCTTCACCCTGATGGGCGTCCGAAAACGACCTAAATCCCCCCAACACCACCCTCCCCCCGCCCCCACCAGCTTTCATTGTCCTGGCTTTAGCTTCATAAATCTTCTCACACAGTTTGGCCACCCTGACATCAGGGACCATGGCGGGGCCGGAGTGAGGTCTAGGTCAAGGGAAAGAAGGGTTACACCTCGGGGGGCAAAATAAAACCAATCGGTGGTACCTTCACTTCGACCTCCGGGGCTGGGGTCTCCCCGGCTCGGGGGAGGAGCAGCAGCACAGCCGTGACGATCAGCGCCCCGAGGAAGACAAACAGGACGGAGAACCTGGGCCAGAGAGAGGGTGTCAGCGCGCTGTTTCCCGTCCCCTCCCTGCCCATTGGCGATGCCCAGGGCCCTGCTGTCTGCACTGGCCCCAGAAATGTAGACATGCTTCCCCCTTTGTCCCAAAGCCCTTCTTCCTAGGCAGGTGCCAGCGGGTGTATTCCCGTTTATTCCCAGTCACTCCAAAAACTCCTCTTAAGAGTGGAAATTGGTAGTTAGTCTTTTTGCCTCTGTACAGCCATAATCATGAGAACTCCCCCCCCCCCCCACTTCTGTGATTGTTTTTAGACCAGAACACCTCAGTAAATTCTGTAACTCGCGGCTCTATCCTGACACTGTCTGACCGGAGAGTGCGACACTACAGTGCTGTTCGAGTGGCTTGTGGCCTGTCTTCTGCAGTTGGGCTTCATGGAGAGCCAGCCATCACCGGGCAGGTCTTCTGCTTCCCTGGGCCCAGGGCCAGAGCCTCAAGGACTGGACCGAGCACTGGCCGCAGTCTGAACAATTGTGAAACTCACACACGTACAAAGCTAAGAAATCCAACAGGCAGTGAAAGCAGGTTTTCTTTTCAGCTCGTGTGCCCCCATCTCCTCTACAGTGAGAACTGACAAATACCACTTCCCTTCTCCTCCCGCCTCTGCTTCAGAGCCTGGGACACAGTGTGCATGAGGAGAGGTTACAGTGTGCCAGCGATTACAAAGAGGCCCTCTGAGTTCTAAACGTGTACTGAGTGTCAGCGATTTCGCTGCTGCTTGTTCTGCGGTGGACTCCAGGGGAGAGGAAGCCTTACCTGGCCGCTCCGGGGGCTCTGGAGAGCAGCACGCACAGCAGCAGCACCAGCACCCACAGCAGAGCCAAGGTGAACACGCCGGCCCCCACTCCCAGCACCGTGCCGGTCATCTGTGGAGGGAGGAGGCGTGAGCCCTGCATGCCGCTCAGCCCTGGGCCATGCAGCAGGACACTTGGCCCTGGGCACTACCTACCTTCTGCACCCTCTCGGGGTGTATAAGAAAGCAGTCAGCCAAATGCAGCAAGTGCAAACTCACTGTGAGGGATTTCTGATGATGGCTGTGCCAGATTTGGGGGCATGTCCAGCCTCAGAGACCTTAGCAGGATTTAGACATTTATTTTTTTAATATATTTTATTGATTATGCTATTAGAGTTGTCCCATTTTCCCCCCTTCACTCCCCTCTGTCCTGCACACCCCCTCCGACCCACATCCCCCCTTTTAGTTCATGTCCATGAGTCCTACATATGAGTTCTTTGGCTTCTACAAGTTTCCCATACTATTCTTGCCCTCCCCCTGTCTATTTTCTACCTACCATCTATGCTACTTACTCTCCGTACCTTTCCCCCCTCTCTTCCCCTCCCACTCCCCCTCTGATAACCCTCCATGTGATCTCCATTTCTGTGGTTCTGTTCCTATTCTAGTTGTTTGCTTGGTTTGCTTTTGTTTTAGGTGTAGTTGTTAATAACTGTGAGTTTGCTGTCATTTTACTGTTCATATTTTTTATCTTGTTTTCCTTAGATAAATCCCTTTAACATTTCATATAGTAAAGGGCTTGGTGATGATGAACTCTTTTAACTTGACCTTATCTGGGAAGCACTTTATCTGCCCTTCCATTCTAAATGAAAGCTTTGCTGGATAGAGCAATCTTGGATGCAGGTCCTTGCCTTTCATGACTTGGAATACTTCTTTCCGGCCCATTCTTGCCTGTAAGGTCTCTTTTGAGAAATCAGCTGACAGTCTGATGGGAACTCCTTTGTAGGTAACTGTCTCCTTTTCTCATGCTGCTTCTAGGATTCTCTCTTTCATTTTTACCTTGCCTAATGTAATTATGATGTGCCTTGGTGTGTTTCTTCTTGGGTCCAACTTCTTTGGGACTGTCTGAGCTTCCTGGACTTCCTGGAAGTCTATTTCCTTTGCCAAATTGGGGAAATTCTCCTTTATTATTTGTTCAAATAAGTTTTCCACTTGTTGCTCTTCCTCTTCTCCTTCTGGTACCCCTATAATTTGGATATTGGAACCTTTAAAGATGTCCTGGAGGTTCCTAAGCCTCTCCTCATTTTTTTGAGTTCTTGTTTCTTCATTCTTTTCTGGTTGGATGTTTCTTTCTTCCTTCTGGTCCACTCCATTGATTTGAGTCCCAGTTTCCTTCCCATCACTATTGGTTCCATATACATTTTCTTTTATTTCACTTAGTGTAGCCTTCATTTTTTCATCTGATTTGCAACCAAATTCAACCAATTCTGTGACCATCCTAATTACCTATGCTTCCGTCTTGGCTGGAAGCCCCTAAAATAATCAAGAATTAGACATTTAGAACCAAACCTTCCTTGCTGGTGAGGACGGAGAAGTTGTTCTCTGCTCTGGGTGGGTCATTCCAAATTTGCAATCTAGTTTGTTGTTCCTCAGCCCGCAGGAGGAAAGCTGAACTCTCCCTTGATACAAACCCCCATGGAGCGCTGTCAAAGGCACCAGGGCCCAAGGGAGCCACGGCCGATGTGGGAGCAGGAGCTTACCAGCTGGAGCTGGTAAGTCCCTGGTATGCCCTTTGACTCACCAGGCAATCACAGACAGAACTGCCCCACTTTGCCGATGAGTTTTTACTCACAAAAGGAAGCAAACACCTAAGTCCTTGAAGAAGTGGGGGGGGGGGCACCATTATTTCCGAGCAGTCCCTGTGTGCCGAGTGCCTTACAAATATCTCTCATTTAGTCTTGGCAATAAGCTTCTGAGGAAGGTATTACTAGATCACGTTACAGAATAGTAACTGGGGTGCAACAGGAGAGAGAGGCGTGAAGTCGGCCGGCTCACAACAGTGGAAAGCCACGGCTCTCTCACAGCCCGGGGACCAGAAGTCGGAAATCAAGTGCCATCCAGGCCTTGCTCCCACCAGAGGCTCTGAGGAGAATCCTTCCCGCCTCTTCCAGGTCCTCATGGCTCCTGGCACCCCTTGGCTTGTGGCCACATCCCTCCAATTTCTGCTGACTTCTCCTCTGCGTCTCTGTGTTTCACGAGGACACCTGCCAATGAATTAGGGGCTCCACCCAAATGACCCAATTTGATCTCACCTCAACGTCCTTCACCTTGATTACATCTGAAAAGACCCCTTTTCCAAATAAGGTCGCATTCCCAGGTTCTGGGGGTTAGAACGTGAACATATCTTTTGGGGAGCCACGATTCAACCCACCGTAGGGTAACACCACACTATCAGACCACCCCTGATTTTCCCTGACAGTATCAGAGGTAAATGGTAAGCAAAAGCTTCCTCCTCGGGGTGATGGTTTTCTTTACTCTGGTGGCTTACATACCACAAACGTCATTGTCTCTGAGAGGTCCAGTTATAAAGGCATTGGGAAGGAAGCCCTAAGCAAGAACCGCTGAAAAATAAAACCAAGTATGTATTCAATCCCCCTTTCTCAGTGCCCACCATGTGCAGCTCTGGGCTGCATGTTGGGCTCACAAGGTAAATGAGACGCCGTGTCTGACAGAAGCTCATGGCCTGTTGGAGGTCACGGTCATGTAAACAGCTGTGCACATCACCCTCTGAAATGCAGGAAAACACAGTGCGATGGGAACCCAGGTGGTGAGCAGGTGACCTGGCGTGGGCTCCTGTGGGACAGAACCAGTGCAGCCCGAGCAGAGCGTGACGGGAAGGATGGGTAGAGAGGGGGGCGGGGGGAGGGGGGGACTCCCGTTCCTTCTCAATGCAGCCTCCGTAAGGAGGTCTTCCCTGCCTGGCCTAAAGAAAGTGGCCCCCCAAAAGTTACTCCCCATCACTCCAGTTCCTTCAGAGCATACCTCACGGAGTGGAGTTCACACTTTGATTGATCTTTTACAGTTCATTTCCTGTCTCTCCAAATAGAACAGGAGACTCCACGAGGACAGACTGCATCTCTCTTACCACAGTACCCCAGTTCTTACCAGAGATTCTGTTCAGTAAAAATTTGTTGGGCCAATACATGAAGCAGTGCTGACAAGTCCTTCTCAGAAATCAAGTGAAGGGAAGGGGGAGTGGCAGGATCGGATCTGGTCTTAGAAAGACAACTGCGGCTTCCGGTCAGCCTGCTGTAGGAAAGAGGAGGGACAGCGCTCACAAGGAAAGTACCTCCCACCAAAACTAACGCAGAAAAATGCTTAATAAAGTAGAACAAAAAGAATGTAATACACAGGGGAGTTCAAAAGCAATAAAGAAAAACCTTTAAACGCTGTCAAAAGCAATGCCAACTCAAAGCCTGTGTGGCGAGCAGGAGCTGAGCCCAAAGGTCTTCGGGGCCACTGGAACCTGACACAGCCATACAGTGTCCCCTCCCGGCCGGGTGAGGTATCAGACCCGCGATCCGGAGAACAGCAACTGAGCACGAGGCATAAAGAGAGGCCATGAAAGGCCTCACCTGTGTTTGAAACAGGGACTAAGTTTGCCGCCGACTTGGGGGAAAGCTGGCCAAGTGCCTGAGGCCATGGATAAAAGAGGACACCCCAGGAGAATCTGAATTCCAATCCTACGTCACATGAGGTGTGGGGATCAAGTCACACCGCTGGTATGATGTGGAATCCCAAGGAGCAAATTCAGCATGAAAACCAGCCTAAGAGTGAGAAGCCCACGGGGTCCCAGCAGAGGCCCACCGAGACCCCTCTGCAGGGACACACCGCGGTCAGCATGACGGCTCCCCCACGGGTGAGTGTAAAACGGAGATGCTTTCCGACACGCAAAGGCTGAAATGGAGTTCACCTCTCGTAGACAGATACATTTCACTTGCAAGAAGGAAAATGCACCAAGAAAGGTGATACATAAGGAGGAATGGTGGAGAAAATAGGAAATGCTGACAGTAAAGTTTCTGTAATGCTAAGTAAGGACTAATTTTTTTTTAGTTTAAAACAAGATAGAACTAAAATGTTTGCCGACAGTTATATGGAAGATGAGAAAGGGTAGTTCTGAGTTAAATCATTATTACCTTTGGTTATTTTTTTCTCTCTGGAGGAGAGAATTAACTCTCTCTGGAGGAGGGAGTTAATGATTACCTGTTGGCTTTGTTAAGGAAAATATACATGTTCTAAAAACATATAGCTAAACACCAAAGATGGTACATTTAATGTTATGTGTTTATTGCCACAATTAAAAAAACAAGCAAAACAAAATAAAAAATAACCTGGGGAAGCAATATTAGTATCAGGCAAAAGAGAATGTAAAGTTTGGAAGAAATTAATAAAGAATAAAGTTTTGGGAAAAAATTAATAAAGAGTCACAAAAAGAATAATTTACCAACAAGATACAACACAAAATATATAAGGCCAAAAACTGAATTACTGCAATAAATGGACGAGCCCCCAAATTTAGTGGGAGATTTTAATATACCTCTCTCAGAAACTGACAGATCAAGCAGATAAAAAGTAAGAATAAACATTTCACAGAGAAGATTCACAAATGGGCAGTAAATATGTGAAAAGGTGCTCAACCTTATTAGTCACCAGGCAATCACAATGGAGTACCCCTACACACCCGCCAGAATGGCTAAAACGAAAATGACAGACCCCACCACATGTTGCCAAAAGTGTGGGTGAGCGTGAACTGTCACAGCCGCTTTGAAGGCTGCATCTGACAAAGCTGACGCTACCCGTGTCCACAGTCCCGGACCCGGCTCCTCTGTTCCTGGGTGCGTTCCCAGCAGAAGTGCACATGCAAGTTCACTAACACATGCACAGAGTCCAGTGCAGCCCTATCTGAAATAGCTAAAAATGGAAACCACCCAAATATTCATCAACCAAATGGATAGAGTGTGGTATACATACAATCTACTCATTCATACATGGAACAGCATAAAGCAATGAGAATGGCCAAACTACGACTATGCCCAGAAACAGGATGAGGTTCATAGATATTGACTGAAAAAGAGCTAGAGGCACAAGAGTTTGCACTGTGTAATTCCATGGACATCATGTTCAAAAACAAGTCAAACTAATTTTGAGGTTAGAAGTCAGGAGTATGGTTGGTTACCTTGTACAAAGTAGTGAGTCGGGAAACAGGAGAGGATCCTGGGGGGCCTACAATTTTGTTTCTTTCTTTTTTAAAAAAATATTTTATTTATTATTTTTAGAGAGGGAAGGGAGGGACTAAGAGAGCGAGAGAGAAACATCAATGTGCGGTTGCTGGGGGTCATGGCCTGCAACCCAGGCATGTACCCTGACTGGGAATCGAACTTGTGACACTTTGGTTCGCAGCCTGTGCTCAATCCACTGAGCTACGCCAGCCAGGGCTTACAATTTTGTTTCTTGATTTAGGTGTTGGTTACATGGCTTTGTTACTGCCATTAAATTGTATCTGATTTGTATATTTTCTGTGTGTGTGTTACATTTCACTAAAAATTTTATCATAAAAAGTTTCCTTTGAAGAAAGAGTCTGGAGAGGCCTATGAGCCCCATGTAGTATATGGACCTGGTTTGGGTCCCGACTCAAACCAACCGGCTGTGCAAAACCTTGGGTGAGGTAGCTGGGGGATCTGCACAGAACAGTATCTGGATATTGGATATTAGGGAATTGCTTGTTTATTTTTTTAAGTGAAAAATGTTTATTTTAACACAGAGAACAGAAAATAATGTCTAGAAACTTGATAGTTATCTGGGGAAGATGAGGTGAAGGGAAACTAGTGTCAAGACTGGTCATGAGTTAACTTGAAACTAACTGCTAAGTGTTTGCTATATGTCGTTTTCCACACTTTTGAATATATTTGAAACTTTCATAATAAAAGATGTGTATATGAATATGTATATATGTATAAATAGGAAAAAATCCAACAAAAGATGCGTAAGATTTTTATGGCAGAAATTATAAAATTTTATTCAAATATATTTTTTAAAGACCTTATTAGAAAAATATCACCGACCCAAACAGAGAAATAACCCATGTCCCTATGTGGAATGGTCCAACTTTAACTGGTCTTTATTTTCCTTAGTCTATCAATTCAATGCCATTCTAACCCAAAATCTCAAAATAATTTTTTTTGTGTGGAACTTGAAAACTGATCCTAAATTCATATGGAAAAGCAAAAGCCCAAGAATAGCAAAAACAATTTTAAGAACTAGGATGGAAACTTGCCTTTCTTGTTACCAACTGCCACAAGACACATTATAAAACCAAGGTAATTAAAACAGTGTGACAGTGGCATAAAGACACTGGGACCAGCAGGATGGAACAGAGCGCCCAGAAACTGGGCCATGCATTTATGAGAGCTCTGCACAGGACGGAGCCGGCTTTGTGCTTCAGTGGATTTCATAGACGGTGTGCGGACAAATGATTATCCGATCAGAAAATAATAAAATTAGATCTCTATATCATACACGGAAACCAATTTTAAATGGAAAGCAATTCATTATAAAACAGCATATGCCTAACGATACAAATGCTCGGGCTGACTACACTAGAATACATAATGAAGTATAGCAGTCAGATGCCTGCACCTAAACTTAGCACCACCAGGAACGCGGAAGCTACAGAATGTGAACTGGTGCAGGTGCACTGGGTGGCAACGCAAATACCACGAGCTGGGCTGCCTTCAGTTACGGGATTTTTCTAGGGTGATGAACAACTCTTGTTCAAGTTCCAAACCACAAATAAGAATAATTTCCCCTTGATTTACATTGGAGTTGCATTCCTGGAAATTTTAACTATATTCAACTGTGCCAAAAATGACATTATGTTTATACAAAAAAAATAAAGTTAGATTCTAGGTTCAGATTATAACTGAGTGTCCTGTGGGACACAGAAGTTTGTACAGGGTGCAGGACACCTCGTCACTGTGAGGGGCTGTCCCTGCACTGCAGAACACCTGCCGTCTCCAGCCCTGCTCTGCAGACCCCGGAGGATGCCCTCATAAATTCCACAATGACCAAGGGGCAGTACCAACCCCTTGGAGAACCACTGCTCTAGAAAAACTCCTGCACAAAGAGACATGGACAAGGAGGTCAGTTTATAATAGCAAAACACCTGGAAAAACCTAAATGTCCATCAAGAAGAGAATGGATGCAATATTACCTACTCACAATCATCACAAAATGAACAAACTCAGTCTATCTGTACTGACGATACAAACACACCTCAGAAATAACGTTGAGTGACAAAAGCAAGTTGCAAAATGAAGGCCATAATATAATAATACTTGTATTTTTAAAATTTACAAACACTTAATAGAAATATATATCGTTTATGACGTATATATACACAAACATAGGCATGAATAATGCATAGCAATTTCAGAAGAGTGTTTGCCTCCGGGTAGGAGAAAGGAAGGGGTATGCGGTCAGGAAGGAAATCAAAAGGGATCTGAACTAAATCTGTGACATTTGATTAAAAAAAAAAACAACCTTGAACAGCTGTGCCAAAATGTTAATGTTTGTTAATCTAGTTTATAGGGCATAGGCATTTTTTATACTTGTCAGTGTAATATTTACTATTTTTATAGTTTTCAGTTAATTTTTAAAAAGGTAACTGGTGGCAAGATACATATGAATTGAGATCACAGCAAAAGAAACCATCGATGCAACGAAAAGACAACCCATAGAATGGGAGAACGTATTTGCCAATGATATATCTGATAAGGACTTAGTATCTAAAATTTGTAAAGAACTCATGCAACTCAACATGAAAAAAATTCAACTAAAAAATGGACAAAGGACCTGAATAGACATTTCTCCAAAGAGGGCATACAGATGGCCAACAGACTTATGAAAAGATGCTCAATGTCACTAATTATCAGAGAGATGCAAATTAAAACCATAGTGAGCTATCACCTCACACCTGTCAGGATGGCTGTCATCAGTAAATCAACAAACAAGTGCTGGTGAGGATGTGAGAAAAGGGGACCCTTGTGTAGTGCACTGTTGGTGGGAATGCAGCTTGGTGCAGCCACTGTGGAAAACAGTATGGAGTTAACTAAAAAAATTAAACATGGAACTGCCTTATGACCCAGCAATTCCACTTCTGAATATATATTCGAAGAAACCCAAAATGCTAACTTGAAAGAATACATACACGCACCCCTGTGTTCACTGCAGTGTTATTTATTCCAAGCTCTGGAAGCAGCCCATCAATGGACAAGTGGATAAAAAAAGTGATGGTGCATATATGCAATGGAACATTACTTGGCCATCAAAAAGAGCAAAATCTTACCATTTGCAACAGCATAAATGGACCTAGAGGATATTATGCTAAGTGAGATAAGCGAGTCAGAGAAAGACAAATAACATATGGTTTCACTTATATGTGGAATCTAAAGAACCATATAAACAAACAAAACAGAAACTGACTCATAGATACAAAGATCAGAATGATGGTTGCCAGAGGGGACAGGGTTTGGGGGACTGGATGAAAAAAGGTGAAGGATTTAAGAAGTACAGACCGGCAATTACAAAACAGTCCCCGGGATGTGGGTGCAGCACAGGGGGTCTGGTCAGTAACACTGCAAGAGCTGGGGGTGGGGCCAGTGGGCACCGGAAATGTCGGGGGTGGGGGGGCAATTTGTAAAGTACAGGACTGTCTGACCTATGCTGTACACCTGAAAGTAATGCAAGAGAATATTGAATGTAAACTGTAATTGAATAAACTTTTTGAATTAAAAAAAAAGAGAAATGATACAGGTTTCCCGCTTGGTTGACGGAGCCGATGTTAGGGCCCTTAACAAGACAGCTAGTTTGGTCTAATTGCTGCTGTTTGGGATATTACACAAGTAACTTGTAATACTTGGACCAACTCTAGCACCTAGAATACAAGTCAAATGGTTGTTGAAGCTGGTCATTAGAAATACTGCCCTTCAGTCCTCCACAGAAACTTAAAACTTGGTGAGACATTAGATTCAGTATATGGTCTGGCTTTAAAGTAATGAGATGAATATCCCCAAGCTCTCATAAGAATGAACTTCAACACCTTAGAACTGAACTGTAAGAGTGAGAAGGAAGGGCTGGGTACAGTATAGAGTGCTACTGTGGGGAAGGAGCAAACGCCCAGTGATTTCATCTTGTGAATTCAGTGCGATTGTAATGTTAATAATACTCCTATTATTTCCCCGCCCTGGAATAGCTAAATTATTGAGGAAATTTTGATTAAAAAAATAAAAACAACAGTGTCGTTATGCAACGTCCAGGGCTTCTTTGAACCTTCCCTGAGAACTGATGGTTTAAACAACCTGGTTTCCAGAGTAAGTCCATTTACTGAATGTCTGTGGCATTTAAAACAGGTAGATTGGAGTTGGAACAAAATAATCTAAATCTCGACACCCTCTTCAGTAGCTGACAGGAAGAGCACATAAGGGGCCAATGTCTCCTCCCTGCACTCACGCTGTGAGAGGTCTTTCCTGGGAAGAGTTTACCCCAAACTTTTCTGTTGAGCATTCTTCAGGTAACAGTCGCTCCTGCGGCCCTTTCACCCAGCTCCGGGGAAAACTGGGAGTGGCCGCATCGCATCAAGGAGTGCCTTTCAGCTTTTGTCATGTCCCCCACACTTAAACTAATTACAATCCTGTGGCACACCCAAAAAATCTTAAAAAAAAATTTTTTTTGCTGATATGCCAGAAAAAGGTATAATTTTTATTCATTCATACTGGATGGCTATTGTTGTGTTGGCTGCTGTCATTTGTTTGTCATTCTAAGGAAAAAGAGGTCAGGGCCCCTGACTGAACAGTCCGGTAGTGCCTGTTTTAAAAATTCTTAAGGAAGGCCGGCTGCAAATCACTGCGTTAGGCTGACTGGCTCCTGCACACGTGTACCAGGCCTGCTGGATGGAAGACGCACTGCTCACCATCGCTCCCGCTAGAGAACACTAAAGGCCCTTGGTTACACGACGACTTACCACCGGTACAAACTCGGACTTTAAGGAGGGTGAGGCGACCTAGTGCTGCTGGGGTGGGGTAGGGGGTGGGGGAGAACAGATGTCTCACCCACTCCCTGACTTTCAAACGCCAGCCCACGAAGGCAGCAGAAAACAGTGGGTTAGGACGCTTAAGTGCCTTCTGGAGAATTCCTTTTCGTTTTCCGCTGTAGCTGTTCCAAACCTTAAAAAATAATTGGCGGCGCGGGGAAGGGGCTTCACACGTTATTTTCTACTTTAAACACTTCACTGTGGTTTGGATTTTAAAATAGTAGGATAATGCTTCTTCTACCTTTGTAACTAAGTAGAATGCAAGTCGTGGAGGGTGGGGAGGGAAACCAACGGTCAAGCCACCTAAATGCCCTCGGCGTGGCACCATCTCTTAATGAACTCACAGAAAAGGGGATCCGTGGATGCAAACCACGTCTCCCCGTCCCCTCTCCTGGGCAGTGTTGGTATGTGGCCGTCAGTGCCAGGCGATCCTTGTCGGTCACCGCATCGCCCAGGCCCGGGCACTCTGGGCTGCAGAGTGGACATGCCACTCTCTGGGACTCTGGCCTCTTCCAGGGCCTGTGCTGACTCCGTCCGGCCACAGGAGAACACTGCCCGGGTCTCACCTCCCTCTCTCCGCATCCCCACAGATCTCACTCCCTCTCCGGGTCCCAACTCTCTACCCCACCCCCACCTCCCGTGTCACTTTCACAAAGTTCACTCGCTATCCCCGGTATCTGGGATAGAGACTAAGGTTTGGGGTCGTAAGATATTGACTCAGTCGCCAACATTTCACTTTCTTAGATGGATGAAAAATAAAACATTCCCTCCTTCTCGGCTCGAAATTGTGTATTTACTGGTCCGCGGGTCTCGGGTCTGGAAGGGTACTCCTGGATGGTCTTAGGACCAGTGCCCCGCCTCCCGCCCCGCCTCTTCCAGCCTCCTCCGGCCGATCTCCCTCGGGCCGAGCTCCCTCGCGCCCAGAATCCGCCGTTCTCCCCTCCGCCGTCCTCTCCTCTGCAAGCGGCCCCACTCCTCACCTCCGTCCTTCCCGGGACCCCCTCCGGGGTGCCTACTCACACCTCGAGCTCCGGCTGGTTCCAGCCCACCAGGGCTTCGGTCTACTAGAACGAATCACAAGTGGGCTTTCATCCAGGCAGTTTTAGATCCGCTAATCAGCGTCGCTCTTTTAACCGCCAGTTTACCCCTATTTGCCTACGCCCACCGCGGCTCCAGGCAACGCTTTAGCCGCACCTCATTACAGCCTCTGATTGGTCAGAGCCCGCAGGTCGGCTTCGCGCACGCCCCGCCCGTTGTCAATCACACCATCCCCTAGGTAACCGCAGGTTCATTGGTCAGTCTAACCTGAGGGCGGGCTGTCGGACGGAAGACAGCTGATTTCCGGGTCTCCCTGTGGAGACAGCTGAGCCGTACCGGGATGCACGCGGTCTGGGCAACCCTTTCCCGTGAGGGGGATACGTACAGCAGTCTGGACATTAGTGCCCGTTCTGGGGTCTGATGGGCATCTCACACCCTGACCCACTGGCGCCGGTGGGCAAATCAGACTCGGTGTTAAAGGTGGAGGCCCGGTCATTCAGGGTCCTTAACAGTGTTCCGGGAGAGAACCGAGTACGAAGCACTAATTGCGATAACATCACGTTTTCAGTTATCCTTACCTCGCCTTATTTTATGTGGCCTTCTTCTTCTGTTATCCTCATGACGTAGACTGTGGCAAGGATCATTCTACTCACAGGACAGAACTGGGAAAAGGCCAGGGTCAATCAAGTGAACCTCCAGCCACACCTCCAGGCATCTGTAACTGGAGCTGACCCATGCTTTTAGCAAATTGCTCTTGCCTAACTGCAAACTAAAACTTGCCATGATTTTGTTCTGGTTCTGTAGCCTGTTAGACCAAAAGACTCCTAAACCAGGCTTACCAAAGGAAATAGGACAGAGGATGCATGCTTTATTGCTGGACCAGGAAAGGAAAACAAAAATCAAAACAGTACCGTATCTGAGAGCTGCAGTATTTGAACCTCTGACCTTAGACAACATTCTGAAACATCGTGAAGCAAACGATTCAGTCCTGGGGCACTGAATCTTTGATTTAGAGAATCCAGTGCTGAATCATAGCTTTATGGATGAAATGGAAGAAGATGGTTGAACTTCACTGAATGTACGTCTCAAATTTATTCTATTTTCAAGGTTTCATTTACAGTGATATGTATTAACCAACGAGTTCTTAAGTATTTAGCAACTTGATCTTACTTAGACCAGTGAGGAGTTGTGTGGTTAAGAAAGCCATTATTTTGATTAATTCATTTCATTGGAATTTAGTGTTAATTGTAGCTAGGCTCTGGCAGGGACTGTGAGGATACAAAAGAAATACAGTGTGACTACTGGCTTAATAGCCTGTGGTTTGCTAATGTCGATAGCATTTGAAACAGGAAATACTTTAAAGCAAGCTATAACAATGGGCCAAATTTATAGTTAATTGCCCCAAAAGACTATAATAATACAGTACTTCATATTTTCAGAGCATTGTGTAGTTTTCAGAGCATCTTCACTTGTATTATTTGGGAGAAATATTGTTTTGGCTGAAGCTAATGTGAGCCTTCATGGTGTAGCTAGAACTAGTGCTGAGCCCTGGCATATGGGCAGTAATGGAAAAGGTGGGGCAGAGGTAGAAGGGAATCCAAGGAGAGAAAATAGTTGGAGAGGCTGAGACACGAATAAGCACTGAGTATGTGGGGAATAATGGGGAAACTAGTCTCAGCCAGGGTGGAGACAGGTAATGGAAAATAACATTTTGCAGACCAGCTGGTTAAGACCAGTTTTTAGGCCTTAATGTTTTGGGGAAAAGTGTTCAATGTTTGAGTTTGGGAAGGTTCTATTTCTCACACTTCTAATGATCAAAGTGACTCTCAGTAAGTTATAAATTAAGAATCGGGTCTGCGTGAGGAGATATATTGGACTTCTTATATCCCCCAGGCTGGATATAACATTTTAGGTTTCCTTTCTCATAAGAAGGAACCCTGCCCCCAAACCCCACCTCTGTCTCACTCCTTAACTGGGAAGCAGTGTTAGTCTTCTGATTAAACAATGGTAGTCTACCCTTTTAGTGAAGTGGAAAGAAATACTGTCACTATAGCACTCATTTTTGCCATCTCTTAATCAAAGTTCACTTTAAAAAAGACTGATCACTTGACTATCCTGTCTTTCTCTTTTTAAAAATTGTCTTCTGTACACCGTTCTACACGGTGCCTCTCCACATTGCTCCATATATGTATGGAGCATATATATATATATATATATATATGGCACGTATATGTATATATATCTATATCTCTGTGTGTGTGCATATATATATATATATATATATATAATCACTCATAGTATACTTGTTCAGTGCACATCATTTTGTTTATTACAATTTTCTTTTCTCCTACACAAATAAAAAAGTCCAGGCAACAACAACAATACATACCAAGGTCTACTTTCCTCTTTCTCAACTGTGTGTTGTGCTGCCAGATAGAGAGGTAGGGTAGGGAGAAAAAAAGAGGTTATTAGGGGCATGGAGTAAAAGATATGAATCCAGAGAAGACAAAATTTTCTGGTTGATTTTATGGTTATCAAAACGTTTTCTGACAGAGAGCCCTGCATTTTTGGCTTACATTTTCTTATGTGTGATTATTTTAACATTTCTGTAGGTATGTTCTGAAAATGTACCTAAAACTTTAGTAATTGTTGGTATTTGGCTGGGACTCAAACACTCCCATTGTTCTATTCTGCTAAATTGGGAAACTGGGTTAACAAAAAATTTCCCCCCGTTGTATTGTCAGTAGTTACGGATCTTCCAAGGCCACCCAAATTACCGCCATGATTTTCTAGATTACAATGCAGTGGTGCCTCGGTACTTGTTGGCTTTGGAACTCATCAAACCTGGCACTCGTCATGTTTTGATGAGAAAGAAAGTGTTTCGGCCCCCAGCCCTTGCTTGCCACCGTCACACTTGCTAGAACTTGTATGAGTCACGAGGCCATCCCGACAGAGAAAATGCCTCACTAATCGTGACTTGCTCACCACTCATCGGAACGAACTAACGATGAACACTGGGGTGCCACTGCGTTTACCTCATGCCGGGGGGGGCGGCACACTATGGCTCGTGGACCCAGTCTGGCCTGCCGTCTATTTTATGTATGCCCTGTAGGCTAACGATGAGTTTTACATTTTTAAATGGTTGGGGGAAAAATCAAAAGAAAAACATGAAACCCAATGTCAGTGTCCATCTGTCAAGTTTTACTGAAGCGCAGGCATGCTGGTTCATTTATGTGTTGTCTGTGGGCCACTTTCACTTTACGGCAGCAGAGTGGAGGAGCTGACACAGAGACTGTATGGCACATAAGCCTGAAATACTTACTGTCGGGCCCTTAAGAGAAAGCTCTGAGCCTTACTGTCTCCGAGGTCACTCATGAATCAGATCCCATGGAGTGTTGCCACTGAAAAAGACTTTGGAAATCATGCGGTGTTCGTTTTTTAAAATCTCCCATTGAGAGAGACAAGTTACTTCTTGCCTAAAGTCACATAGTCAATGGTAGTGGACTCCTGGTTCTGTTGGCTCAAGGGTAGTGTCATATATGCCGTGTCTTACTCAGGGTGGGGTAGGAGCTTTGTAGTCCGAGGCAAGGAGGTTCAGCACTCTGCTAACTTTGGTCTCGTCTCCTCCAGACAAATGCAGTGCGCTGTCATCAGTTGATGGGTACTTGGAGTTTCACTGTTTCAGCCAATAGGAGTTGGCTGCTGTTTTCTATGTTTCTCATTTCTCAAAAGGTGAACGGCCATCATGAAAAACTTTCTCACTTTTATGCTCTTTTTCTCTTTTACAAAACCTCTGTCCTGCAGCAAAGGAGTGTAGAAGTGGCTGACTTTCTGTTCCAGTTTAAGGTTCTTAAGGGAGGTGGGGACGGTTAGAAAGGCACAGGATGCAGTTCTGACTCGAGTGCATGGATAGCCCACCTGTGCGGACAGGGGAGAGGGAGTGTCCATCCCCCCGCCCCTCCCCCTCCCCGTAAGGTTTAGTCTGTATTACTCATACAGATGCTGGCTTTTCTGGGGAGAGTGTCCATGGCGTTCCTAAGATTTTTAAGAGCCCTCAACCCCAAGAAGATTTGGAACTGCAGGTACATAAAAGATGTGTTTGGGGAAGAGTGCTGCTCGGAGGTGTGCCAGGGAGACTGATGTAGGTTCTCAGGTAAGACCTCAGCTGATAGAGGGAAGAGCTCTCTACTCACTCACATCAGCCCACACAAGTTTTTTTTTATCTTCTCTGCCACTCAAAAAGGTGATAAAAATTCATCAGCTTCACAAAGCGGTTGAACTCAGATGGTGATGAAATCCCAGTATAATTCTCACCAAAGAGCATCCCGATTAATAGAAACTGCAGAGGAACTAATTTTAGGAAAATAGCAAACGGGATTGTTTTAGCTGAAGCAAGCTGGGAGAGTGGGTGCTGCTGCAAACAGCCCATTGTGCGGCGCTGACAGCTCCAATCTGGCCGTTTCCTTATTAAACGTCTTTCCGCTGCACATTATGAAGCCTGGGTTCGGGAGATGAGGAAGCAGGCAGAATAAGACAACAGAGTGGGAAGCAACCTGGACAGCTCCCTTCAGCGTTATTGCGGCTTTGTGTCTCCCGAAAACTTCTCCCCTGGTTTGGAGAAAGGGGATGAATCCCATTTTCATGAGGCTCAGAAATGGACAAGACAAGTAACATGCTTTTGATTTCTAAATTATTTGTCTTTCCTTACAAATCAAAGTGTTCTTCAGAGAAAATTTAACCAGTTGGCTCAATAAGTGGGAGTCAGGGCTTTTGTGTAGTCTCTGAAAGCACTGTTGTGCCCAAACAAGGAAGAATTTGGTCTGCTTTCACAAGTACCGAATGAGCTGTTTTAGGATACTCAGTCACCAGAAGATTGGGGTCATTCGGCTTTTTTGGTAGATGGAAAGGTCTTTTGTGCTGGGAAGGAGTCCTAAGACTTCCTTCCTTCCATCCTTCCTTCCTTCCTTCCTTCCTTCCTTCCTTCCTTCCTTCCTTCCTTCCCTTCTTCCTTCCTTCCCTCCTTCCCTCCTTCCTTCCTTCCTCACCAGAGGATATGCTTTCATGGATTTTAGATAGAGAAGAAGGGAAAGAGAGAGAGAGAGAAACATTGGATGTGAGAGAGAAACATTGATAGGTTGCCTCCCACATGCACCCTAGCTAGGATTCAAACCTGCAACCTAGACATGTGCCCTGACCAGAAATCGAACCCCATACCCTTCCGTGTATATAAGCTTACGCTCCAACCAAATTAGCCAGCCAGCTAGGGCCTAAAATCTGCTTCTTAAACTAAAGACTAGAAAAGGCCTGCTGGGCAGAGGGGAAGTGAAACTCTGATTATGTGCATCATCGTTTGAAAAGCTGGGGTTCTGGTAAATGGAGCAATGGTTGGTTTATGTCAATCTTAGTTTCAACTTTTAGCCTCTATTTTCTGTACAGCAAAATAGAGGGGATGACGAGCTTCATTTGGTTTGCCAGCCACTGCCTCCTTATTTGCTTACGTACTAATGGTACGTGATCATGGACCGTTAGTGTGGAAACCCGTGAGTGGGCCATTCATTCATCATTTGTTTATCCGTTTGACAAATACTTATACTGAGTATTCCTGTGTGCCCGGGAAGTGCGGATAAAGAATGAACAAAACAAGCTCTGTTCTCATGGAACTTACACTCCAATGGAAGGAGCCAGAAAACAACAAATAAACATGTTTAAAAAAATCTCTTCAGCTATGAAGAGAAACATGGGGTACGGGAATAAAGACTGACAAAGGAGCAGGAGGTGGGGCATTACTTTGTACAGGTGACGAAGGGAGATGTCCCTGAACAGGCGGCCTCTTAGCAGTGACCTGAAGTGGGAGAGTGAAGAGCCAAGGGCCAAGCAAGCCCGAAGGCCCTGAGGGGTGCCAGTGGATTCCAAGGACAGCTAAGGAGGCTAGGCCGGTGGAGCTGGAGGGGAGGGTGCTCACAGGGGGTGTTGGAGGGCTGGGGCTTTCTTCGGAGTGGCATGGAAGCCAAGGGAGGAGCTTTGCACAGAAAAGTGACATGATCTGACCTGCCTGCCAAAAAACAAAAACAGAACAAGTGTGCCGGATACCAGTCAATGGAGCGTAAGGTCAGAATGGGGCTCCATTCCCATAATAGCAAGCCACTAACTAGCTTTTGGTGAATGGCTCCCAGTATGTGTAGTGGAAGGCTCATTTCTCGGCATCTGTAGGGTGGGTGAGATTTCTTTGTTCTTTGTAAAGCAGCCTCCTCTCCTGGAGAGTGCTGAGGATAGTGATATGGTGGAGTTTCACGTCCCTCTGTGCTCCTACAGATTAGAAGGAGAGTATGAAGCCTCCAACAGCACCAGAACATGTTAGCACCAGGCCTGCCCAGCGCTGGGTTTGCAGTCAGCCATCCTTTCTGGGGAGCCGATGTGAAGAGGCTGGCAAGAGAAGGATTCTGGGAGTTGTGATTCCTCAGCTCTTGTGGAGGACAGGACCGCAGCCCGAGAGGCACAACAGCAGGCAGCTGCTGGGAGGATATATATGGCAAACTCAGCTGGAGCCCATACAGGAACATTTGGTAGATGGGGGAGGGAACTCGTGATGTTTTATGGAGAGTGTGAGAGTATTAGAAGAACCGTGGGGCCTCTGGATTAGCAGATGTCTGGGGGCATTGCTGCAGCCCATGACAGGCCTGAGCCCCATGCCTCCCTACAAGATGTCAAGTTCACTGTGTCCAAGAAACAGCTGAGATATGCTTCCACTCCTCCAGCTGTGGGCACACCAATGAACACACTCGGTCTGTTCTCTCAGGGAGTTTCCGAGCAGGGTCAAGCTGGGGCTTTGGGTAGCGTAGCCACAGTGATTGAGCTCTGAGCGGAAGGAGATGGCCAGACCCATAATTAGGGATTTTAAAATAGGAGGGGGGGGGGCAAATCTTATTTGAGCACTCAGCTGCTGAAATGGAAAGCTTTTTTCATAGACGGGTGTTGTGTTCTGGGATTGAAAGACCAACAACTTAGGAAAGATCTCAGCGCTAAATCAGACCAGGAGAGGAACTAACTGTCAGAGGCACCCAAACACCTGGGTGTGGGCCACAAACATGGAGCGAAGCTCACAAACACTCCATGTTCCATTGGTGAGGACTACTGTCCACAAGGGGGACAGAAGCCTTGCAGATTTCAGGTGTGGGAATTTCTGCCTCAGAACCAGTCTCGCTACCCTTTGGGGCACCACCCAGGCTATCCTGAGTAGGAAGTGCTACTGTGTGAGTTTGCTGCACAAACTCTGAGCCCCTGAGGGCAGTAGATGTGATTTCAGTTAATCTAGTAAATAGAATTGCTTCTTTGATTGCTCTGCCAACATATTCCCCTAGTTGAAACAGTTAGGTTAGGAGAGTCAGGAAGCACATAAGTAAGGGACAAGGAGAAGGAAGGAGGGAGTGACAAAGGACAGGTGGCTGGAGGAACGACAGATATGAAGCCAGATTCCTTAAAGAGAGAGGAAGCACAGTGTGGGGTCGCTTTGGTGGCCCACCGTTGAGAAGGATTGCCGTTCCTGAATGAATCCCTTCCCCAAAGCCACTGTTTCTGGAGATGAATGCCCATGGAGTGAACTAGACTCCTCCTGACCCCTCGATCAGGTTCCACCCTAAGGGAAAATGACCTGAAATATTCATTAAGCAGTGCCCTAGAAATGGGGATGCTGTGGTCCCTCTCTTCTGACTGTTCACACTGTACTGTTGGGGACAGACAAGAAAACCCCCTGTGTGATAAAGACCACATTGGAGATAAATCTGGGGTGCTTCCTAAGCGCAGGAGAGGAAATAGAGGGGTCATGGACGGTTTCTGAGGTGACATTTGAGCAGGGTCTTTATGAGTGACTGGAAATTAGCCACAGAGAGTAAGAGGAGAGGGATTCTAGGCACAAGGAACAGCATGTGCAAATTTCTGGAGGTAGGAGAGAGAATAGGAGGATAGGTGATGGGAGAGGCATTGGGAGCATCTGTGGGGTGCAGTGTGCTGGGGCTGCAGGCATGGGAGGCGAGTCAGGGCGGGAGATGAAGCCAGGGGTCATGGGACGGTGTCATGAAGAGCTTGCATGGCGTGATCAGGAAGTTAGACAGTATCTTGCAGATTCTGCTGACCCACTGAAAGATTTAACAAAGGGAGGTATTTACATTTGGCATGTATAAAAATAATCTCTTCCATAAATCTCTTACATTTATTGAGGTATCTGGCCTCTGTATACATTCTGTTCAGGGTGGGGGAGCTCTCAACCTCCCACAGCTGCCCACTTCATTGAGGGATGGCTGTAAACTTTAGAGAATATTTTTCTTATGTTGAGCCAAATTCTGCCTCCTCATAACTCCTACTCATGGTGTCTAGCTTTGCCATTTGTAGAAACACATAAAAGAGCACTTCAAAAAGATTTGAGGATATCAGCGAAACCTCCCCTTAATTTTCGGTTTTCTGAGTTAAGCACACCAGAGTCCACTCCTTGTTTATTTCACTGCTTCCAGACTCCTCCCACCCGTCACAGCTGTGGGGATGAACCTTGGCTTATCAAAGCATCTTTCAGAATCTGGCACTAGAATAGTTCCTAACACTTCAAATAAGCTCGAAATGCATGGAGAACAGTGATGCCATTACTGCTGCTTCTGAGCTGGACCCTCCCTGACCAGCAGGAACGCTCGTCTCCTTACTTTGTTACTGGTCACATCCCACTGTTTGCTTTTAAAAAGCTCTTGATCAACTGAAGCTTCTAACTCTTCGGCACATTAATTATTGCCAAGTGAAATCTTCACGATACTCGGTATGTGCCGTTTATTTTTGACGTTTAAATATAGTACTTTACATTATTTAATATTTATCTTTTTCACTTTCCAGACTACTAGATTTCAACCTATTAGAGTCATTTTTAACGTCTTGATTCTCTTTTTGACGACATGAGTGGCTCTGATTGCACATTCGATAAACATTTACTGTAGGTTTTAATTCAAGTCACTAATAAAAATGATTTCTAGGGCAGAACTTGGCAGCACCGGAGGTGTACTTCCAGTCCGGGTGTGTATTCAGACAGCTTCCGTTCCGCCTAGTGACCCGTTTTACAGCCTTATTTTACAACAGTAACTTTGACGATACATTGTGTTTGGCATTTCTTCCCATTCGAACCCATAAATGTTTATCGTTGATCTCCTATCTTTTAGGTTCTGTGTTATGTGCTGAGGACATAAAAATAACCAAGATGTCATTCTTGTCTTAAAGAGCTTGCAGTTTAGCAGAGGTGACAGACATATATCCACCAGCTCCAAATCAATATGTGCATAATTAAATGTGTCACCTGTAATGTGTATTAGAGTTATATATACTCTTCAATATAAAATATAGTAGGTAATATGTAGTATATATTACATAATACTGTCCTTAGCAGTATAAACAAAGTATGCAGAGAACACAGAGCAAGGGGCGGTTACTCCTTCATGTAGAAAAGGAGAAAGGAGGGCTTCCTAAAAGAGGGGACATTTTAACCGGGCCTTGAAAGATACATAGGGTTGTGGTGAGGTAAGTGGAGAATGGAGGTGGGAAGATTTTCCAGAGTGAAGAAATGTGACGTGCCAACATGGAGTGGTGAATGTCTTCAGAAGGTTCAGGAACAATAAGTATTCTCATGTGGTTGGAGCTCCAGGTTTAGGGAAATGAGTGGCGAGAAATAAGACAGAATGTGGAGGTCTCCGATGCCACGCCGAGAAATTAAGACTTTATCCTGAAGGTGAAGAGCTCAGCCAAATCAGAAGTCACTAAAAGCAAGAGAATAAGTAACATGATCTGCTGTATCAGCTGCAGAACTATGCTGACAAGGAAATAAATTCAACTTGGCAAAGTTATTCTTCGTGAACCCATGTTGGTTCTGTATTAACTGACTACTCAGCATCGTTAATGAGCACCTCAATCCACCTGTGCATGTGGATGTGCGTGTTTTGTTCCTTCTTCAGTTTCCATGTAGTTCCTGACCATCATGTGGACCTTTTGGATCCTTGCCTTTTTTGTCCTTAGGCATTGGTTCTGTGTTCTGCTGGTCTGTCTGTTCTCCCACAGCTTGCTCGGACTTGCACTGTTTAATGTGTCCTCCAGTTCTGCATCTGAGCCACAGCAGTTCCTTCCTCCGAGCTGGGTGGCCTCCACTATGGGTTGCTCACCTGCTTCGTGCACCATCTGCTGTGATCTCTGCATTTTTGTTCAGCCCTGTTCTAGCTGGCTTCATCCTTGGTGCTACTATATTTACATCAGTTCTTGTATTCTGGCTCCTCGGCCTGCAAGCTGTACCTGTTGGTTCACGTTAGCTCCAATTCAGGAGGTAAAATGGAGTATCTTCCTTTCTAGGAGCTACATGGTGTCACTGAAAAGATAATACTGACACACAAGAAACTATATGTTACAATTGACTGACAAACTGAAAATACTAACTAAAGAGTAATATGAATTTATAGAAAAGATTGAACTGGGAAACTCAAGGACCTTAAGAGGAACAGTCCTTTCTTTTCAACTCTTTTTTTTTTAAAGGTTTGGGTGTTCAGACACAAACATTTTTTTTGGAAGCAGGAGGGGAAATGTAGGGTGGAACTTCCTGTGGGCTTCCCTGTGATTGGCTCCAGAGCTGCCTGTCTTAGAGGAGCTACCTGGTCCGTGCCATCTAGTGGTTGTTGCCACCAGAGAAGCCTTACCCGCTGCAAGGAGACAGCAATTTAACGCCATTTCCAACTTAAGCACCATATCTACAGGGCGTGAAATTAGTTCCAGCAAGCAGCAAATTTGCTGCTAATAAAAATATTTAGCGATTCACTTGTCTTTAAATCAGCAGCCGAATATTCTTTTACTTGCATCAATGCTTGTTTCTCCCAATTCTAATATTTGGTAATCAAGCTGGCATTGTTTAGCTAACACTGGGAAACAGCAAGTTCTTCAGCTCTGCAAAAATGTGGGTTTCCCGAGGAGGAATTTTTCTCTCTTTTGGTCAAAAATAGGCCTCAGAGTTCTTTGGATCATGGAGGTGGAACACTCTCACTGGTTTGGTGGTTTTGGAAATAAGTTTTCATTCTCTTCCATCTGCCATATTATCTCCTGAGTCATTGCATGTGGAAGAGCTGGGGTGCTCAGAGAGAACGCGGTTTCTGTCTGGTGTTTATACACAGCTTTCCTCTGGGTCAGTGCCCAACTCATTTTCATTTCCTTTCTGCATCTTTTAGCCTCTATCTACTCACAGCGAGGGTAATCTGAATACTGAAGAGATATTGCAGCCATTAAAATTTCTTTTTAATTTATTCAATGATACTTATTGGGTACCCACCACCAATATTTGTTGGGCACTGACCACATGGCTTCATCGCTATAGGGTCCTGTTTGGGTGAGAAGTGCTGTTGGAAGCCTAGGGGTCACCCAGTGAGAGGCTGACCTGGCAGGTGGCGCTTCTCCTCCAGGCCCCTGGGAAGATGGGCTCCACTCACACCGACATCATTGTCTTTTCCTCATGACTCTCATCGGAGGAACAGGAGCAGCAGACAGCCTCCTTGTCGCCACTCAGTTAGTCTAAAGGTCTAAGCAGATCACTTGTTTCAAACTCCAGATAATTTAAAGAGAGAGTGCAGTAGCACCCAGGGAACTCCGTCTTCTACCACAGAGGAGGCTGGCTGTGTCATTTTTCTTCAGCCCCTGGTAGAAGCTGGTTTTGAGCGTCTCAGCAGGAAAGCAAGTTGTGAGCGGCTTCAGACACGCACAACTGTGTCATTCCAGAAACCAGCCAGCACGGCGTGCTGAGGAGAGCCGGCCTCTGGGCTCAGAGAGGGACCTGCGCAGAGCTGGTAACTGGAGTTAGAATCCCAGACAAACTGAAGCACTGGCTTGCACCAGCTTCACTGCTGGGGATGCTGGGAAAGGAAATGCCATCAGGAAATGACACTTGCAGTGACCAGCTGACCAGCATGGAGGCTCGGGAAAGGGCAAGCCCTCTGTGGGTAGCAGCGGGAGGTCCGGAGGTTTGGGGGCCAGAGCATCTGGGCCCTGTTCGTGGCCTTCTCTCAGGTAGGTGACTCACGACCCCCTCTCCTCTGTGATGTCAGTCTCCTCGTCTGCCCAAACACAGGAATTTTACTCCGTGTCCCAGGTGCTATAGCATGGGAAGGTTGGGATTGTAACTATTTTATTTATTTTTTTAAAATATTTTACTTATTTATTTGTAAAGGGAAGGGAAGAGGAAAGAGAGGGAGAGAAACATCAGTCAGTTGCCTCTTGCACATCCCCAACCCAGGACCTAGCCTGCAACCCAGGCAAGCGCCCTGACCGGCTCAACCCACTGAGCCACACCAGTCAGGGCAGGATGATGACTATTTTAAAGGGTGTAGGGACTCATTAGAGGGGTACTATGATGAGAATCTGGACTTCTCCCGGGATGGAGTGCACAGAGCATGCACATTTAAGTGACATAAAAGCAGGGTTTTCCTAATGGTAAGGGACGGATGTACGACCGAATGCATGGACTGGAACCACTTGCCCTGAATGGCGTGCGTAACTTCCCATCATGCTCTAGACTCAAAATTTTAAGTATTTTTTTTCTAGAATGTGGGTTAACTGAAGTTCCTAGTGTTTAAAACCTTGAAGATTTTATCCTAGCTATAGAGTGGTGGGAACCATCAGATGTGAATTATTGGGGAAATAGGAAAAGTGATCTGAGGAATGTGCTCTATCAGTTAAGCACTTAAGCAAGAACCAAAATGAAGATCAGAGGGAAGACCTTAGAGAGCTTAGTAATTGAACTAGAAATAAAAACATTCTCCGATCCTGGTCCTGTCTTCCTCATATGTCATTATATAACCAAAAAAGACTTTTTGGGTGCTCTGACCAGCGTGGCTCAGTGGGTTGGGTGTCGTTCTGCAAAGCGAAAGGTCACCGATTTGATTCCCAGGCAGGGCATAGGCCTGGCTGCAGATTTGGTTCCTGGTCTGGGCGCGTATGAGAGGCAACCAATTGATGTATCTCTCTCACATCAATGTTTCTCTCCCTCTCTTCCTCCCTCCCTTCTCCTCTCTCTAAAAATAAGTAAATAAAACCTTTTTTAAAAAAGTACTTTCTGGGAGTGAGCGTACAAGGAAAACTTGTCGCTCGGCGGATGCAGATTGAATGCTGACAAGGGCAGCTAGGAGGGAGCACAAGGCATCAGGCACGGAGCGTAAGAGCCAGACTCAGGAGCTGTGAGGAGAAGTGGAGAGGCTGGAGGGAGCTGGCAGATGGGAGCCCAGAGTCTGCTGTGAGCCCCGGACCCTCGAGGCGGAGCTGACGACGGCTGGGAAGAGGAATGATGGGGCAGAGCAGAGATGCAGCCCTTCTCTGCCAGGAGTCCTACCCCTTGGCCCCTCCTCACTGCTTCTCACCTCAGTGTCCTTCTGGTGGGCTGTTTGCTCCTCCACGTCCCATTGCAGCAGCCTGGCCTCACCCTGCCACCACGCCGGCAGCAGGTTTCAGGCCTACAGCCCTCTTGCTGTCCTGTGCCAGAGCTGGGTGAGAAGTGAAACAGCGTCCGAGGACGGATTGGTAATGCTTCAAAGTGCCGGATCCCCACCAGTTTCCTGGGCATTTCTCATCACAGCATTTATCACAGGCCACACATGAGGTTTCCCTGAGTTCTCCTGAACTAATGTACATTCGAGGTAGAACCTTAGCAGCGCTGCTGCAGAGTCCTGATGAGCACACCCCTGGGAGGTTGGTAATTCCAGACCTGGGCAGAGCAGAACAAAGATCAGGGATCAATAGTCGAAAAGGCCTCTGCAGGTAGAATGAATAATACTCAGAGGCATTAAATCACTCCGTAATCTCAGAAAAAAGGGCATGCCTAGCACGGTGGTTCATAAAACAGACTGGTCATTTGCAGAATTTTTAAGGGGTAAGGTTGCTGATCTCATTAAAAGTAGCTATCTGGGAGGTTATATATCAGATATTTGATTTCCCTCTGAGGAGAACTTAACCAGCTTCCTAGCCCTTAGCATCAAGGATTTGCGTTGTTGAAATCGGAACTGGATTCTGCATTTTAAGGGGAGGAGATAATATATGGTGCAGAACTGTCCAAAGAAATGCCTTTGCCAGAGCATCGCATTCCGGAATCGGGAGGTTATGTAAGAGTGTCAAAATGAGAAGTGGAAGCAATTTGAGAGGTCACCAAAAGGTAGCAGGGCACAGAATTCAGGCACTCCTGTCAAAGGGCTTGGGTTTAAATTCTTTCTCTGCCCAGAACCGGCTGTGTGACTTTGGGCGAGTTACTTTCCCTCCCCGTGTTTTTGTTTCTGCCCCTGGAAAACCAGAGATAAGTTAGTTACCTACCTCAGAGATTTAAAGGAATAAATATTTATACCTTTAGTAATTGATTCATGACAAATGTTTGCAAAGCCCTTCAAAGTGAGACATTCTATTTATATGAGCTCTCTCTGCTTAACATAACCATAAAACTTCAGAAAACCGCACCAACTGGATTCACTATCAGTTCATGCTCTTTAAGCCTGGCCTGGCCTGGCCTGTGCCGCTGCTGCGCAATCCTCCCACCATCTTCTGTTGGCTGGTGACATTTTCTTAGTAGTTGTTCTAAAACGTGCCGTCTCAGCCTTGTCACAGTTAATATTTTGGGCGGCATAATTCTTTTATGGTAATCACCATACTGTTGTCTGTGTCTATGAGTTGTTGTTGTTGTTGTTTTTAGCTTAATCCCTTCACCCTTTTCACCCAGCCTTGCAATCCCCCGCCCTCTGACCACTGTCAGTCTGTTCTCTGTCTTTGAGTTTATTTCTATTTTGTTCATTAGTGTATTTTGTTCATTAGATTCCTCATGTGAGTGAAATTATGCGGTACTTATTTTTCTCTGACTTGCTTATTTCACTTAGCATAATGCTCTCCACATCCATCCATGCTGTCACAAAGGGTAAGATTTCCTTGTTTTTATGGCCGAGCAGTATTGCTTGTGTAAATGTACCAAAGCTTTTTTATCCACTCATCCACTGGTAGGCGCTCAGGCTGCTTCTAATCCTGGTTATTGTAAATAACGCTGCAATGAACACAGGGGTGCATATATGTGTTCTTTCAAATTAGTGTTTTGGGTTTCTTTGAATATATGCCCAGAAATGGAATTGCTGGGTCATAAGGCAGTTTTATTTTTAATTTTTTGAGGAAATTCCATACTGCTTTACACAGTAGCTGCACCAGTCTGCATTCCCACCAACAGTACATGAGGGTTCCCTTTTCTCCCCATCCTTGCCAACACTTGTTTGTTGATTTATTGATGACAGCCATTCTGACAGGTGTGAGATGGTATCTCATTGTGGTTCTAATCTGCACCTCTCTGATGGCATCTTTTCATAAGTCTGTTGGCCATCGGTATGTCTTCTCTGGGGAAGTGTCTGTTCAGGTCATTTGCCCATTTTTTAAATTGGATTGTTTGAGGGTTTTTTGGTGTTGAGTTATATGAGTTCTTTATAAAATTTTGGATATGAGCCCCTTATCAGATATATCATTGGCAAATACATTCTCCCATTCAGTAGGTTGTCTTCATTTTGTTGATGGCTTCCTTTGCTGTGCAAAAACTTTTTAGCTTGATTTAGTCCTGTTCGTTTTTTTCTTTCCCTTGCCTGAGGTTATAGAGCAGAAAAAATATTGCTATGAGAAATGTCCGAGATTTTGCTGCCTATGTTTTCTTCTAAGATTCTTATAGTTTGAGTCTAATATTTCAGTTGTTCATCTATTTTGTGAACTTTTTAGAATTATAAACTCCCTCTCATTTGGATATTGGATAATTTATCAGTCCCCTCAGTTCATTTTCTTTTGTTCCTCCTGCTCCAGCCCAGACTGTCAGTCCGGAGTCCTGTGGCACTGTCCTGTGTCAACCTTTCGGGGCTTCCTTTCGTTCTTCTCCCACGGGAGTCTCGCCTTTCCTGGATCCCCTGCCCTCCACTCTCTTGCTTTACTCCCTGTTTCTATGGGATTCACCCCTTCTGTAAGCCTCCATAGGAAGGATTCACAGCAGACAGTTTTAAGTAGTTGTATTTTTGGAAATGTCTTTGTTTGACTTTATAGTTGATCCATAATTTGCATTAGTTAAAAATTATTTTCCTTTAGAATTTTGAAGACCTTGTTTTACCATTTTTTAAAAATCTAGGTTTGTTTTCAAAAAGTCCATTTCCATTCTGGTTCTTATTCCTTTGTATGCAAACTTTTTCCCTCTTTGCAAGTTTTTAGGTCTCTCCCTCCCCCTCCCTGCATTTCTCCCTCCCTCCCTCCCTCCTTTCTTCCCTCTCTCTTTTCTTTTTTTTTTAATATATGAGCTTTATGGAGATATAATTCATCTATCATACAATTCATTTGTTTAAAGTATATAATCAATAGTTTTTAGTGTCTTCATGGAGTTATGTGACCATTACAAGTTTTAGAACATTGTAGCACCCCCAAAGGAAACCAGCGTTGTACCTACTAACAGTCCCCAACTCCGCTCAACTGCTGCACAGCCCTGGACAACTACCAACCTCCCTTCTGTCTCTATAGACTGGCCTATTCCGGATATTTCCTATAAATGGAATCATACAATATGTAGTCTTTTGTGACTGGCTTCCTTCGCTTAGCAAAATATTTCCAAGGTTCATCTTACTGTAGTATGTCTGAGTACTTCATACTTTTTAATTGCCAAATAATGTTTCATTTTATGAATATACTACATTCTGTTTATTCATTACTAAGTTGATGGATATTTAGGTTGTTTCCAACTTTTAGTTTTTATGAGTAATGCTTCCATGACTAGGGTTTCCTTTTTATCCCTAATCTTTCACAGTGACATTCCTTGATGTCTCTGTTTCATTCACTGTGGCTGGAACCCAGTGACCCCTTGCAGCCCAGAGAATTGTGGCCTCTAGTTCTGGGAACTGTTCTTGTGTTACTCCTTTGATAATTTCTTCCCATCAATTCTTTCTTTTCTCTCTTTCCAGAATTCCTATTAGTTGAATTTTGAAACCTCCAGAGTAATGCTCAAATATTCTTACCCCTTTTCTTCTCTTTTCCATTTTGGTTTTGTTTTTCTATTTTTTTGTGACAGATTCCCAACTATTTTCTAGCTTTTCTATTTTACTGTTTTACTTTAAGCAGTTTTTTTCTATTTCTGTTTTACTTTAAATGTTTTACATTTTAATATTGAAAAGCACTTCTTGTTCTCTGTTCTTTTTTTATGAATACAGTATTAGCTCTCGATTCTCCTAACTTTTAGTTATTTTATTTATGAAGTTTCTTTTTCTTTCTGCATCTGCTTCCTCAAAATTCCTTTATTTTGACCTCTAGTTCTTTCAGGTAGAGATTTACCTCAAGTTTTCAGTGATTATTGAAAATTTGCTCTAAATTAGTGTATGAAAATGATATCCTAAAGGTGAGTCTGTGTGTATGTGTATGTGTATACATATATGAATGCCTGTGTATGTGTGAGTGCCTTGTTTTGGGGGGATGCTTAGTCTTGGTGACTAGCGGGTCTTATGGCAGAGTGACTGGGCAGGAATCTGGCCATTTAGCAATAGGTTTTCAATTTTCTGCTCCTTCTCTTCTCCTTCTGGCACCCCTATGATATGAATGCTGGACCTCTTGAAGTTGTCCCAGAGACTGTTTATACTATTATTATTTTTTAAAATTGTTTTTCCTTCTTGTTGTTCTGATTGGTTGATTTCTGCTTCCATATGTTCCTTCCATATCATTGATTTGAGTCTTGGCTTCATCTGCTTTACTGTTGTTTCCCTATAAATTGTTCTTTATTACAGTTAGTGTGTCCTTCATTTCTGACTGGATCTTTTTTATGCTGCCGAGGTCCTCACTGAGTTCTTTGAGCATCCTTATGACCAGTGTTTTGAATTCTGCATCTGATAGATTGCTTATCTCCATTTTGTTTAATTCTTTTTCAGGAGTTTTGATGTGTTCTTTCATTTGGACCATGTTTCTTTGTCTCTTCATTTGGCAGCCTCCCTGTGTTTGTTTCTATGTATCACGTGGAGCTGTTATGACTGCCTGTCTTGGCAGTGTGGCCTGTTGTAGTAGGTGTTCTGTGGGGTCCAGTGACACAGCCTCCCCTACCACCGTACCTGGGGACTCTAGGTGCACCCTTCACATGGGCTAAGTACACCCTTCTCTTGTAGTTCAGCTTTGGTTGTTGTTGGCAGGTCAATGGGAAGGATTTACCCAGGCCGCTAAGTTGCAAGGATTGGCTGTGACCACTGACCACCAACCTCTGTCCTCTTTGGAGGAACAGCTATGCAGGGGCAGGGTGGTGGTGCTTCCACGTGGTTTGTAGGTGTCCACTAGGTCCAGGCCCTGAGGTTTCCTGGGTGGTCAGGCCAAGGTCAGCCCCCACTGGTGTTCTGCCTGGGGCCACCCTGCCTGAGCTATGGAGCAATCGGAGATGGTTGCTACTTGTGCGGGGCTTGGAGGCTCCCAGGTGAAGCAAGCTGTGAATCAGGCTGGCTGCTGCTAGTGTTGGGCCTGAGGCCACTTAGCAAGAGGTGTGGGGTTTGGGGGCTAACTGAGGCCTGCTGTTTCAAGTTTGAATGGATTTAGAAAGTTCTGAAGCTTGAGCTACTACCAGCCATTCATATGGAAAAGCTACTGTTAACAACTCTATGTTAGGTGGGGTGGAGCCTCAGGGGATCTCCAGGGCAGGGCAATGTTAGCCAGCTCCACGAAGTCTCAGATATGGCTCTGTGGCTCCACCCACCTTTCTGTCTGGGAGAAAGCTGTCCCCCAGCTCTCACCTTGATGCCAGCCACTTCAGTTCCTCCCTGTACGGCACGGGTGCCTTTCAAGCTGCTATCCTGGTGCTGAAGCTCAGAGGGAGTGAGTCTGAGTATGTGAATCCATATGTGTGGGTTTGCTACAGAACAAAAGGGGGGCCAAGGGCAATATACTATTACCGAAAGGAACCCCCCAGGTTCATTATGTCCACCGCCTTATAGGAAAGACATCTCTGAATGCCAGAGATTTGTGAAAAGGAAAGGAAATGTTTATTTAATGCTGTACAGACTTAAAGTAGTAGTAGTGTCTTCATCAAAATCCCAAAGTCCCTTAAAACACCCACAAACACACAGTCCTTCCTTCCCCCCTTTGCCCAGTCTGTGGTACCGTATCTCAGGAAAAGAAATAGAAGTCTGTGGCTCAGGCAGCCCCCAGTTCTTCCCAGTAATCCATCTCAGCAGGTAGGCCTCCCTCGGTTCCCAGCACCATCAGCTGTGTCGCTGGGATCTCTGCTAAAGCTGGGTGGTGGTTCCCCTTTCTAAAGCTGTGGGGGTCCCCACTCTGGCAAAGCCATGTGGCTCTCCTTTCTATTGCCACAAACACATGGTTCTCTGCACTGCCACAGCTGCATGGTCCTCTCTGCACAATGGCCGTGGGAGTCCCCAGGACTCTGGCAAAGCCGCATGATCCTCTCTTCCAATGGCTGCCTAGTCTCTCCTCTTAATGGCTGCCACGTCTTGGTTTATGTCCCCGAGCCAATCTTCTGCAGCCCCATTTCCGACTCCTCCTACAATCGGCCACACTTGCCAGCACTCTCACATCCTTCCAGCTTTACTGGGCTGCCATCATGAGTCTGGGCAGGCATGGCTCCATGTCATGGAGCCAATCGTCTCCAAGCTCCCACGCAGGCGCAGTAACTCGGGGGACCTGCTCCCCACCCCCCAGTTACATCTTGGTGGGGAAGTTACTTCCATCCTCCTGGCTCAGAGCATGGCCACAGCTATTTAACTACCTGTGCAACCAGTTAAAGGTTAGAGATATGTTAAATGACCACGCCAGAGGTTAGCTGCAAAGCTGTTGCTATGCAAAACAGCTCTCAATGGCCCTGCTCCATTTGTCCCTTCCCCCAACCCACTCCTGTGGGGGGGGAGGGGGGAAGACATTCTAATATTTCCTGGACACCTTGAGTTCTAGACCCCATTCCAAATCTTTTTGGGGCCCCCCTCTTGGCTGCACCCTGTAACAGGTTCTTGAAGAGAAACTGCTTGGGACTCCAGAAGTTTGTTCCACTGACTCGATCCCTGCTGGGTTTTGCAGCCAGAAGTTATGAGGACTTGTCTTCCCAGCACAAGAGCCCTGGGCTGAGGGACCTGGTGTGGGGCTGGGAATCCTCACTCCAGCCTGTCTCTGCCCCTCCTACCAGCCTGGATGGATGTGGTTTGTTTAATTCCATAGTTGTCAGACTTCCATCTGGCTCGATTTCTGCTGGTTCTGAGTGATGGTTGTTGTATAATTTAGTTGTAATTTTGATGTGGTTGTGTGAGGAGATGGACCATGTTTACCTATTTTTAGTTGCATTTGAGTGAGCTTTTCCATTTGCTGCATGTTCATTTGTTTTCAGGCTGTTTCTACTTTGACCAAATCTATACATTTCTGCCAGTTTAATCTTAATCTTTGTAAAGCACAGATCTAATCGTATAACTCCTCAGTTAAAACCCCTTTACTGCTTTGCAATTTTACTGTAGAATCTTAGTGTTAGAAAAGACTTTACAGGTTCTTTGGACTAGCACCTTGCTTGATGCACAAATGCTCTGCTGCAGTGATTGGTCCACGGGCCTCTACCTGAGCTTCTCCACTGAAGAGGAGCTTCCTTCCTCCCCAGGTCATGCTTTCTCTCCTGGCACAGGTCTGTTTGTTAGAAAGTCCTTTCCTATATAGAACTGAAGTACCATTCCTGAAAATCCCAGTTATTAGCCCAAATTCTGACCTATGGATCCTCCAATTAAGAGCCTAATCTCTCTTCCACATGACAACCCTTTATATAATTGAATTATTGCTACCAGGTGCCCCTTAGATCTTCTTCTAGATGAAAGTCCCTAATTCCTTCAACCATTTCTTTTAAGACATTGCCTATTGAAGAAGGTCCCAAATCCCAAACTCCGTCTTAAACAGACCTTGGGTGACATGACACTAATTTCCTCTTATGATGTCATCTCTCATCTACTTTTGCCACA